>NW_012103765.1:1081053-1136156 GCF_000951045.1 Mandrillus leucophaeus
GCCCCTGACATAAACAGAAGACGATGCACACACTTCCAAAGAAAGAATATGCACTGTTGCCTTTAAGAAGCACCATCGTGGCAAATTCTAGCTACTATACCATCACCAGAAATCCTTGTGATTCAGTTAAAGAAATTGAAAGCAAGGAAACATTTACTGTTATCTGTGTAAAGCTAACGCTATTTAAAGAAGCCAGTGCTGTCATAAAAATTATACCTGGAGCTTGGCAGATAGTGTCATTGCTTTCAATCTGCTAGTATTTAGAGCAAATCAACAGGGAAATGCTAATCAGTGTTCAGGTATGCACAGCACCATCTGACACCAATCACAGGCAACAGGAATGAAAACAGGCATTAGTAACAAAACAAAGAGCAGGACCGATTCCCAAAGGGAACTGTGTCAGGATGGGATCCACAGTTATCTTAGAATCCATAAAGCCAGGTGCAGATTACTCTATGCCTCCTTCTCTCACTCCTTGTTAACAATAATCCTAATAAGCCAAACCTGCTATACACTGATCCTATCAGCCATGCGTATTTAACTAAGAGATTATGCTGGCAAATAGTGAAGTCAGACCCTCTCTCAAGATCATGGTACTCCAAAACCCTATACTTATTATTTTTCTTTTTAATCCATACCGCCAATGAGAAATGTCTTCCTAAAATGTTTATCCCATCTCTTAATGGAAGGCAATTATGAGAGGAGTCTCATTTTCCACTTGGTGGCAAAGGAAGTGGAAAACTACGATACTGGATTATTTATCAAATATTTGCCACAGATTATCTTTATCAGAAGTTGCCCACACCAGAAAGTAGTCTACATTCCTACAAAATTGGTTCCTGCTGCAAGGCCCAAGTTACAAAATTCCTGAGCTCTAGGGATCCCTATAGTTACTGCCAAGTAGATTATTATCTGAGAAAAGGGAACAATTCCGGTCATCAGACATTTTCTAATATATCCCCTATCTGGATTGGGACTTCCAACTTACATTGTGCTCCATTCTGCTTTATTAAGTGCTTATATTTCAATCACGATTTTATGCCCTAAAGACCAGGCAAGGACTAAACAAGAAATGTCTCTTCCTTGACAAACCTTATGTTCTGGTGAGAAAGATGGAAGCAAAACAGACGTATCTGTAAAAATATTCAGACTACTAAGTGCTGTGAAGAAAATGAAGGAAGGCAAGAGTTCAACTTTGACTGGGGGCCAGAAGCGGTTTTCTTGAGCAGAGACTGGAAACAGGAGACAATGAACAATGGAAGGCAAAGGCGACACAAAGAGCAACTTCCTGGATGGGAACAAGTGTGGCCAGAAACAGCCAGCAGGGCCGGAGTCGGACAAGGAAGGAAGAGAATGTTAGAGAAGTTCAGAAGGGCGTGCTAGAGCCAGATCATGTAGGAAAATGGCTTTCTACTCTGGAGAGCCATAAAAAAGTGAATGCTCAGCTCTTTTCCCTAGAGAGTATAATTTGACTGCTCTGGTCAGGTCCCGGGCACAGTTATGTTTTTAAAGCAGTCTGAGTTTCTCTTAATATAAAATCCAGATTTGATAACAATTAAAGCGCGATGTACAGATTGCCTTTATCTCTCACACCTCTTGCTCCTCTCCCTTCTCCTTCTTCTTTTCCTAAATGTGACGGGAAGATCCTTTTGGATGTTAAGTAGGGGAGTGGAAACATCTTATTTGTCTCTTTAATGTAAAATTTTGACAAAAGTGCAAGGATTAAAAAGATAATCTTGAGAAAAATATTGGGAAAATTGTTGAATTTATTCTTCAAGTTTTCACCATATATATTCTTCAGAATGGAGAAAATGAGAAAAATATTATACCATAAGCTATTATATTTGTTGTGTGTGCTGGAAGAGTGGGCAACAGAACATGATTTTTGTTTGTTTGTTTGTTTGTTTTTTGTTTGTTTGTTTTTTGAGGCAGAGTTTTGCTTTTATTGCCCAGGCTGGAGTGCAATGGTGTGATCTCAGCTCACCACAACCTCTGCCTCCAGGGTTCAAGCGATTCTCCTGCCTCAGCCTCCCGAGTAGCTGGGATTACAGGAATGTGCCACCACACCTGACTAATTTGGTATTTTTAGTAGAGATGGGGTTTCTCCATGTCGGTCAGGCTGGCTCAAACTCCTGACCTCAGATGATCCACCTGCCTTGGCCTCCCAAAGAGCTGGGATTACAGGTATGAGCCACCATACCAAACCTCAAACATGTTTTTCAAAATGTAGACTGATAATGACATTTATTCTATCTTTCTCAGCTTAGAATTAAATGAAAATTATCTATTTCTTTTACCCTTGATGTAATTATCATTACTATAGGCATTATTTGCACTTTTTAAAGGATAACATAAGAATTATAATTCAGGCATTAATTTGTTTTTAAGTAATTACATATTGATTCATACTGGCATCATTCAAAACCATTAATGCATGTGTTCACCAGATATCAACAACCTTGGAGATGTATTGGTAAATAAAACAGTTTGCTCTTATATTTTATTTATAAATAGTTACAGTATTATGAGATGTGTACTGTCATGAAGGCATGTGAAAAAATGGAGAGCATATAGCATAAGGACAAAGATCATTCCACTAAATATATTTAACTTTTAAAAATGCATAAAGATGGTGTGTGTACACACACACACACACACACACACACATCCCAGTTTGAGTCCAATGGCCAGAAGCTGCTGTAGATCCAGGAAGAGACTATGCCTCAATTCAAAAGCCATCAGCCATCAATAGTAGAACTCTCTCTTCTTTGGGGCAAGGTCAGCCTTTCTTTTTCTGTTCAGGCCTTTGGCTGATTGAGGCCTACCCACATCATGGAAAGCCATCTGCTTTACTCCATCTATCAATTTGAATGTTAACCTCATCCAAAAACATCCTCACAGAAAGATCCAGAATTATGCTTAACCACATACCTGGGCACTATGTGACTCAGTCAAGCTGACACATAAAATTAGCTATCATAAGAACTTTAAGCAATTACTTACATTTTCTCACTTATTTCTTAACAAAATATAAGAAAGAAACCTGAAACTAAAATAACTATCTAGGGAAACAATAAAACATCCAATTTTGAGTTCAGTGATTTTCCTTGATTTTCATAAGGCAAGAGTTGTCTGGGCTTCAAGAAAGTTCTGAATAACTGCAGCACTAGTGGCCAGGCTCAGCACAGAAATAGCACCTTGGTGTTCTAAGGTATCAGATTCAGACCACCAAACATTGCAGAGTTTAAGAGTGGCAGGCATTTGTAGCATCCATTTGTGCTATACATTACATGATTATACATTCATGCTATTTCTTTCTCTCTCAATCTTAATATCCTCTTTTTTATCTCTCTGTACACACATACATACATACATGCATACCATATGTGTGTGTACATGCATACATATATATGTGTGTGTATATGTATATATTCTCCCCAAAATCATCATATTAAATGTTTCTAGACATTTTCAAATGCCCCTGGGATGCAAAACAGCTGCAGTTGAAAACCCTTGTCCCAGATGGCTGTCCGAACGTGCAGTGTGTTGTGTTATAGAGAACATGGAACCAGGGAAACCCACTCCTTTATAGCAACCTGGTAGCAAGCCTGCTTTTTTCCATGGAGAGATATTACCTCATTCCTCAAAGTTACTCACAGAAAATGCGATGGATAAAGAACAAATTGGGATATATTCTTGTGGCTTACATAGCAAGACAGTTTAGAGAAAAAGAAAAAAAAAGAAATACATAGAGAAGTGTGCCTCAATAGCCACACCGTTGACTATAAACTTTTATTCATCAACAAACAGAAAATGAAATGGATAAAGAAAAACCTGGGATATATTCTTGTGGCATACATAGCAAGACAGTTTAGAGAAAAACAACAAAAAAAAGAAATACATAGAGAAGTGTGCCTCAATAGCCACTCAGTTGACTATAAACTTTCATTCATCAACAAACAGTAAGAAAATCAGCCCCAAATGCACTCCCTTCAAATTTGCATTAATGTTCCCAAATGTAATGTTCAAGGTTCTCGGTTCTCAATTTTTAGATCGTTTGCTCTGACAAAAGAGGCTTATTTAGATTTAATCTGGATTACTTCATCACTAGAGAATCCTGGGATTCCTTCCAGTGTAGTGGGTTGAGCCAGTTCAGTGCTCCTAAGTACTTAGATTGCATAGTAGATAATCTACAGAGTATAACTAATAAATGTGTTTTAATCATTGAATATTTTCTGATGTGATTTTCACAGCCCACCACTTATGTGATGGTTGTCATGAGAAGAGAGTATTTCCTCGAAGGATATGGTTGATAGTGATGTCTTCTAATGGCAGGTCCACATGATCAAGAATGAACAATGCAATCATCTAGTTCATTTGAGTTTTCACATACTGGGTTTCCTGAACATGGAAACAGACAGTACTGGGTCCCCTCATTAGTGACACAAAATCGACAAGATCTACATTGCTTTGTTTGGCCAGTACCAAGGCAGAGACTTAGCTGCTGTTGGCAGAAAGCAAGCAAGCAGAGGCATGGAGAATTTCTCACACATCTATTTGGTGTTTCTTGTTTGTTTGTTTCGTTTGAGACGTTTGTTTGTTTCGTTTGAAACTCTGTCACCCAGGCTGGAATGCAGTGGCATGATCTCGGCTCACTGCAAACTCTGCCTCCTGGGTTCAAACAATTCTCCTGCCTCAGCCTCCTGAGTAGCTGGGAGTACAGACATGCACCACCACACCAGGCTAATTTTTGTATTTTTAGTAGAGACGGTGTTTGACCATGTTAGCCAGGCTGGTCTCAAACTCCTCACCTTGTGATCCGCCTCCCTCAGCCTCCCAAAGTGCTAGGATTAGAGGCATGAGCCACTGTGCCTAGCCTACTTGGTCTTATTAAATTCTCTCTCAGTGAAGGTGTTCTAATGCTTCTTTCTTCCTGTGAATTCATAAATTTAGACATTTGCAAGATTGGAAGCACTGGTCTCTGAATTCTAACTGCAGTTATTATATTTTTACAAATATCTCCCCTAAACCTTTAAAACCTTTAACATTTTATCTTTCATTTGATTCTTACTTTTTGTGCAACGGGCTCAAATGAACATGAGCTTGGGGCAGAATATACTCTGTCCCCTGGGGGTTCTTAAAATTACACCTGTAATTTCTCTACACTGATCCCTGCCAAATCTGCCCGTATCTTATTCAGCTATCCAATACAACTTTCAGAGACTTAAAGGTATGTTTCCTTTTTAATTTATATATGTTTTTATCTTTAAACAAATTTAATGGATTTGGATCTGATAACTGTTTGTGAATATCCTGTACATTCATTCTTTTAATTATAATTTAGTTATTATTATACTGTAAAATAAAGACCTATCCTTTACTCATCCCAATCTTCATGCATTAGGGCTGCTATAACAAAATGTCTATGACATTTTGTTCACATGGGTAGTTTATAAATTTATTTGTCACAGTTCTAGAATCTGGAAAGTCCAAAACCAAGGCTCTGGCAGATTAGGTGTCTAGTGAGAGCTTGTTTCTTGGTTCATAAAAGACTATTTCTTCACACGGTGGAAGGAATGAGCTAGCGCTCTGGAGTCTCTTTTATAGGAGCACTATTTCCAGTCAACAGAGGACCACCCTCATGACCTAATCATGTCCCAAAGTCCAACCTCCTAATAATATCACCTTGAGGGTGAGAATTTCAACATATGAATTTCAGGGGTGGATATAACCATTCAGACCCTAGCACCCTCCCTCACCACTGTCTCCCAATTTTAAATGCTTTTTTACTCAAGATTCAGACTATTTTTCCACGGCAAACTTCATCTGTGTTCCTGATTTATCCAACTTGCTCCTTTGTGTCCAGGACTAAATCGGAACTTCAGGGAACAGTAAGATGTCTCAGGTCCCTATCATACTGACTATCCTTATTTTCTATCTTTCATCTTTATTAATTCCTATTCCTTTCAATTTCCTGAATTAAGAATTTAGGTCCCCACCTCTCCCATTTTTCCCATAATAAGATAGCACTTCCAACTGCAAATAACAAGTTAAGTTCAATTGATTCTACCTTGTGTCCGAGACTTTTTTTTATTTTGCAGCCTCAGGCATCTGCTAAACATCATTTGCTTTATTTTTTGTTTTTTTTTGAGACGGAGTCGCCCAGGCTGGAGTGCAGTGGCCGGATCTCAGCTCACTGCAAGCTCCGCCTCCCAGGTTTACGCCATTCTCCTGCCTCAGCCTCCTGAGTAGCTGGGACTACAGGCGCCCGCCACCTCGCCCAGTTAGTTTTTTTTGTATTTTTTAGTAGAGACGGGGTTTCACCGCGTTAGCCAGGATGGTCTCAATCTCCTGACCTCGTGATCCGCCCATCATTTGCTTTTATTGTCTGTGTAGTTCTGATGGCTCAGCAAAGACAGGTAGGGAGAAAGAGGATCAGGCAAATAGAAGGAAGGAGCTTCTACAATAGACTGAGATTTATGTTCCCTCAAAATATCTGAATTTAAATAAATATACCTTGCCAGTACAGTTACTAATTTTGTTTCAAATTATTCCATTCAATCTATTCGAGAGTTTTACATTTGTTCTTGAGATACTACCATAATAGAATATTTTATGAATTGTGACCTTTTCCTGATTAAGTTAAAAAGTCAGTCAACCTCTCCTCCTTTGTTTGAGCTTACTACCAAGTACTTTCACATCAGCAACTAAGGGAGGGTTAAATACAGAAATATAAAAGGCTTTTCATATTCTTTCGACACCACAGGTAAGCAGTAGTCAAGGTTCTCCTATATCAGTAATACCACTGCCATCACCACCTAAACCACTCCCACTCCCTACTCAAAACAACAGACAGAAATATCTAGAGCAATATATCCCAAATCAGAAATTAACTGAGAAAGCTGAGCATCCTAAATGTGGATCTAGAATGTCTTCTCTACACTATAGCTCCTTCCTTTCCCCCTCCTCCTTCCTTTTCAGAACCTGATTGTAATCCCTTCCCTTCCCCTGAAAACTGAACTACAGACACGGAAGCATTTTTTGTTCAGCAATACAGCTTGTGACTGTAGTCAGTGTGCAAATACGAAGTGTATCTTCTGGCTCTTTCTCTCTCTTTTGATGTCTTCTGCTAACGTTCTACCCAGGTTTTGCTAACATTCTACCCAGGACAAACCACACAATTTGCAGGGCCCACATAATGAAAGTGCAGGACTTCTTGTTCAAAATGGTTAAGCGTGTTGAGAGAGACAAGACAAGAAACCAAACTAAGTGCTAGAGCCCTTCTGAGGGTGGGGTTCTTTGTGGACCTCAAAGACCACACACCCTCAGCCTGAATTCCATCACCTTTCCTTCAGAGCTTTGTCCATCTCTGCCCTTCTCTGCTTTCTCTTTCTCTCTCTGCTCTCACTTCTTTCTTCCTCTCTCCTCTCTTCTTTCTCCTTTGTAACTCATTTTATTTCCCTCTCCCTCCTCCTTATCCAATGTCCCAGAGTGAAAATGAAAATGAAAACATTTTATGAATTTAGAAGTGTTTTGTAATCTAAAAAACTAAATACATAATCGTTGCTAATATCGCAATGTTTTTCTTCTCTACATCTATTACCCTCCGATTTCTTGTTCTTCGTTGATTTCTTCTCTATCAGTGTGTGTGGTTTCCTTACAGACTCTCCATTTCAATAGCGGCCTTCCTTTTCACTCTCCCTATGACTATATTTTCCGAAGGCCTTTTGTCACAGAGGACCGATAGTATGTAAATAAAGAATGGAAATAATTGAAGACAGACAGGATTGACAATATTATCTTTTTTATCTTTCCTTGGAAGCTTAGATGTCTAGCAATACTTGAGTATATATAGTCTATGCACATCATATGAAGGCAACATTGCAAATGTCAACAAAATGAATTTAAGTACAAACCGAGCTCTCTTCTGAAAAATAAATGAAATCTATGTGGAATTGATTCTGATATTTTGCGTCTACAACTCCTAAAACCGTGATGTCATGTCTTTCCTGGCAACTGCTTGCTATGCACATAATACACCAAAAAGGCAATTTAAATTGGTTCTGTTAAAATGTACTTTTCTGACTCAGGTCCCAGACCAATTATATCTGCATGAATATAAGATGTTCCTGGAAGCCAAGAAAAGAATTTGTGTTTGGCATTTGTTTGTATTTATATATGCCAGACAGTAAAGTTTAAAAATGAGGCTTTCAGAAAGAAATCCAGGTAGAAATAAATTTTTAAAACAAACAGATAAAAGTCTTTTGACATAACATTACTGCACACACAGTACTTTACTACCCAAGTGGCATGTAACATGTTTGTACTAGGTTATGTGTGCATTTTAATAATTCCTTTAGAGCCATAGTGTGTCCGGAATTGGTTCCTTCCGGTGGGTTCTTGGTCGGGCTGACTTCACGAATGAAGCCACGGACCTTCGTGGTGAGTGTTACAGCTCTTAAAGATGGTGCGTCGCGAGTTTGTTCCTTCAGATGTGTCCAGAGTTTCTTCCTTCTGGTGGATTCGTGGTCTCACTGACTTCAAGAACGAAGCCGTGGACCCTCGCGGTGAGTGTTACAGCTCTTACAGATGGTGTGTCCAGAGTTTGTACCTTCAGATATTCAGATGTGTCCCGAGTTTCTTCCTTCCCATGGGTTCGTGGTCTTCGCTGACTTCAGGAGGAAGAGGCAGACCTTCGCAGTGAGTGTTACAGCTTCTAAAAGTGGTACGTCTGGAGTTCTTTGCTCCTCCCAGAGGGTTCGTGGTCTTGCTGACTTCAGGAATGAAGGTGGCAGACCTCACGGTGAGTGTTACTGTTCATAAAGGTAGCGCCAACCCAGACTCAGCAGCAGTAAGATTTACCGTAAAGAGTGAAACAACAAAGCTTGCAGGGCCTGGAAGGCGAAGGAGCGAGTTGCAGCTGCTAGCGCAGGTGGCCAGCTTTTATTGCCTTATTTGGCCCCGCCCACATCCTGCTGATTCGTCCATTTTACAGAGTGCTGATTGGTGCGTTTTTACAGAGTGCTGACTGGTGTATTTACAATCCTTTAGCTAGACACAGCTGGCTGACTCATGCATTTACAATCTTTTAGCTAGACACAAAAGTTCTCCAAGTCTTCACCCGACCCAGAAGCCCAAAGGGCTTCACCTATAAATAGCAGACTAGTGCAAAGGGAACAGACATCTTTACCCACTGGACACTGTAAGGATTCAAGAGAGTCTAAAACTCAAGTGTAAGATTTCAACTTCTGAGATGTAAACCTTCTATATAAGAATTCCAACCAAGTCATAATCAATGACTCTGGGAGATCCCACCAGAAAGAAGCCTGGCATTTGAGCTCCAATAAGGCACTCAGATTAATTCAAAACAGGGCTGGGGTTTACTCATGCACACTGACAAGAATAAGCACTAAGCCTCCCTGCCCAAAGAAAAATACAGATGTAGCCCCTGTTTTTCAATGTCACCTTTGTATTGACATAAAGCATACACGTAATAAAGTGTATAAATTGGAAGTTCATAACTCAGTGAATGCTCATAAATGCATATGCCTAGCCGGGCATCCCAGCACTTTGGGAGGCCAAGGCAGGCAGATCATGAGGTCAGGAGTTCGAGACTAGCCTGGCCAATATGGTGAAATCCCATCTCTACTAAAAATAGAAAAAAAAATTAGGCAGGCATGATGGCACACACCTGTAGTCCCAGCTACTCAGGAGGCTGAGGCAGAAGAATGGCTTGAACCCGAGAGGCGGAGGTTGCAAGGAGCCGAGATAGCACCACAGCACTCCAGGCTGGGTGACAGAGCAAGACGCCATCTTAAATAAATAAATAAATGCATATGCCTATGAAGCCATCATTCAACTTCAGTTGCAGAAAAAAGTTAACATCCAGAAAATTTATTTGTGCACCACCAAGTCAAGAATCCTCATTCAGAGTGAACCATTCTTCTCATTTTTATTAGCATGACCATTTTTCTTTCTATTTTGAATTAGGTATAAATAAATAAATGGAATTATATAGAATGTATTTTTTTTTGTGTCTGGCTTTTGTGCCCACCATTAGACTATGAAGTTACCTGTGTTATGGTACATAGCAGTACTTTGTTTCGATTACTATTTAAGGTCTCTAAAATAACATAATATAATTATTCATTCACTGTACTGCTGATGAACCCTTGGGCTTTTTTCTAGTTTGGGGCTGTTGTACATACAGTTGTCATGGGCATTATTATACAAATCCTTTGTTCTTAAAATTTAATGTTTAATATGTATTTATTATTAATTCATTTCCTTTAGATCTATGCTTAGTAAAAGAAATACTGAACATTTCTTATATTTTTAGCATTAACAGATCGCTACTAACAATTTTTCTAAGTGATTATACAAATTGATAAACTTTCCTTCAATGTATGGGTGTTCTAGCTGCTATAAACACTAGCTTACTCTTGATGTCATTAGTCTTTTCAGTCATGGTATCTCACTGTGTTTTAAATTTGCATTTTGGATGCATAATGATGATGAGTCTCTTCCTTACTGTCATTGGTCATTTGAATTTCCTCTTTTGTAAAGTGGCTATTCAAGCTGTTCACCAATTTCTTTTTTTAATTTTGTGTGCGTGTGTGTGTGTGTGTGTGTGTGTATGTGACTTTTTATTATGTATTTGTCAGAATACTTCATATTTTATGGAAATGAGTCTTTGCCACTGATTTGTATCATGGATATTGTCACTCACAATGATGTTTTTTGATGAACAGATGCTCACAATTTTAAAGTACATTTATCAATATTATATGTGCCTTCTTCAAGAAATTGTTGTCTATTCTAAGCCGAGTTCACTAAGATACTTTCTTATATATATTTAGATACATTGTTTTGCTATGTCTCCCTGGCTGGAGTGAAATGTTGTGATCAGGGTCCAAGGCAGCCTAAAACTCCCCCTCAAGGGATCCTCTTGCTTCAGCCTCCTGAGTAGCTGGAATTACAGGCATGAGCCACCTTGCCAGGTACCCATGCTTTCTTTAAACATTTTGTTATCTTATCTTTTACATTTTGAAACTCATGGGCAACATCAGAAGCAGAGACAAAGAAGCTGTATCTAAAGTGGACAAGAACAATGGAGTAAAAAGAGACCATGCGCGTGGCGCATGCCTGTAATCCCTGTACTTTGGGAGGCGGAAGTGGGAGGATTGCTTGAACTCAGGAGTTTGAAACCAGCCTGGGCAACATATCAAGGCATTGTATCCACAAAAATTAAAAAAAATAAATGAGTGTGGTGGTGCATGCCTGTAGTCCCAGCTACTAGGGAGGCTGGGGTGGGAAAATTCCTTGAGAGGTTGAGGTTGCAGTGAGACATAATCACACCATAGCACTACAGCCTGGGTGGCAGAGTAAGACCCTGTCAAAAAGAAAAAAAAAAAAGAAAAAAGAAAGAGATAGACATATGCTGGTAAGTGAATTTTAAAAAGCAATGCTAAAATGATATCTTTTCTTAAATCTACCTGATTTTCTAAGAACTTTCTACTTAATTACCTTTTTGGGGCAACCATATGCATATTTGCTGGCTCTGCCAAAACTCTAGAAGATCGTCTATAGTATTCTAAGCCACTACTGGCTACTGTTACTTGACCTAGAGTTATTTTATCATTTATTCTATTATAACAATATTAGATCAAAGACAATGTAAAAGAAAAGTCCAAGGGAATAAATTGGGAACCAGCAGTCAGGCTGAGGAAGAGCATGCTACTCAGATGGTACTAAAATGTGTAGCCTGCAACCAGCAAAATAAAGATAGGGAGAGGGAAGAGAATATTGCGAATATATTTTCCCAGAAATTTCCATTTTCCCATTGGAAGAAGACCATAACATACAACAATATAAAATATCTATTCCTCTTTGACATCTCCCAGAGCACATTTGAGCTTTTTATAAAATTTAATTGGAGGGACAAAAACAAGAAAAATACTCAACCAGAAAGGTAACACACTTGTGCACTAAAATGATACAACATTAATGAAAGACATTTTAAAAGACATCTCATATCCATGGATTAGAAAAATTAATATTATTAAAATGTCCATACTACTAAAAACTATTTACAGGTTCAATGTGATCTCTATCAAAAGTCCAATGGCATTTAGTTACAGAAATAGAAACAGTAATTATAAGCTAAATATGAAACCACAAAAATCCTCAAATAGTCAGAACTATATTGATCAATAATAACACAGATGGAGGCATCATACTTCCTAACTTCAAATTATTTTATGCAGGTATAATAATCAAAACAGTATGGTACTAGCATAAAAACACACATATAGACCAATGGAACAGAATAGAGAGCCCAGAAATAAGCCCAAATGTATAAAAATCAACTAGTCTTTGACAAGGGCACCAAGATTACAAAATAGGAAGCAAACACACCCTTCAATAAATGGTGTTAGAAAAACTTCATATTCATAACCAAAAGAATGAAAGTGTAACCTTACCTTACTTACACAAAAAAACAACTCAAAGTAGACTGAAGACTTAATATAAACCCGAAAATGTAATATCTCCTAGAAAAAACAAAAGCACAGCAGAAAAATTCCTGGGTATTGGTCTTGGCAATGATTTTTTGGACATGACACGAAAACACAGGCAATAAAAGCAAAAATAAACAAGTAGGACTACATCAAACTAAAAAATTTTTGTAGAGCACAGGAAACAATCAGCAGAATGAAAGGGCAACTTATAGAAACATTAAAAATGTTCAAACCACATATCTAAGAAGGAGTTAAATTCAAAATATATAAGGAATTCATGCAACTGTATATTAAATAATCAATTAAAAAAATGGGGAAAGGACATAAAGAAATACTTCTAAAAAGAAGAAATTAAAGTGGCCAAGAGGTATATGAAAAGATGCTCAACATCTCTAGTCATCAGAGGAATGCAAATCAAAACCACAATGGGATATCACTTCACAACCTGTTAGGATATCTATTATCTAAAGGATGAAAGATAACTACTGCCAAGGACATGAAGAAAAGGCAACTCTCCTATGCTGTTTGTGGAAATGTAAATTTGTACAGCCATTATGGAAAAGAATATGGAAGCTTTTCAAAAAATTAAAAATAGTACTACTAGTAGTACAACACACACACAACTACTACAACATACACACACACACACATCTCAGTGTACATCAAAAGTAATGAAAATCAGGATCAGGAAGAAATACCTGTCCCCTCATCCCTTACATTAATTGCAGCATTATTCACTATAGTTAAGTTATGGAATCAACCTAAGGTCCTCTGATGGATGAATGAAGAAAGAAAATCTGTTTACATATATATACATATATATATATGTATGTATATATATGGGTATATGTAAAATATACACACACATATACATATATATGCACATATATATGTGTATCTATATCTAGATAGATAGATAGATAGATAGATAAATAGATAGATAGATATACTGCCTAAAAAAAGGAAAATCTTTCCATTTGCAACAACATAGATGGAGCTGGAAGACACTATTTTAAATGAAATAAGCAAGACAAAGAAAAAAATATGGCATGATCTCACTTATATGTGAAATATATAAAAGTCAAACTCAGTACAGCAGCAGAATGTTGATAACCGGGGAGGGAGGTGGGGAAAATGGAAAGATGTTGGTCAAAGAGTACAAAGTTTCAGTTATGCAAGACAAATAAATTCTGGATATCTAATATACAGCATGGGGACAATAGTTAAAAATACTGTATTACGTACTTGGAATTTGCTGAGAGAATAGATTTTACATTTAATCTTTTCACCACGTGCACGCACACACACAATGGTACCTATGTGAAGATAGATATGTTAGTTAGCTTTATTGTGGTAAGCATTTCACAATGTATACTTATATAAGAACATCAAGTTGTAAACCTTACGTATCTATATGTATATACAATTTTATATATTAGTATCTTAAAGGTGTTAGCAAAAGATGCCATTTTTAAAGATGGAATTTAATTGGAGAGGACAGAGATAATCTCTCCACCTGTTTCATCTTAAAAAAACTAGCTCTGTTTAATGGAAATAGGCACCTATTATCTGAGCAATTCTTCTCTTTATTTCTTTATAAAAAGATTTTTTTTATAAAGGAGGAGACTTTTTTTCTGACTTAGAGCAGTGAGATTTCATTAAACATACACGTACAAACACACTCACAAAAGAGGACTCTCTAGCCAGATATGGTCTCATCATGTCGTGTTTCTAGCAAGATAATTATGGTGTAACACATAGAAAAAAATGTGGGTACAAAGAGCTTCATTTTCTGCCTAGCTTGCTGAAGATCAAAGTTTGGTAACCTGTGGAGGAAGCCTTCTAGTGTGAGCACATCATCACATCATGAACAGCAAATATAGCATCAGCTTCCCTCCTGAGCCTTGTGATTGTTCTGTGCTGGAAGGGGATAATCAGTACAGGACATCCTGAGGAAGTGAAAATCAGCTTTGCCTTACTTCATTTGTACCAGCTTTCAGAACAAGATCATATTGCCACTGATGAGTTTCTTTTAAATGACTGTTTTCTCCAGCGGTGTTTTATAAATGGTTGTTGCATTAAAGAGTAAATGAAACTTCCCTGAAGAACACACTCCACCATGCCTTTAGTGTCTTTACTGACACATCTGTGAAGACGGATGGACCCTAAAAAGCTAGCTGCAAACTAAGTGAGTCACATTTGTCTCCCAGGAATGTTTTATATGCTGCAAAATGTGACAAAGGCCATTACAGAGATTATATTTCCCAGCAATGAATCTGCTGTCCATCCTCTGCTATTCCAAACATTCAGAAAATTGCCCAGGAATTACTGATGGCCCAGAAAGCAAGCAGTCATTGACTAGCTGCCCTAATATTTTCCCTGAAGATAGGGCAATGACAGTAAATTTCTTAAATTGAGAATGGGTGTTGAAATATATGAAAAAAATAACTTTCTGAATTCTACTCATTCAAAGTTTTATATAAAATATTTTCCACAGTTTATGTTGATAATCAGGTATGTGTTACTATCAGCTAAATGAAAAATTTCAATGTTGCAAAATATATATTCTTGGCTTTCTTCTAAAATATGTAATCTTTGCCACCTATTTGTTTACAAATGTTAAATTGTTTAAGTCAACTAAATCCTTGTACTATTTACTGAGAACTTTTAAACTAGGAACACGGTCTCTGACCTTGAGAAGAGTATGAAAATAAAATTAAATGACACATATGCAGGAAAGGTGCGTAATTAAGAAGATAAACTATTTGATGCATATCTGGACACATTAGTAGTAGATACACTTACAGGATGCAATAATTGTCAATGTTTCCAGGAAGCAAGTCCAATTCATGGTAGTCATTAAAGGATGAACTGTTAATTTGACAAGTCCAAATATGGGATGCACTTTTAAGACACTTATGGATTCAGTAAAAATGTATGTGTTGTTTATTAAAGCCACATCACATCTAGGCATGAAAGATGCTGTTTGGCCCAATACACCCATCAGCTCTGACTACAGGCTTTCATTCTGCATTTGGTTTACACCCTGTGCCTGGGTTCTCAAATGGTTCAGTTTCAAAGCTCTCTCGGAACCACAGCTTTTAGCCCTGGTTTTCAGCTTTTCCACAATTTTACCCTTTGAAACTCCCAGTAACACCTTCGTAAGGCATTTCACTTTATATGCAAGGCTCTGTTTCTCAAATCATGCACAGCAACTCCTGATTTCTCTCCATTGACCTCTGGAACTAACTTCACGTGCTCCTGGAGTAGGACCATGCTGTACCTACTGGTGACAAATAGTAAACAGAATGTCAGTCAGAAACATAACAAAACAAAACATCAAAAACAGCAACAATGTATGTTTCTTTACCTGGGCATTAATTTTCCTGAAACTAACTGTTTGGGCATATCAGAATGACTTGTGAAGCTCTTATCCGTAACATTATCCATCATCCGTAGTGTTATTATGTTTGTGTTTTCAATCTGTAACTGAAATCCAGCAGCTTCATCCTGCCTCTTGCCAAGAGAATCTATAATGCTCAGTGAAGAACCTGGTGTGGTCTCACAAATACAGTCTTATGAAAACAATTAAGTGTAGAGAGTGAACCCACTCTCTGTCACCTCAAAAGGACAATCAGCTTTTAGGACCATTCTTACATTTAAAGGACTTGGGGCAGATATAGCAGGCAAGAAAAAACATAAAAAGACTGAGACTTAATGTAATATAGAATTGATCTTGCATAGCTGAGAAACCTCCAGCTCCTGCATATTCCTTTATTACTGGAAAACTCTGAACTTACTGCTTTTATCTGGGTCCCATCTTACTTACTGCCATATTGAATAGTAGTTAGTTACTTAGAAACAATATAGCTTATTGTAATGAATTTCTTCTTCACCCTTAAAAAAGTATGTGTGTGTGCATGCACTTGGGTATGTAATAAAAGCATAGCATATAAATACATGTATTCATTTTTATTATACTGTTTGCCAGTTCTAATAAGTTATCAATAAGGAATTAATTATCAGGCCATGATATGAGAGGTGAGGGAAAACCTACTTCTCAGCAGTCAGGTCAGCATCAAAGAGAAGCTGATTGAATTGACTTGGAACACAGCAGAAAATAGGAAGTAATATCAGGAGCTCAGGAAGACAGAGTAGAGTTGACAAATCAGTCCCGAACATGCAAAGTCATTATTGTAAAGGGCAGTGAAAATACCAAGAAGTGAGCATGATAGAGCTGGATGAATCAGTGGTTAGCCAGGAGGCCTAAAGATCTGAAATTGTTAGTTGAGACTTGAGTGTTATCTGCTTCTACACCTTTCTACTTCACGAGCCAAACCACTTTTAAAAAAAAGGCAGAATGTCTTGTACTCCAAAAGAATGTAGCAGAGAAAATCAAGACATGATTGTTCACACAATATTTTTCATGTTATGTTTAGAAAAATGTATCCATATTTTATAATTAAATATATTTGTAATATCAAATATGTCTATAATTTATCATTATAAATTATATAATCTTTATACAGACAGAGAAAAAAGAAGAAAGAGAGAAGTGGAGATTGGAGAACTCTTGAGACATTCTGAAATGGGCTTATATGAGAAATCCAAAGAATGAATGTATCCACAAATAAATGACTACATCCAGAAGAGTTAAACAGGTACATGTCACAGTAGGTGCCCATGTCTTCATCTAGGCTTGAGGAATAATGGACTATGTCTATGGAGATTGTCTCTACCTAACATATTCTTATTAACCATATTTTTGTTAGTGTCACAAGTTAATAACTAAAATAAATCATAGCTATTCATTATTTTACACCACATGTGCCTACCATTATCCCAACAGGTGATTACCAAACAGCTTTCTAATTTAAATCCTTGTTGTTCATTATTCTTCCAAACTTTATGCTTAGGATTACTGAAATATTCCAGATGTAGCCTCATTTTCCAGTTTTTCTTCTTTATAATGGATTGTTTTGTGTTATACTAAGATGATTGCTGTCCAATCACCTGGTATATGTCAGCATGTTATAACACTTGGAGTAATTTAACCTTACTTCGTACATACTGCAACTCGTTACAAATGAATGCATAAAAAAATGAAATATGTATCCCTAGCAAATCATGATTACATAAAGGTACTCAATTTTGTTTTTCCACAGGAAATTTGGAAGTAACTTCTCTTAATAGGCAACATACAGTGTTGAACCCTTAGCTCTGGGGTATCCACTGGTGAGAACAGTTGGTGAAATAAAGATCATGCTCCCAACAGTAGTTATTTTCAAGTAGTTCTACTCGGCAATTTGTTTTAGTGGTTCCTGTGGCTCCCTGTAAGAGCGGACCACCTCGAATTTCACTTACAGTCTCTCTGGTGGAGGAGGAAAAACCTCTCCTTTTATTCAGCTTTTATGTTATATTTATAGTTGTTTGTCAAGTTTAGCTCTGGAGTAGAAGTAATATATTTTACTTCCATAATATAACTATAGGAAACAGTCATATATCTATAATTGTATAAAATTGTATGATTTTAGGTGTTCCTAAAATTTTTGGGTCGTTGGAATTACACCTTATTCCTCTATCATGAAATTCTGTTCCCTTCTAAGAGTTCACCATTATAACATATTTTCCCTATAATTTAAGAATTAATTTCTTGCTAAAATAAAGTCAACTGGATTATATAACTATTTAAATGTACTTAGTTGCTTACACCATATAGTATTTGAAAGATATGGACATCAATATTTATAGGAAGGTACAGATTTTTTTTTTTTTTTTTTTTTTTACTTACTGTAGTAATAAGGAAGAAATGGCCATTACTGCTTGTACATTTAGTCACATAAGAAATACTATATGTGAAGTTTCTATGTAAACTGTAAAGCAGTTATTCAGAATGAGCAATTATTATACAAAGGTAATTGGTATTCTTTCCATTTAGTATGTTAAACCCCAGCCTCCAAGTGATAAATCAATTCATGGGTTATAATGTGCTATCAGATATTAAAATAATTTTGTGTTCAGAGACACGGAAAGAATATAACTGTTAGACTTGACCAAATATGACTTGGAATCTTAGTTCTCACACTTACCTTTTTAGCTTGAACAAATCACATCACTTCTCTGAGTTACCTTCTCTTCAATTACAAAATATGAAGAATGATCAATAAGCCATAGGCCTGCTATAATTAGTTCTGGACATTCTGTAATATGTGACAGGTGCTCAATGAAAGGTAAGTGTTGTTGGAAATATTGTACCGTGGAAGCTCAGCAAATATTTGCTGATAGACAAGCAGAGGACCACACACTGTTGCAATTTAGCATGTTAAATGCAAAACTGCAGTTTCTGAATTGCCCCTCGAGAGACAAGAACTAGAAATTCCTTCTTTCTCCAGCTTCAATTAGAAAAAAAGTACTACACCTGGAGAGTTCTTATAAAAACAAGATAATTTCACAGGTTCAGAGAAACCATGCAAGGTAACACAATACAGACTCAATCATTTGAGAATCCAGACAATAACTCAATTGTTAAAATTCAGATATAAAATATTTTTACTCAATCACAAGAAACGGAAAATTTATTACTGTTGTTATTACTACTACTATTATTATTATTAGCTGATACTTTAGAAAATGTACCTTACGCTAGGCATTGTGTTAAAAAAAATCTTTAATCTTTGATATCACAGAAATAAAGAGGTGGTCATTTGGATGGATCACCTCTGTTGTACCAATGTGACTATTGAGGTACAATATGCAGAACAGAAATCCACCGGATGTATTAAATAAATAAATTACTAGGTAAATGAATTTGCTGAATGATTATCCCTGTCAGAAGCATAATCCAGTGCTATACAGCCTGAAGTTTGAAGGCCCTTAAAACTAGGGTTCTATGTATAAGTAGAAACAGCATTAATATTAACCTGCTTCACTTTTGTTGGCCGGTGTCATTGCTCAAATTAAAACTAAACAAATTAAAACCCCAGTACCCGTGCCTATATGTCACAGTGAAAGGGAAGGATATGGGTTTAAAGACAAGGGACATTAACGTCTTTGCATCCAAGTGCATTCAGTTCCACAGAGGTTAGAGACTGATAATTCGATACCAGTGTTCCTCTGGCCCACATTTGGAACATTTTAGACGTACTGATGATTTCTGGCTCTACTCCAGTACCACCACAGGCAGAATCTCAGGAGATTGAGCTATGCTTGATCAGCTGGAATTGAGAATAGCTGAAATACCCTGCCTGGAGGATAAAGGGGAAGGTTAAATATTTTATCCTATCTGCTTTCATGCCTAGAGAACAGAACTCTACTGGATCCATTGAATAAATAAATGTGTAGGTGAATTGATTAATTATCGCTGACAGACTTGACTTTCTAATTAACATTTGCATGTTTCATAACTAAGTTTAAAAGTACTCAGTGGCTTCCATCTACTATAATAGCTCTGAATGTTTTTCTAATCTCTCTCTAACCTGGCCCAGCCTCATACTCCACCCTTGGGTGCTCAGTCTCTTAACTCCTCTCTAGTCAGTATCCCATGGGCAAGTACTAACACAAGGTACCATTCAATGATAATCACAATTATTTTAGCCATTTTAAAAACTGAAGACAGTATGATTTGCAGTCTTATTTCCCACTTATAACCAACACAGCTAGAGTCTATTGATACCAAAATATTCACCCACAGATGCACACTTCGCAGTTCATACCCACAGCTTTTGCTCATGTCGGTTCTTCTGCTGGCCTCTGGCTACCATCTTGCAAGCTAAGGCTCTCTGGAACCAATTCTATGGGACCAGTACATGAAAGCTAAAAAAATTTGGACTCATTGCCTTTATCAATCTTGATCATAGTTATCTGCCATTCTGAGACTGCCATTGACCACACACTAACAAAATGCTGTCCGCTGATGATAACACTCACATACCATGGTGAGCTCTCCAAATCACACAAGTAAAGAAACAGTATGTAAGGGATATTTATTAGTTCTTCTTCCTGGGTTACTTATTATTCTAGTAAAGCAATACTATTTTAGGAATCTACTGTACAAGGGGGAAATGTGACTTAAATTCAACATTTCTAAAGCCTCATCTCCAGCAGTATACAACTTTGAGATACTAGATTGTTTCTTCCTCTTTGATCATCGACTTTGAGAAACATAGCAAAGGCTCTATACTTACATAAAAACATACAGCTTAAATTTTCTTTTTTTATTTTATTTAGGGTTTTATTGTTTTGTTTTGTTTTGTTTTGTTTGAGACAGAGTCTCACTCTGTCACCGAGGCTGGAGTGCAGTGGTGCAGTAATGGCTCACCAAAATATTGACCTCCTAGCCTCAGCCTCCCGAAGTAGCTGGGACTACAGGCATGCCTGGCTAATTTTCAAATTTTTTGTAGAGACAGGGACACACTACGTTGCTCAAGATGGTCTCAAACTCCCGGGCTCAAGTGATCCTCCCAGCACAGGCCTCACAAAGTGCTGAGATTTCAGGGCTGAGCCACCACACCCAGCTGAAATTTTGTTTATACCAATTAGCAGAATATATATCACATTGGAGATAAAGTACAGGGCTAAATTAAGTTAGTATAATGCCTAAATCCAGACATATTTCCAAAACACATTAGTTTGTGGGATAAAACATTGTTATAGTGATGATGATGATAATAATATTAATCACTATAATTTTTGGCTGTTGTACTAGGTTCTTTCTACTCAAGTCCCAATATTTACATTAAACAATTCAATTTTATTTTCAAAAGAAAAATTTACTAATTCAAGTTAACTCTTTTAATTATTATCACTTAGATACTCAATAATGACTCCACAATTTGATTTAAAGATATGAGATGCCTAAAATGACCTACAATTGTATTTAATGCTCCACTACACTATGGCTAGAAATAATAGTGATATATTAGTCTAGAAATGTCCATAGCTCCTCATCCTAAATAACTAGAAATTTATTACCAGTTGATAATTAATAGACTCTAACATCTAGTTTACTTACAAACAAAATATTTCAAAAAACTATTTCAACTAAAAAAAACAGAACTGGTATCAAACATTAAGAATAATGGCTATGCAGATATCCCCTGCAATGTCGTTGCAACCGTGAGATTCCTCATTCTTCTTTCTTGTTTTGTTTTAAATCTTTATGTTCTGTAATTTAGACAAACTTCTTCCACATATAAAGCAAAACTACAAAGTATAATAAAAGGGTCAAATAAAATAAGTGCCTTTAATGGAAAGAATACAAATGATTATGCTCTAATTGTCTCAGAAATAAAAGAAATATAATCCTACAACAGTTCCTGGACTAATTAAAATAAAGTAAGTGAAAAAGAGAATTTCACATTTGTTTTTCTTTTGTTAAATCAGGTGGGATTGTAAACTAGTTCAACCATTATGGAAAACAGTATGGTGATTCCTCAAGGATCTAGAACTAGATGTACCATATGACCCAGCCATCCCATTACTGGGTATATACCCAAAGGATTATAAATTATGCTGCTATAAAGACACATGCACACGTATGTTTATTGCAGCACTATTCACAATAGCAAAGACTTGGAATCAACCCAAATGTCCATCAGTGACAGATTGGATTAAGAAAATGTGGCACATATACACCATGGAATACTATGCAGCCATCAAAAAGGATGAGTTTGTGTCCTTTGTAGGGACATGGATGCAGCTGGAAACCATCATTCTTAGCAAACTATCACAAGAACAGAAAACCAAACACCGCATGTTCTCACTCATAGGTGGGAACTGAACAATGAGATCACTTGGACTCAGGAAGGGGAACATCACACACCGGGGCCTATCATGGGGAGGGGGGAGGGGGGAGGGATTGCATTGGGAGTTATACCTGATGTGAATGACAAGTTGATGGGTGCAGCACACCAACATGGCACAAGTATACATATGTAACAAACCTGCACGTTATGCACATGTACCCTACAACTTAAAGTATAATAATAATAAATAAATTTAAAAAAAAAATCAGGTGCTATAAATTATAGAAATATGAATGAAAATTCTTATTAGCCTAAAGTGTCAACTGTCATGATTAATGTATTAGAACAAATAAATTAGTTAAAATTATACTTATATGTTCTGGATTGTTTTATTCATTTTTAGATTTAATTTTTTTTTTAACTTAAATGACTCAGTAATCTACCTACTTCTAGCAGGAATCCTCTAATGTAGATATAAGCAGATTCAGTGGCATATGCAACTCTAACAAGGATGAAAACGCTCATGTGGTCCTTACTACTTGGAGCTGAAATTGTTTAGTAGCTAAAAGCATGAATTTTCACATTACGTAGATGAGTATTAATCTATATTTCCCTACAATGGGAATTTAGGCAAATAATTCAAACTCACTAAATCTCAGTGGGGCACAGTAGCGCATGCCTGTAGTCTCAGTGCCTCAGAAGCTGAGGCGGGATGATCTCTTGAGCCCCAGAGCTTGAGTTAAACTTGGGTAACATAGCAAGACCTCGTCTCTAAAAAACAAACTTCAGAAAAGAAAGAAATACAAACAACTTACAAAATATCAATATCTCATATGTTAAAATGTGGATAATATCACTTTAAATATTTTTGTAAAAATTGAATAAGGTTATGGCATACCTTGCACATATTAAGCATTTCATAAATAGTATTTTATTAAAGACATTATCATCCATCAGTGTAAAAGGATATGCTCAACTTATATTTATTATATACCTTCCATATACTGTTCTAGCTGTTGCGTGTACAAATATTTTTTTAAATTTCTATAATAGAAAATATATTTCTATGATAGAATAGACATATGTAAAAATTAATAAGAACAATTTATAGTGTGTTGGTTACTGATGAGTACTATGATGAAAACAAAAGTGGAGAGCCCCACCAGGCCTCAGTTAAGAAATGGAATGTTTTGAAATTATAAATGAAGTGGATGGGCAAGGATTCCCCAAGAAGGAATATTTAAACATATGTATCTTTATACATTTCAGTGTGTGTCAAAGCACATAAAATGCCTGACATACAGAAATCCCCACTCTATTTTGGTTTACATTTTGGCATTAAAAAAATAGGTCCAACTGAAATTATTTGTGTATATATTTCTGTACCACATTGACTATATTAATGGAGACATGTTTGCACTCAAACACACATATATATGTAAAATATAAAAAACTTGTATATATTTTATATATTTATATTTTAATGAATTTATGCACACTTCCATATATTTATTCATATTTACCTACCCTTATGTTGCATAATAAGCTTCAAAGATAATTTCAAATATCATTGAATGCTCCATTAGAAATGGAGGAGCTGACATGCATGATAAATTTCATGGAGATAGAGCTTGCTAGATTTAATATCTGATAAAAGTTGGAGTGAAGGAAGATGTCTGGAAAAATTCATAGGTTCTAGGTTGGGCAACAATATAAATTTTAGTGACATGTAAGAAATAAAAGTGTAGAAGGAAAAATAAGCTTGAATGGAAAAATAACATGTCTCACATAGAATATCATAGAATACACTGAGGTTGAAAGATCTAGGGAACATTAGATATAGATAAACGTCAGGAAGCAACTTGTTACCTAGGCTATCATGTGTAATAGCCACATCACTCTCACATTAGAAAGGCTGATTAAAGTGATATGATGCAAGTAAGGAGAGGAGAGAGTTTCAAGAAGTTTGATGAGCGGGTCAAAAGATCATTGTATGTATCAGTTACGAGGTCACGGTTAGTTGGGGCAAGTGAAGATTTAGTGGAGTCCTGTACGTAGACAGTAGTTAGTAGCTTGAAAGCAAATGGGTTGTGAGATGAGGAGGTAGAGCTTGGTTTTGAAAAATAAATATTAAGTCTTCCGTTAAGTGCCTCCATCATCTTGGCGATTTTCCCTTTATGACTCTTCTACATACTGTAGTTATTTGTCTCATGTCTATATCTGTAGCCAGGGTGTGAACTTGACATGATGCATTTTTCTTCAGTGAACCCACCAAAATGACACAATTTTGGCACATGGGTATTTCTCCAAAAATAATCTGTTTGAGTGGATCAGTAATGAGAAAAATAGGTAACTTATTTTAGGGGTGCGAGGATTCTTTTTCTTTTTTTTTGTATTAAGTGTTAATGGATTTAAAGTGTATAAGTACACAGTAGAGACAGAAGAAATGACAATATTGAAAATATAGAAGCATGATAGGTAGATAACACCAGTCTTGGTTGAAAGGATGTGTAAGGATTGTGGAGAAAGGAGAGGAGGGTAGGGAATAAAATGAAGAACAAAGTGAGAGGGATAATCCTTGAATAACAGTAACAAACCTGCTCTGAGAGTTGAAGACAGTATAAGGATATAGTCCCAGCTTTAGGTGTGGTAATGGAAAAATAACTTTGATGTTTTCTATTTCTTTGTGAAATAGAAAATAAGGTCATATACTGGAGGTAGGAGGGTAGGCAGAATGAAACACATATTGATTTTGCTTTAACTCTGAAGACTAAAAGCCACCTGTACTTAAACAGAAAATTCAGATTTATTATACCAATAGGGCTAGTCCTGGAATCTATTTAGCCAGAACTTTTATTTTTCTGACTGCAGTTTTCCTACTTTCTTTTTACAGTTGACCACAGTATAGTTAAATGCACACCTTGATTTTCCATTAAAATGTAAGACTGCCCTCTTTCTGCCATAATTCAAACTGCAGGATGTTTGCATATAATTAAACGTTGACATATTGTCCTACTGTTTTTCAACTGTATGCATAGTAGAGCTCTAGATTTCCTCCGATTTTTTAATTTATATATTAAGTTTGTTTAAGTATAAACTTAATGCTGTGTATGTGTGTGTGTGAGAGAGGCAGAAAATGAACTTGAATAAGAATTAAGACACAAAACTTTTTTGCAAATTAAAATTTAAGAAAAAAATACTTATTATTTTTCCAAAAATACAGGAGAAAGTGCAACTATAAATTAACATTCTTCTTTATTGTGAATCCACTGACAGGTTTAGCCCTATGTCTGGTAAGTCTCCCAGAAGATATTCAGGAATATATTCCAAAATCCCATGTTTATTGTCTTCCATAAGCTTTGGTTTGTATGCTTTGCAGTCAGGGCCACGGCATAGCTCATGTGTGACTTGCTAGGCTGGCAAACTGCTGATGTGGCCAATTAGTTGGCTGCATTTGGAAATATGAATATTATGCTTAGAAAAGAGTGTTACTAAGTGAGTTTCTCTCACCCTCTTTTATTTTTTAACTAATTGAGCCAGAGGAATGGATTATACATATTTGTTGTTTTGCATATAAATTGGAAATTACTCCTTTCCCCTACCTGCAGTTGCAAATAATGTTTTCTCCACTTTTGTCTGAACAGCAATCTCCATTGTTAGATGAGCCCTGTCCAAATTATTGGAAAATTATAACATTTGCTGACAGCCTTCTTTAAAGTGATCAAACTTCTCCAAGAGAAAATTATATTTTTAAAGGAAGCTTTATAACTTTAATGGCTTCAAAGGTCAAGTTATTTCTTTTCTTCAATTTAAGGACATGTTCTTGAGTCAATCAATATTAACTCAACATAAGACCTTAGTCCCCAGTTTCACCTCTTACATTAGCTAACATAATTAAACGTGTGTGGCTGAGCAAAATGCCAAACTTTTTCTTATGGACAAAGTACTCTATCTGGGTTTTCTTTTTCAATTTTCATTAATTTACAAGAGCGAATTTATTTTTATTGTATTGAGGACCAAATAAAAGCAATTACCCAGTAGGCTTCTGAATTTGATAATGACTGTTTTTCTTCTGAATTTGATATTTTTTCTGGAGCACAGGGTTTGTCCCTAGTTGTCTGGTACTGGCCCTTGAGTGATTAGGGAAGGGGAACAGTGTTTTTTTCTGAATTTGGCTTTCCCTGTGCCCCCTCCCCATCTGTCAGGCATAGAATTGGTTGGACTGTGGTGAGCGGCAGTCACCTGGGATAGTGTTTGCTTAGTCCTAGGTTCCAAACCCCCAGTAAAACTCATTTAAAAACTGACTGAGACAGAGCCCAATGCACTAAAAAGTCTTCTTGACTCTTTCTCAATCTCTTTTTTAGTATCATGAGCATTGTCCTGAATTAGACGGACTATTCTATCTGATACTTAATTTCTGCATAATACTTTCCATATAATTCTCTGGAATTCTCAATAACCTTGTTCTAACTTTTGCCTTAGATCTCTAGTAACTGCTTCAGATATATGTCTACCCCTCCATTTTATCAGTACTCAAAGCCCAGTGTAATGTGCCTTTCAAATAAGACCAATTCTAGGCCTCACTGAATCTACTGCACACACAATTACACATCTAGAATTTTCTTAATGCTAATGGGAAAATGTTGAGACTTTTAGAGAACAAGTTTATTCAGGAAAAAACTGAGCTAAAATGTTAAATTAGATATTCCAGTAAACTAAATGCCAATGCCAATGATGTCTATTTTTCCAATACACCATTCTGAAACAGAGTATTCAGATAATTGTGATACTATTTGATATATTAATGTTTATTGACCTCTCTTCTGACATTTAAAATAAGAAATATTCATTTATTGCTTAAGTAAATATTATGAGATTGCTAATTGTACATCATTTCATTATGGATGTGTACACCCACACATATAAATTTATATATGTTAAAATATTTGGACTGGTGTGTGTGTGTATGTTAAGTAAAGTAAAAAAATGATGGAGAGGACCCAGATTAAAATGTGAAGTTAATGAAGCTGCTACTATACACCATGTCTTTTACTTCAAAACACTTCAGCCTTGTCAATGTTACAGTATGTATTGGTTGTTTAGTTTAAGCTAAATAGTGTATGGTCAGTTTCTCTTGTTAGAGAATTCAGAAGCATTTAATCCAACATTTCAATGCGTTAATGATGACTTCCTATTTTTTATATTTCTGATGCTTTGACATCTGAGGCTTTGTTGATCCTAGAGACACTGTCCAACAAGACCTAGCCAATTCCTAGAGACAATAAAGGACTCACTGGCCTGCAAGGGTGACTTTCATATGCAAACTAACCAACTAGCCCACATTCCCACTGCTTCCTTTTATCAGGCTCACACCCTCAGGGTCACTATTCCCCTTCCCTAATCACCCAAGGGCCAGTACCAGACAACTAGGGACAAACCCTGTGCTCCAAAACGTACTGAAATTATTCAGATTATCAGATCTTGAACCTACTGAGACAGAAATCACAATAAAGGCTCTTGCCCACATTCCATATTTTTTTCTCGTTTTTGCCTCTTGACTCACCTTGGTCACCGCATATGGCTCTGCACGGCTTGGAATGCCCCTTCCTCTTGTCAACTGTGAGTACCAAATTATCTTTTTAAGGCAGTCGTCTCCCAATCTGTTGTCCTAACCATACCCGATTAAAAATCAACACTCACTATTTCACTCCAGGGTTATCATAAAATAAAAGCAAATACCCAGCATGCTTCTGCATTTCATAATAAATTTCAAAGCTTTTGTTCATTGTTCCATTTATCAAGCATAGAATTGAATGGAATGTGGTGAGCGTGGCCAGCTGGGATGGTGACTACTAGGGTGGTGAATACACATGCTTCAGATAGACCTAATTCTTATCTAAACCAGATCTTTGCTAATTGTCATAATAAATACTAAAAATGGATTTTCATTGATGAAAGTAGACCCACGTTTATCACTATTGTGGGTGAAATATATAATCCCTCTTTAGTGAAATGAATGTTTTTCAAGACACGTAGATGAGCAAGAATAGTTTAGAGATACTCTGCTAGACTGAGTTGGATGTGCTGTAGTGAAATGGCTCTGTGTCTGGTCAGATTTGGAAGTTTTAGATTGACTGCCTTTTCCATAGTATTAGCATATTTAATCCTATCTCTATAATAGTGTTGTGTTTTATTCTAATAAATGTTTAATGTTACATCAGAATATTTACAAGACAGAAAGCTGGTGTGTCATCTAATTTAGAGGACATGTTAAATAATTGTGTTGGGAAATTTTACAAGTAATTATTTCTCTAATAAATGTGGGGGATATATCGTAGTTTGATATTGGATTTTATTACCTTAGAAGGATTAGAGTGTGCTGGATCAACTAACTACAATTTATCTTGAAGTAGTCAGTGGCTCCAAAAGTCTACCAAAAAGTCCCTTATAATTTTGTATGACCAAACTGGATTAGGTCAGTTCCAATTCCCTGAAATACATCACTCTTTTTTTTTTTATTTCTTGTCCTTTCTTCTTAATATGTTCCTGTAATGAATAGATCCATTTCACACCATATACTTCCTATATCTTCTTCTGCTACTACCATATGTATGACTGATTATGTGTGTGTTAGGGGAGGTTGAGTTTAATAATTTTGATTGAAGCAAACCTGGCTAGCACTCAAAGTCTGTACCTGGTGGTTGGTTTATTCAAATGGGCAGTTTCGTGTAACTATTTTGCATGTTGCTGATACTTCTGAAACCTGGTTATAAGCTCTCTGTATATTTATGCTATTTTTACTCTCTCAAAAACCCTAGATAAATGCCCAAGTACATTTTAAAATGTTTGCATCATAGGAGTGTATTTCTAGGAACAATATTATTTCCTCCTGCAATGTTGAGTTAAATGGTTATATCATTAAATAATTTTCTGGGTGCTTCCCCGGGAGTTCCACATGTAACTCTAGGAAATCTCCATAGGCAAACTGTGACTATTCTCATGGTATGTTTGAGAAAAATAATGTATTTTTATTTGCATAAACAATCATTTGCTAAATACTTAAAATGTGCAAGGCATTATAATGGGTGCTGGGAAAGGAAAATGCAGTGTTAGCCAAGTAGCCCAGGCTTTCAACACATTTGAAATCAAATCTGGAGAGAAAATATATTTGAGAACAATTGTCTGTATCAGGTAGGGGTGAATGAAGGCCGCCTTTCACTAGCGGACTTCATACGAATGGTGTTGTGTGCCAGCAAATATTGCTTCACCTAATGTCTTTTTACCAAGAAATTACTCCACTTTTCCCTTACGTTTGGGACTCTTCTTTTGCTTTCTTCTTTCCCTTTCATTCTGTACTTTCTTTTCCCTTTCTTTCTTGTTTTTTTGTTTTTCATCACCTAACCTGAGAATCCTTTCCCTTTCTTTCCTGGTATTGTCCAGGTTTACTTCCTTATATTTCTAATTTTTTTTTTTTCTCCAGCTAAAAGAGCAGAAGAGGTGACTTATTATATAGTTGTTACACTTGGTCACAAACTCAGAAATAGTCCAGAATGTCACAAGTCCAGGGCAGAGGACCAACATGGTCAGTTTTGTTTATGAGCAAGGTGGGTCTCAGAGGTGATCGGCGATCAGAGGGCGATGAAGTTCTAGATCCATTGAGACAAGCTCTAGACAGTAGCATGCAGTCCCACAACTTGTACCAGCATCCCCAGAGCCTGGCATTCCATGTTTCTGCTCCTGTGGCCTTCACAGTGCAGTAAGCTAGCGGTTTACTTGGACCTCTGCCTCATCTTTCTTCTTTTGTGCTTCAGCCTGCTCATTCGCTTCTTCCTCCACTTGGCTCTCAAGGCGCAGATGTTTCCAAGAAAATGACGTTAAGGCCGAGAGACACTTCCTTGTATTTCATACCAGGATTAACCCACCCCTCTGATAGGACATATTTTGAATAGTGTTATATTTTATGTGTGATAATATGCATACTTTAAAAATATTTTATACATGTAGTGTAACATAATATGTATCTTGAAGTACTTAGCTTTATGACTGGTTTGTACTCAGAGTGATAAGATCGGGTAATAACATTCAAGAAATCATATTCATCTTTCTTTATCTAAATATCTAAGAAGTTTTATTAATTAATTATTAACATCAACTTGATATTTCTTGTGTGAAGTGAGTAATGCCGAATTAGTGTGTTTGCTTTGAAACATAGTAAGCATCTCTCCACTTTTCATAACAGGTGTAATAATTTTGCAGGCACAATAACTTTTGACCACTAGGCAGTCACATTAGTTCTTCAGTCTTGGAGGACACACACAAACAAAACTTGCTATTCCTATCAGAATGCTGGGATTTATTGGAATAAGCACTTTAAGCTCTATATTATCTTGAATGGGTAATTACATATTCCCTATGAAAGTAAGTCGCAGAAATTTTAGTGAACCCACTCGCCTATTTGCTGGATTTTGGAATAAGAATTGTTTTAATTGTTGCTTACTCTCTAATAAGATTGGGAAAAAGGAGATTTATAATGTTCACCTACCTATAAATGTGCTGTGCTGCCAATATTTATATAATTATTTTATTTATTTATTTATTTATTTTTGAGACAGAGTCTCAGTATGTTGCTGGGAGGAGTGCAGTGTTGTGATCTCTGCTTACTGCAACCTCCACCTCCCGGGTTCAAGTGATTCTCCTGCCTCAGCCTCTTGAGTAGCTAGGACTAGAGGGGCCCACCACCACACCCAGCTAATTTTTGTATTTTTATTAGAGACTGGGTTTCACCATATTGGCCAGGATTCTCTTGATCTCTTGACCTCGTGATCTGCCTGCCTCAGCCTCCCAAACTGCTGGGATTTTATATTTTTTAAAGGTCATAGAAGTTTATCAATAATTAACACCCCAACTTTTGATAGGATATTTTCCTGGATGTGATCTCTCCACCCTAAAGCAGAGGGGCTGTCCTAACATATTATCTTGGTCTGGACTTATATCAGTACCCCTTGCTTATTGGGGGGAAAAAGTAGAATAAAGTACTGTATAGAAACGTACTGTATAGAAACTTTTGAAGTGTCAATATAAAAAAGTTAATGAGAAATCATAGTCCTCTTCACAAACAAGTTTACTGGACCTGAGCCCTAAACAATGAGTAGAGTCGCAATAAGAGTGATAGGAAAGATCATTCCAGGCAATGGAAATACCCCGAGGCAAGAAAGGCATGAAAGCCTGAAAGTACATGATTATTTCTAAGTTGTGATTGAGACAGGTTTAGATATATTTAAAGATATGTGTGGCATTTTGTTACATTAAGTAGACAGTTGCAATGTTTGAATACTAATAAGTCAACACTTCCTTTTATTTATAAAACATTACATAAAATAAAAATTGATTGAATAAATTTTTAAGTTTCTCCTCAGATACAAAGTCGGCATATAAGATTGAGAGGGACTGCACAAAGTTGAGAGAATCAATGTACTTTATTTATTTGTTTATTTTTTAATGATAAGAGAAAAAGGACAAGTTTCAGAAACCTATAAATTATTACCATGAAGGAAAACTACACATTCAGCCATAAAGAATAACATGAAGGAACCAACTCAGATGTGTTCATCCTGCTGTATGCACTACTAAGTCCCTTAGTCGCTCTTGTTTCCATTAAAAAAACTCTACCCATATCTCAAAGATCCATTTAATACCAGTCTGCTGTAAGCATTGTGTCTGTATTAGTTTGTTTTCATGCTATGAAGAAATACCCTACACTGGGTAATCTTCTGGGAAAAGAAGTTTAATTGACTCAAATTCTGCATGGCTGGGGAGGTCTTGGGAAACTTGCAATCATGGTGGAAGGCACCTCTTCACAGGATGGCAGGAGAGAAAATGAGTGCCATCAGGGGAAATGACAGATGCTTATAAACCCATCAGATCTCATGAGAATTCAATCTCTATCATGAGAACTGCATGGGGAAAATTGCCCCCATGATTCAATTACCTCCCACTGGGTCTTTCCCAAGACATGTGGGGATTATGGGATTACAATTCAAGATGAGATCTGGTTTGACACAAAGTTAAACTGTATCATTCTGCCCCTGGACCCTCCAAAATATCATGTCTTCAAATTTCAAAACAAAATCATGCCCTTCCAACAGTCCCCCAAAGTCTTAACTCATTCCAGAATTAACCCAAAAGTCCAAGTCCAAAGTCTCATGTGAGACAAGGCAAGTCCCTTCCGCCTGTGAGCCTGAAAAATCCAAAGCAAGGTGGTTATTTTCTAGATACAATGGAGAGACAGGCATTGGGTAAATACACTAATTCCAAATTGGCCAAAATGAAGGGACTAAAGGCCTCATGCAAGTCTAAAATCCAATTGGGCATTTAAATCTTAAAGCTCCAAAATGATCTCCTTTAACTCCATATCTCACATCTGGGTCACACTAATGCAAGGAGTGGGCTCCCACAGCCTTAGGCAGCTCTGTTCCTGTGACTTTGCAGGGTACAATCCCACTACCAGCTGCTTTCACAGGCTGGCGTTGAGTGTCTGAGGCTTTTCCAGGTGCACAGTGCAGGCTGTCAGTAGATCTACCATTCTGGGGTCTGGAGGACAGTGGCCTTCTTCTCACAGCTTCTCTAGGAAGCATGCCAGTGGAGACTCTACGTGGGGGCTCCAACCTCACACTTCCCTTCCACACTGCCCTAGAAGAAGTTCTCCATGAAGACTCTGCCCCTGCAGCAAACTTCTGCCTGGACATCCAGGCATTTTGATGAATCCTCTAAAATCTAGATGGACATGTTTCCATACATCTTCTAATATCTAGGCAGAGGTTTACAAACCTCTGTTTTTGAATTCTGTGCACCAACAGGCTCAACACCATGCGGAAATGGCCAAGGTTTAGGGCTTGCACCCTCTGAAGCCATGGCTCAAGCTGTACCTTGGTTTCTTTTAGCCATGGCTGGGATGCAGAGCACCAAGTCCTGAGACTGCACAAAGTAGCAAGGCCCTGGGCCTAGCCCACGAAGTCAGTTTTTCCTCTTAGGCCTCTGGGCCTGTAATAGGAGGGGCTGCTGTGAAGATTTCTAACATCCCCTGGAGACATTTTCCCCATTGTCTTGGTGACAAACATTTGGCTCCTTGTTAGTTATGCAAATTTCTGCAGCTGGCTTGAATTTCTCCTCAGAATATGGGTATATCTTTTCTATCACATAATTAAGCTTCAAATTTTCTGAACTTTTATGCTCTGCTTCCATTGTAAACATAAGTTCCAATTCCAAACCATATATTTGTGGATACATAAAACTGAATGTTTTTAACAGCGCCCAAGTCACTTCAGATACCCTAAATCATCTCTCTCAAATTAAAGTTCCACAGATAAATAGGGCAGGGGCAAAATGCCACTAGTCTGTTTGCTAAAACATAGCAAGAGTTATCTTTATTCCAGTTCCCAACAAGTTTCTCATCTCCATCTGAGACCACCTCAGCCTGGACTTCATTGTCCATATCACTATCAGCATTTTGGTCAAAACCACATAACAAGTCTCTAAGAAATTCTAAACTTTCCCACATCTTCCTGTCTTCTTCTGAGCCATCCAAACTATTCTAACCTCTGCCCACTACCCAGTTCCAAAGTTGCTTCCACATTTTTGGGTATCTTCACAACAGTGCCCCTACTACCCAGAACCAATTTACTGTAGTAGTTCATTCTCAAACTGCTATGAAGAAATACCTGAGACTGGGTAATTTATAAAGAAAAAAGGTTTACTGACTCACAGTTAAGCGTGGCTAGGGAGGTCTCAGGAATCTTCAATTATAGCAGAAGGCACCTCTTCACGGGGTGACAGGAGAGAGATTGGGTGCCAGCAAGGGAAATGCCAGATGCTTATAAAACCATCAGGTCTTGCAAGAACTCACCATCACAAGAACAGCATGGGGGAAACCACCCCCACGATTCAATTACTGGGTCCCTCCTACCATACATGGGGATTATGGAATTGCAGTTCAAGATGGGTGGGGACACAAAGCCAAATCAATGACATTCTAATGTCATTGTCATTGTCCTCCATGTTACTTTTTCTAATACTTAAAGTATCCCTTCTATACATAACATGCATCGTCACTTAAGAATTCAGAGAAGAACACCATATTTTTATGACTACACTACAGACTCTTAAAGAGATGTAGGCAAGGACTGCTTTAAATACAACCTTGTAGCATATTAAGCTTTTATCAAATATTTGTTTAGTAACAATCATTACAGAGAATCTAGAAAGTAATATTATAGTTCTTAGTCCCTTGAATCTTTTGAATGTGGATAATTTCGAAATGCAATGACACATATAGCAAATAAATACAAATCAGCAGGAAACCTTAATTAGTACTCAATTTTAGAAATCCATATATCTAGAGAGAATGGTACATTCTAGAACAGAGCCCTGGTCTTATGCACCTTGTATAATGACCTTTCTAAAGCAAGAAAGTAGACTGAATATTATATATGGATTGCTAAACAACAAAAATGATTTCAAAGTAAAGTCTCAGTTAACCCAGCCTCTTGATTAATTACAACTTTCCACTTATTAAGCTGTTCTTTTAATTAAAATGTTCCTATGTAAAAATTATAAGATACTTTATTATTTAGAAAAAAATTGTAAACATTGAGGTTTTATGCCATATCCCTTCCACAAATTTCCTGTTACAGATTCTGTTTTCTAAAAAAAGGAGCATTTAAAAAATACTAAATAGAACTTTCAGAAGGTATATCATAATTCTGTCTGTCTTTTTGATTGATACCGTGATCAAGCAGTGTGAGTTTTATTTATTTCCTTGTGCGACAGAATTCAATGTTACCTTGATATTAATCATAGTTGCTTAGCTTTTCCCTATTTTGATGGCTGGATGAGTTCATTTCTGAATAATGACTAGGCAAAGTTGTTAGAAGCATGCATTTATCCCTTCTACAATTATTTATCCAATACATATTTAGTGAATACCTACCAGGGAGAAGACGCTATGCTATACATGTGTGATGCAAGGGAAAGCGAATGTGAGATAGTCACAGTCATACTAAAACTTCTTTCCTACCACTTGAGTATATTTTTCAACAACTCTCCCCTGTACAATCCTACATATCCAAAAATGTGCCCATACAAATTTAGAGAGCAAGAGTAATCTTACAAATTTTTATTTTTGTACCAATTATGTATCCTTAAAGAAATTGTATACATGTAGCTTTTCCCATGTAGCAATAGTATGCCTTATTTGTTGTTGTTGTTGGTACTTCTATTGAGGTATTGTTTGATCAAACCATTAATTCATGTATTATCATCAACTCAGCTGTTCTATTTTAATGTACTTTTTGTTGAAACATATGGAGTCACCGAATATTAGCACAGAAAGGGTCCTCAGAGTTCAAGTAGTGGAAATCTCAGTTTTACTATAAACTTTGCCCAGAGAAGCAAAATTAATCATTAAATGTGACAACCTCAATTATTTATTACTAAAACTGGTCACTATGATGCATTACAATAGAATGTGAAAACTTATTGCATGCTTAGTATTCGAATGTCTCAAGGTATCAGTTAATATGCCTGCCATTTTGTCACATGCTCCTCAAGTACCATTTGAGAAGTTTATCAAATCACTAAGAAGCATCAATGGCTTCTTAGTTTTTTGCAATTTTTAACACAAATATTAATTTTTTTAAAAAGAGTATTTAAGTTTGCAAGCAATAAGAATTTTAAAAATCATGTTTTCATTCTTCTTAATTATTTAAATATAAACTTTCACAATGAATACCAGCATATTCCTCAAAGTAAAAGGAAACCAACTTTCATTCTATGTGAATATATTTTCCTAGCATAACATAGTATGGATTATATAATTTCTGGCATCTATGGAGTCAGGATATTAAAAGAATGTAACTTCTTCATGAGCCAGCTGTGATATCGCGATGAGATTTTTAAGCTTTCTCATAAGAAGCATACACACTGCTACTCCTCTCTAATAATAACCAAGTCACAGCTACCTCAACTCATTATTGTTCTCTCTGCTGTTGAGTCAACCCAAGAAGACCTTCTCAAAGACTTTTGTCTTGGCAGCTACTGCTAATTGGTCAATTTTGACAAATAAAATAAAATCTACTTAATGTTTTTGATAAATTATAATCTTCACATTAAATCACTTCTCTTTTCTTTTTAATTTTTCAGAAGCTAGCATTTAAGTTATGATTTAATAGTAAATCACGTGCCATTATTGTAGCTGCTGTCATGCAATATAATGCAGCAGCTGACTACCCATATTGATCCAAAATATAGTTAACAAGGTTTTTGTTGTGCATGTAGTATATTTCAAATACTGCGTCCTTGTCTTAAGATCAGAGATTAGATTCTGAGGAGAATATATGATTATGTAATTAAAATGCCAAAATGAATGTTAGGATGTATAAATTTAGTAAGAGTTCAAAGGCAGCAAAAATACTTTGGGCCTAGTAATTGTGAAGGACTTAATATAAATTATGGCATTTGAGTAAGACTGGAGAGGGTTAGGTTTTTGTTTGTTTGTTTATTTGTTTTACAGGGTCTTGTTCTGTCACCTAGGCTGGAATGCAGTGGTGCGATCACAGCTCACGGCAGCTTTGACCTCCTTGGACTCAAGCAATCCTCCCACCTCAGCATCCCAAGTAGCTGAGACTACAGACACATGCTACCATGCCTAGTTAATTTTTTTAATATTTTATTCTATTTTATTTTATTGTTTTGAGACAGGGTCTTGCTTTGTTACCCAGGGTAGAGTGCAGTGACATGATCATGGCTCACTGCAGCCTCAACCTCCTGGGCCCAAGCAATCCTCCCGCCTCAGCCTTCCAAAATAGTCCTCAGCTGGGTCTACAAGTGTACACTACCACACTCAGCTAATTTTTGTATTTTTTTGTAGATATGGGGTTTCACCATGTTGCCCAGGCCAGTCTTGAATTCTTGGGCTCAAGTGACCTGCGTGTCTCAGCCTCCCAAAGTGTTGGTATTACAGGCATGAGCCAAGCCAGTCCTAATTTTTCATGATTATTTTTTATTTTGTAGAGATGGAGTTTCACTATTTTGCTCAGGCTGGTTTCCAGCTCCTGGCTTCAAGTAATGCTCCCACCTGGGCCTCCCAAAGTGCTGGGACTATAGGTATGAGCCATTGTACCCAACCCAAATTTTAAATTTTCTACAAAGCAGATAGCAAAGGGTTTATGAGTGAAAAAAAAGTACCAATATAAATCTACACTCTAGTAGGTGATGAAGCATATACATAGCAACTTAATTCTTGTAACAACAACAGGTAATAAAAGAAGACATTTATTTCATAGTCCATTGGAGATCACTATTATAATTTGGTAGGTAGGGTTTACTTCATTTATAAAAGTTTTACAAGAAGTAAAACATACGCGCTTTCTTGAGCATACAGCAGTTCACTCCTGTGTTATTCACTTCTGCATAATCTACGTGCACCTTGAAAATGTGGGTTATGAAAAACTAGTTTAATATGAATTTTAGCCTTGAATAATAAAAATTAAGTGTTTTAGATGATTACTCTTGGTGATATACTGTTAAGTAATTTCATGCATTGTCTCCATCGTCACAGTAGATGAAAAATTTGAAGATTAAAGGTTAAATGACATGATTGTTATCACATACCTACTAATTGTTAAATCTTAGGCTGGAACTCATGTCTTAGTAATTATATGAGAATGATGTATTGAACTAAGGAGGTCTTCTTTTGTTATTATTGTCCACCTTTGTCTTGTTCTCTGGATGATGACCTCATATGAACATCATCTTTGATTATCACTGGTCCTGCGAAGTGCCAGCTTTTTAAATTCAATTCCCAGTTCATAATTCCCTCCATGAAAAGGATCTGGAAACATAATCTTTATTATAGCTATTATCACCACATAACATCCATGGGAATTATCACAAGTGAGGAAAGAAAAAAGGCACTTCATTTTGCTACAATGGACCTAGGAACTATAGGGCTGTTTGAGTTATTCTTCTTTTACAAAGGAGATCTTGAGTCTTTGACTATTGTGCCATGTTCCAAGCACATTAAATTTATAAAAAAGCTAAAACTTTCAAGCAAACTTTAAAAGCCAATAACTTTAATAGAAATAATCTAGGGAAAATCAGTGTGAAATCTGTTTCCTTATTATACACCTATTATGAAAAGTTATATTTCTAAATATTTTACTGTAAGACTGCTGATTTAGTTTATGCCCAAAGCAGAAGAAATTCAAATTCACTTTAAAAAATGAATTTTGACAAAGGACCAGTTAGGAGAATCTCAGTTTGGGAATTGCTTTCTAAGAGTATCAGGGAATATGTTGTGATGTTGTACTTGTGTTTATTAATCCCAGTCTCAAAATTGAAGAATAATCTCTCAAAATTATGGTATTTAAAAAATGAAATTTGGTAAGGAGAAGAAGCCATTAAGAAAATACATTTTATCGGTGTCTCCAAAATAATAAAAGTAGTTTTAAATGTTTCAATGATTTCTTATTTAAGACTTTAAAAAATAATTTCAGCCCTTATCACACCATGAGTTGATGCATTCTTTAAGGCAACTCCTGGTATGTAAATGTTTGTTTAGTTGAACTTTCAATCTTTAGTGTGCTTCAGGTACAGGACTATTTAAGATAATTTCTTCTGGTAGAACATGAAATCATGTTTAATTTAGTGAATGTCAAATGAATCTCAGAGTTGCTAAGAAACAAAATTCCAGAGGTTGAATATTAGCAAAAACTTTCATCTCAGCAATTTACAATGCCAAAATAGGTCCTATTTACCAACTATTTCTTGTCCAAATGTTTATCCTCCAACTGAGTAGTCTTCAGAACTTAACAAGATAAATAACTGGAATTATATAGATTAAATCATTTCTATACAAATTTAAACACTAAATTTGAGATGTAGTAAGTGAGTAACACCACATAATAGCAAGTTTATGGCAAAGCCTAAAATAATAATTGTAGTAGCTCCTATCCCATTTTCCAAGGAAACTAAAGATTCCTAATTATTTAGTTTGTGGTGAGACATTTATGCATATATTATTCTCTGCAGAACTTTGTTGAAACCAAGTGAGCAGACCTGAGTAACATTCACAATGTGAAGGTCCTGATACTTTCTCATTTCCTAGACTTCTACGTAGCATATAATAGATATTTATTTGATCTGTACATTTGTACTTGAACAGAGGGCAATACAACTTATTTGATTGCATTGTCCTTTGTTCTATTTGAAGATGTAAAAAGAATTCGAATACAAGGTTGTTTGGGAGTAACTTGCTTAGAAAACACTACACTGTTTTATCTAGGAAGAATATAACAAAGTAGACTACTTCAGACTGATAGGAGCCGTGATCCTATGAAAGAAAATGTCCCCTTAAAACTCTGAGATTAATTTTATTTGTTCAATTACAATTAAAAATATTCAATTCACAAGTGTGGCAGGTTTATTACATATTTTAATTTATGGTCCCTAGCACTACTTACTAAGCACTCCATTTCATAGTGCCACTTAAAAATTCTTAAGTTAGATATGTACATAGATGCTCTGTATTAAACTATGTTGATATTTTAAATCTATAATTTGGGGTTAACATTGAGTTAATTTAAATGATAGTTAATTAAAATTTAATAGTGGTTTCCTTAAAATAAAAATGAACAAGAAAACAAACTCAAGCGTTTTATTTTACTTCTTTCATGTATTCCCTGATAAAGTAAGTAGGCAATCAGTAATTAATCACCTCTAGCCAACAATGAGGGTATTGTAATTCTGGAAAATAATGAATTCTCTTAAAATGGTTGGATAGTAACCAAGCGAGCTTAGCACAAACATTAGGATAATAGAAAAGAGATGATGAAAATATGCTGTGCTCTGCTGGAAAAGCCAAGAAAAAGTAAATTAATATGCAAATATGTAAATACGTGGAAGTGATTTTTGAATGTACATTAAAATGGAGCAAACTTTGCTGAAGTTTCATTTGAGTTTCCACAGGGATGATCTCCTTTGCCTTTACCTGTTACAGATTAATAGATTGCCTAATAATTTAATCTCAAAGGTATTTTGGATTCTAACACAAAAACAAAATGATGTGGATAACATTAAATAAATGGTGATTGATAGTGAATGTTGTAGTAAGACAAAGCAAAATCCCATATAATATAAAACAAATTGCCATTTTCTACCTACTAGGAAAAGATAGTTTCATTAACTTATGCCTATTCCCTTTTAGAAACAGCCAGGAAATAACAAAAGAATAAGGGAATCCTACATCCAATATTTGTTTACCCATCTAATTATTATGTTATACAAATTACTAAGCCTGTCAAAATTTTGAGACACTCCACAATGTTTTTGTTTAGAGTAAATGTTATTTGTTAACCCTCAAGATATAGATAGGTGATAAATAGATAGAAAATAGATACCTAGACAGATAGATTTGTTTTTTCCCTCATCTTCTTCTTCAATAATTCCACTAAGTACCTTCCTGCCTACCTAATTTGTCTTAATAACAGTGCCTATAATTTTGGTAATTAGCATAAACTTTTCAAATTTGTATGGAATTTTTTTCCACAATTATCTGAATTATTAATGGGTAATGATAATTTCTTAAGCTTCCTTATATCCTGAGGATTATATATCCTTCCAGTCACATTTCCAGAAGTAATTAGGCAATATTATAATTTTATAAGAAATATCAATTTTTATTGTTCACACTGTTAAACAAATAGACAGGTTTTTAATAAACGAATTTATTTAATGTAAAAGCAACAATTTTGGAAACTCCAAATAAGCACAGACCTATCTCCTTTTTCTTTTGAAATATTGGCTTTCTCCTCCAGAAAGTTTGGTGCAAGAGAGAGAAAGAGAAGTTGGTACTGAGATAATAAAATAAGTGGCATTATAATGATATAAGTCATTAGAATACTATATGAGAATTTGAAAAATGTTTTGAATAAGTATGCAATGACTGACACTGACATAAGAGGCATCTGTGGTCTTTGTAATAAATGAAACTTGTGCTCATTTTGGTTCCTGAATTAAATTATTAAAGTTACTTTCACAGTTAAATGCAATCTGGTAGCATTCAGTAGAAGTTTTATTTATCATATATTGTTTAATCTGTGCTTGGAGCAAGGACAGAAGAAGTGTCAGAAGTTAGAGAAGGGAAGTCTTCTCTGGGCTTCACAAGTACAGCCAGATGTATTAACTCCCACAGTCGTGGTGAGAGACTCTCAGTCTCTGTTAGGTGGAAAGATCCCACCATGAAAGACGGCCAGGTTTCAGGCCAAATGGTGGACTTGATCTCTACAGTTTGTCCTTATAGATCCAAATGTGTAAAATATTTTGGTAGAATTATCCAAAGAAGAATTTTGTACTTTAATATCAGATTTCCATTTGAGAAATTTACTACAAAGTTGAAGGACAGATATGATGAGGACATACGTTGTAACTTTACTTTTTTTTTTTCTCATTTCCCACTTAAATTACATTGCATTGAAAAATTTCTATCCCAGAGCTTACCGGAGCTTGTTGGTCAGTGAAGGAGAAACAGGGTCTGACTTGGAATAAAGAGGCCATTGAATGTCTCTGAGTTTCCAAAATAATGAAACAGACCTAAAGTCCTTGAAATCCTGAGAAGAGAAAGTACATTTCCTCAATGTATTAAACTTCCATTTTACATATCAAAATCCATTCATGATGAGTGTTTATTGTACATACCCAGGTTATAAACTAGAACTAACAGAAGATTAGATCTTCCATTCCCAGAGTATCAAAAGACAACTGAATGGGGTCAAGCACCGTGCCTCAGCCCTGTAACTCCAACACTTTGGGAGGCCAAAGTGGGCAGATTCGCCTGAGGCCACGAGTTCAAGACCAGGCTGGCCCAAATGGTGAAACCCCATATCCACTAAAAGTACAAATATTAACCCGTTGTGATGGCACACCTGTAATTCCAGCTGCACAGGAGGCTGAGGTACAAGAATCACTTGAACCCTGGAGGCAGATGTTGCAGTGAGCCAAGATGGCACCACTGCAGTTCAACCTGAGCAACAGAGCAAGACCCTGTCTCAAACAAACAAACAAAAACAAAATAAACAACGAAAAAGACAACTGAATGTGATGAATATAGTGAAATGAGTCCTGATGCTCCCTTCAGCACGTAAGTTATCTTCAGTAAGGTTAGAGTAAAGCCATGAGCAGAGTACTTTTTGATGTGCTTTGGTCTGAACCACATGGCAAGTACCCAAAGACCATGGGATTAGGCAGAGAAAAAGCTCATATTTGAATATTTAAGCCACATTGGCTCCTATGAATGTGAAATATATCAAGGAATGTTCAAGTGTCCTATAGCTGGGAGAAAAATGCAAAAGAAGGCAAGATGAGTGGTTGGTGAGCCACTCAAGGGAGTTTATGGTGTGTGAGAATTGAGCCTGTGTCCATGAGTGGCAGGACAAATCTTGTACGGTAGATCAAAAGAGAGTGAATTTAGGCCTGAATGAGTACCCGATGCCCCTACGTATTATTGTGAGATTGTCTTGGCAAAAAATACCAGGGTTCCATTAGTGAGAAGAGATTATCTTCTTAAGATCATTGAGCTTAATCTGTGGTCAGAAAGGCCATCAGGATGACTGGCATCCAGAAGAAAAGGGTGTTGACAGTGATATCAAGACAAATATAGGATAGGACAATACTTACATCTGAAAGCAAAAAATTCCCTCCTCTTTGATTTGAGATTCTGAAAGCATTTTTTTCTGCACATACTTCAGTAGTGGATAAGAGAAAAGGTATGAGGGAATAGAAATTTATCAAAAACGTGAAGTATCTCAAACAATTGGAACAGAATGACAGTGGACTATTTTTTCGCCCTATGTTTTCTTTCTTTTTTTCTTTTTTTTTTTTTCTTTTTCTCTTTTGAGACAGAGTTTCACTCTGTTACTCAGGCTGGAGTGCAGTGGCGTAGTGGCACAATCTCGGCTCTCTGCAACCTCTGCCTCCCAGGTTCAAGCGATTCCCCTGTCTCAGCCTCCCGAGTAGCTGGGATTACAGGCACCTGCCACCAAGCCGGGCTAATGTTTTTCTTGTATTTTTAGTAGAGAATGGGTTTCAACATATTAGCTAGGATGGTCTTGATCTCCTAACCTAATGATCCACACACCTTGGCCTCCCAAAGTGCTGGGATTACAGGTGTGAGCCAGCACGCCCAACCCTCCCGCATTTTCAAGCAGAGTGGAAGCTCGGATGAGCAGGTCACATGAAGACAACAAATTGACCATATTTTTATGTTGTTGCAAATACATTTGGGACTCATTAACCAAGTGTCTTGGCCAGAATGTAGCTAAGTTGTCAATAGATTGGTATGGAGATAGGGTAGAGCACCCAGGGGATATCATCTTACGCTCCAGACAGGAAAACCAATCCAAAGGTCATGGGGCTTTTATGGCAAGTTCATTGGTCAAATGCCTTTACACACATGGTAATGGTCACCAGGAGCTTTATGGTAAGTGATCTGAATTCTGTTCTCAATTGCAATTGTATATAGGCTAACTGTAACAAAATATTAATATATCCAAGTTTCAATTAAAAAATATTTCTCATGAAAAGAACAGCCTATCAGATACTATTTAAAGTTGGCTCATTTCCCCAGCCAATATTTTATCCATACTTACTTAGAGCCCTCTGTTTAACAAGTGCCCACTTATTTCTGAGATATGGTATTGTGCAGGAAATCTGTATATTTACGGGGAAAAGTTCCAGGAGTCAGTGATCAATATGGATTTTGTCTCTCAGAAGAGAGGTAGCACGATTTAGATTTGGCTGAACAAGAGGTGGCACAAGTTGAAGTGACTTTCAAAACACAGAAACCTAGCCTCACAGAAGCTAACCCAAAATCTATAAAGTCAGAAACGACTGTTTCTGTCTTACTCTTGTAAGACACAAACAGAAAAATCTAGAGATCAGTTTCCTTTATTTATTTATTTATTATTATTATTATTATACTTTAAGTTCTAGGGTACATGTGCATAACGTGCAGATTTGTTACATATGTATACTTGTGCCATGTTGGTGTGCTGCACCCATCAACTCATCAGCACCCATCAACTCGTCATTTACATCAGGTATAACTCCCAATGCAATCCCTCCCCGCTCCCCCCTCCCCATGATAGGCCCCAGTGTGTGATGTTCCCCTTCCCGAGTCCAAGTGATAGAGATCAGTTTTCTATTCAAGAAATAGTTTTACAGAATCATTTCTCTATTCTATCCTCAGAAAAGTATCTGGAATATTGTAATTATGATGTTCCTACTTACCTAAAAAGTCATATTGCTTAGCAACGCTTCACTTTATTCATAATTAGATCATTCATAAAGCATATACCTTCATGTGAAGGAGAGAGAGAAAAGAAAAAGAAAGAGAAAGAAAAAAAGAGAGATTCTTTCATTACAATTTGGCAATTATGTTTCTGTATTTTAATCTAGTTCACGTAAAATTAATTTTTAAAAGTTTCATAAAAATATCCATTTGTTCACACAGAATAGTTATAAATACTTGTCAAATAAGTAGGAAAAAAATTTTGATTTTATTAGCATTACCTAATAACTTTTATAGTAATATTTTTGAACATTTTCAATTATATTATCTCATTTTACACTGTGTCATAGCTGATGATCCTGAATGTTTATTCTATTGGTTCTTATGTGGAACCAATATGTTATTATCAATGCTTTCTATGAATTAAATCAATGAATCCTCATGCTAAAAAGTTTGGATAGGTTATCATACTTACCCGCCAATATTGTAAAATAATAAAGATGCAGTAGAAAATTTATCAAATGAGAAAAGTATTCCCAAGAGAGTGGAATATACATAGATAGTCCTTTACTGGCATTATGCAAATGGAGGTGAGGGCCAGGGGATTTCAGATGTTATGGTATAAAGAAAAGCATTGTCTCCTAAGGAATGAGAGTGTGTGCTTTGGAATTGAGTAAGCCTAAGTTTTAATTCTGGCTCTGCCACATTCTAGTTGTATGACTTTTCACAACCAACTTAATCTCCTTGAATCCCAATGTTACTATCGGAAAAATTGGGGTAGTAATATCTATTCACTCAAGTCAGTATGAAGTTTTGTAGATTAATGTATGTCACGTGCTTAACTCAGTCCCTGACTTATAGCAAAGTGCTTTATAAATAACTAGGTAAAATTATTTTCCTTATTTTTTTCAGGGATGATGTTTTAATATTTAGATCTGGAAAACCAGGTACATAGCCATTGAAGAGAAAAAGAGAAAGTCTGAGGGTTGTAGGAGAGAAGACTATTAGACACACTTAGAACAAGCTTCACAGTGCTGCCTGGGTCTGCCTTTACCTCTAGAAACCCTAATTGTATCTTTTCAAAAAAATTACCTGATGTCCTGATTCAATTCCGTTCATTTACCCTATATAGATAATTAGAAATGAGATCAGCTGACTCCTCCATCCTTCTGTCTTAATAACCATGGTAAATGTACATAAAGATAGATGAAGGCAAAAGAAGGAAGGAAAAAATAACATGCTGTTTCCAACTCTGACTTAATTCTACTCTAACCTGGCCTATTTATCACCATAATTAGAATCATTTCTTTGTTTTCAATGAAAGACTCTGTAGACAAGTCAATATTTCATCTTCATTATTATGAATTTAGATGTACAACCTCTGTGTCTAGTGTGGTTGTCTCTGACAATCTCCACCTCCATCCTAATTCCTCCACCAAGATTTGGGGGTTGTCAAGGAAAGGACATTCTGTGAAGACATAGTGTATGTGTTATACGTTTCAATGTAAGAATTAAATTGATTCATATTTCAGCCTAAATGAGATTTTGCCTCCCTCTTGGTGAGTTTTTCTCTTGCGTAACTTGCAAAGTGTGGGCTGGGAGAGCTAGCTATTCCTGTCTGGAAAATACACCAACCTGAAAACGCCCAAGGCGAGCAGATTGGCTTTGATGCCTTTATAAAATTACGAGTCCTCCTACTGAATCATTTACTCTCACTTTCTTCACCTGGTCTATTCTTACTGTATGGTGGCAAGTTGCAGAAGATTAAGATTAGGCCTAGGGCTAATTAAGAAGTCAAAGTTAGCACCTTGTCCTGCCTCTAAACTGGGTAGAATTCGTCCTCCCCATGAGCTGCACAGATTTCAACTTGGCCAGCCTATGACAGCCCCATAGGAGCTTTACAAAAAAAATACCTGTTTCTTGTTTCTATTCTACACAGGTCAGTCAAATCAAAATGTATGTGGATGGAACTCAAGCATAAGTTTACTTTTATAAAACGATCTTTAGGTTACTTTAATATGCAACCAAGCTTGAGAATCCTTGCATTGAGTCTTAATTCACTTATGGTGCACACTTAGATTTGGAGCTCAATCTGATTTAGGGCTCATATAATGCTCACTTTAGGCCTCTGTGCACCTTTATCTGTGGTACTTTCAGAAGAGTAAAAGACAGTGACTTGTAGACAGGATTTGAGTATTCACATTCCTGAATTTTTACAATTTCTCTTTATATCTCACATGGTTTATCCATCAGTAGGTCTATACACTAAATACATAGGTCATTTACATAGTTTAATATATAAATGTGAATATGTAATGCATAAATGTTTACCTATGTATACATTTATAATGTATAAAATCATACTACAAATATACATTATATATTTATTGATAGGAAATTTGTGGGGGCTCACCAAGTAGTTGCACAGCTGTCTCTACATCTAATGCTACAGCTTCGAGTCCACAGGCATGCAGAGAAGAATATGCGCAGCTTGGATCACATAAGTACGAGAAGAAACCTAGCAAGGTTGGTCTGAAGCCTGTGTCAATTGTTGTTTGCTTCTCACCTAGAGAAGTATCCTGTAGAAACTGGGTACCTTTCCCATGGTGCTGAACCCACACATACACATACACATACACACACACACACACACACACACACAGACACACCCCTAACTCAGGAATCATCCAGAATTATAGAAACTGAAGAAAGATCCAGAGAGAAAGTAGAGCAATTGCAGGCCTAGCTGCCACTTCATACTAACAAGGTGAATCAGTAGATCAACAGCAGCAAGGTAGGTGTGGGGGTTTTAGAATGTAGAAGATTCCACTGTTTTCTCTCTTCTTTGCATTCTCTTCTCTCTGCATCTCAGATAGAGGGTCTTAGTCCCTTTTAAAAGAGATTCAACATAATTAAGTCTGGGGCAACAGAATATCCCACCTTTTGATTACCTCAAAACCAACTGATAATGGAGCTTAATTACATTTGCAAAATCCCAAAACAGCACATACACTAGTGTTTGATTGAAGTACTAGGAGAAAGTGTGTGTACGGTAGATAGTGGCTGCTGCCTTCCTCTGTCTGCCAACTCCTGTGAGACAATCTCCCTTGTAGTCTACTCTAACTAAAAATGACTAGACAGGGAATTCTGGGGAATATATTTCAGCTCAGTCAAATTGACATATCATAAAGCTATCACATATAGCTTTCATGAATCAACAGCAGTGTCCTAAACTTTTTCTGGTGTGAGGGAGACCTCAGGTTCAGATCACGAGCTACTTAAGATGTATCAGTCCATCAGAGTACCTAAATTGTACAGCTGGTGTTTGAAAGCATTGCTTCAAATTTAGTGAGCGCCTCTCTTCTAAAGACAGGCACCTCAGATCAAAACTTCACATCTCGCCTATCCCTTGCTTTCTTGTTTATGCTCTTTGTGTCTTCCAAGTTTTATAGGGCTAATTAATAGAAGTATTGGACTTCAAAATGACCTCTTCAGTCTTCGCTTAGTTCTCCTTCCTTTATGCTTCTGTCACTAGAATAAGCAAATCAAAATGCTATTGATTTGTTAGAACATTTATACAGGCATTGCAGAACTCTCATGATGTGCTTAACACAACTGATATGAGAAGCCTGGCTTTTTTGAAGTATGGTCAATTTGCTTGTGGGATTGCATTGATTGCACAATGATCTGTTCAATTGCTCACTCACTGAACTATGAAGAATCAATCCAGTTAGTCACGTAGATATGCCCGTGCTCTCACTAAACACTGTAAATGAATGCAGTTTTTATTTAAAGTAGTCATAAAAAAGGGAATTCAGGGAAAAAGACAGAAATTCAAGAGCTATTTGGGAGGAAATCACTCATCCTCTTGCATTCATATGATAGCTTAGGTTGCGATTAACACTGGCTAGTGAATGTGTTACAAAGATAGGGCTACGTGCATGTCCCCAGAATGGACTAATCCTAACCAAATTTATGAAATGGCTCTTTCGTTTTTTATTAGTGCACCAAATCTGCCCTTTGGACAAATACTGGCAAAAAAAGAATAATAACTCCAATACATTCTGGGAGGTAGTAGTTAGTTATCCTCTACCACATTATTGCTCTTCAAAACTCTTTTGAAAATGGTATGAATATATTCCATCTCAGCTTGAACAAATTTAAAGCCTCATGTTCTGAAGAACCTATTGTAAGGCGGACAAAATACTTACCTGGATTAAATTAATAAAATTAAGTTTTAATGGTGGAATGTAAAGCATAATTAGCAAGTGAAAGTAAACACACAAAACATAATTTGTAGGCAGGATACATTTAAATTTACTAAGTTGGGACTGTAAGACTGCCTAGAATTTTTACAATTGTTTCAAATATGCACATAAGTACTTGGTGGGAGGTACGTATCTCTAGGTCTAGCAGACAGAGCAGTGAGACAGAAATATCACTGGAAAAGTCATTTAAATTCAGCCCCATAGTAACATAACCTGTGATAATTTAATCTTAAACCCAAATGCTAACATCTCTAAATTGAAGATAATGACATTTTCTTTTCTTTTTTCGTTGTGCTTTACTTCACAGAATTTTCTTAGCCCCAAAAACCCAAATAAAATAATACATTGGAAAGAGTCATGGATATCACATTACATTGTATTTAGATGGGTTGATGTCACATTTAAATTTTTTTTACATTATAAGCAGGCAGGGGCATAAAATGCTTGAAGAGGCCAGGCACAGTGGCTCATGCCTGTAATCCCAGCACTTTGGGAGGCCACAGCAGACAGATCACCTGAGGTCAGGAGTTTGAGACCAGCCTGACTAACATGGAGAAACCCTGTCTCTACTAAAAATACAAAATTAGCCAAGTGTGGTGGTGCATGCCTGTGATCCCAGCTACTTGGGGGGATGAAGCAGGAGAATCACTTGAACCCGGGACACGGAGGTTGCAGTGAGCCAAGATCACACCATTGCACTCCAGCCTGGGCAACAAGAGTGTAACTCTGTCTCCAAAAGAAAGAAAAAAACAAAAAATCCTTGAAGAAGGTGTTCTAATAGAATGTATTATTAAATTTACTCATTGTTTACTTGCTAGGTCTTACATAATCAGTAAGAATGTTCTGTTGATTATTGTCTTTAATGCAAACCTTTGAACTACAAATAGTGTAAGTTCCAGTTAGGTTCTGTCTGCACTGTCTCAGAAGACATTGCAACTTGGCAGGACTTGAGTGCAGTGTGACACAAGCAGCTTAGCACCTGGTTTCTTACAACAACCAGCTGTATTGAGACTATATGCAGTTGCCATCCCTACCTAAAGTGGGCACACAATTTAAATGAATGAAAATAATGTAACCTCAAAGTCATACAAAACACTCCGTTATGGATGTGGACATGACCATGCAGATTCCTCTTCTTTTTCTTCCATGGCTATATGATGATTACACCAAAAAAATTAAAAGGTATAAATCTACCAAGATATGAAAAGAAGATAGAGGTCATCAGTTGCTAAGAGATTCGACAAACTTTCAAAACAAGACAGAATAAATTATGCAGTATTTGCTAAAGCAAGGGATACTGCATCTTTGATCATGTGACCTGAAGAATCAGAACGAATGGATGGGGCACTCAGCCCAGCAGAAATCTGGGCAGACTTCCAAGTGCCAGATCCCGAGGAGATGAGCAGGAGACCTGGAGTTGAAAGGAGGGGGATTAATTGAATGTCTCAGTATGAAACAGGTGAACCTTAACCAATCCTTTTCTTGACCTGTTTGGGCTTCTGGACAAGTAAACCTGAGGTGAAATCTCCCACCTAGCAAGCTCTAGAGACCAGTGTCACAATTTAAGAGCTTCATGTGAAACACACACGCACTCACATATGCACATACAAGGACACACATTCTCACGCACATCCAATTGTAAAACAAAATGACAGTTATTTTAAGAAATGATGAGAATAAAAATTAGAGATCATATACAACATAGATATGTATTGAAACATCACATTGTACCCCATAAATATAGACAATTACAATGTGTCAATTAAAAAATAAATTCAGAACCAGGTGTAGTGGTGTGCGCCTGTTGTCCCAGCTACGGGACAGGCTGAGGCAGAAGGATCGCCAGAGGCCAGGAGTTCCAGGCTGCAGTGAGCTATGATCATGCCACTATCTTTCAGCCTGGGTGACGGATCAAAACCCCATCTTTAAAAAAATAATTAATTGTTAAAATGTGTTATTAATCCCCCAAAATAGCTTGTTCTGAAGGAAAAAAATATTTCATGGAATTTTATTTTAAAATGATTCTAATATATAGTTTCAGAGAGAATTATGAAAATACCACATCTATATGAAAAAAGGTAATATTATTTAAAAAGGAACAACTTAGGGCTACTGGAAATTTAAACCATGATATCCAAAGTAAAGAAAGTCAGAAGAGTCAAAGCAACATTTATACATGAACTACCAATATTTGGGAGCTATGGGAGAAGTGTAACTGGAGAATTCATTTTCTTAGTAGATAGTTTTTAGATAGTATGCAAATGATTAAATAAACAGATAAGATATTGTTGACATTATAGCAATGAGAGTAATACCAAGAAAGACATCTGGAACTAAAAGTGTTTCTTTTCATTACAAACCTTTTTGCACTATTCAATATTTTAAACAACAACAATGCATTATTTCCGTCTTAAAAATAAAAATCATGTAAAAAAAATAACACTTTTTATAAATCTCCATAGTATATCACATTTTAGGCTTTCAGATAAGACATAATTGATGTGATGATTAATCTCTGTGATCTCGAATTAACATTGCTTCATGTTTCTGTTATTTTTAGTACCTCTGAATCATTGTCATGAATTAAAACTAATATGCCTAAACCAGATAATAGAATTTGTATTCACAGGATGCTATAGAAAAAAATTATTATTATTAGAGTTGTTGAATTCATCCTATTTCTTTTTTCCTACCAGCATCACTTTTAAAGCCACAGAACGATCTCTCTGTTATTGCAAGGATGTGTGGAGTTGAAAGAAAGGGGGACATTGTTGGTTCATGTATCCTCTGTCTCAGCAACAAGGCAGGGAACTGCTTTTCCACTACATACTACAGTGAAGTTAATGAAACATCACACAGCTATAAGGAAGCCCTGCTAAAAAAGAGAACATGTTTTGCAGTCAAAACACAGGGTAAATTTTTTATTCATTTTCAAAAAGCAAAGAAGACAGCTGGCAAGAATTGCTCCCAATAAGCAAAGAAGACAGCTGCCAAATACTGTGCTCGTTAGCTAAGAGCTTCTACATCAAGCTTGTGCTTAAATTATTTTTTTCTCAGAAAATTGTATTTCTAAACAAATACTGTATATTATTGTTTTTCTTCACCAGTTTGCTGTTATATTTTAAAATATAGTTATGGGAAGCATTCTTGCACATCTAACAGGTAGTCAAGAAAAAAAAAGAGATAAAATACATGCTCACAAGGCAATGACAGTGAGTTCGTCTGAAATGCATTTTCAGTTTTTAATTTAAAAATAATAATAAAAACCAGTGCTGTGTGGATGTCCTTGCCCAGAGGTTTCTGTATGAAAAGAAACTGAACTGAACAAAAAAGTCTATAAGAAGTACCATTAAGGTAAACAAAGTTATTCCATTTGTATCAAAATAAATACTACAAAATAGACTGAACATGGGAGAGGAAATGTGGGATTTCGTTATCTATGTGGTCCTCTTCAAGAATCAGATAAATTTCCAGGTGAATTGATCTTTTGAAGACCAGTCCCATGGTCTTCACACTGACATTGTAGAATTAAGAAAACAGGTGGCAGAGGCTTCATGAGGACCTATCTGATTGGATTTATTTTCTCATTCATTCATTTATGTATCTACTTTAACAACAAATAATTATATCAAGCATCCTCTATGCCAGGAGTTGTCCTAAGCAATGGAGAATAAGGAAAAGGGTGGATGTACTTGGTCCCCATTGACTGAGTGCTCTGCACTGCTTTTATCATGGGTAGGGAAGACAGGAAAAGAAGGATCCCTGTCCTTGAGCTTCCTGTTCAACTGGCAGTCCAGACAGATTTACTATGGCGGGTGAGTGTGGAGTGAACTCCTATCAACAAATGCTTGTTTAGAGATCTCTCTACTTTAGACTTTGTGTCTGGGCCTGTAATATACCTAAAGATGGCCAATGGTAATATTCAAGATGTCTTTCATCGCCTTTCACAATTAGGTGTTTATCAGAAATATTTAAACATATTCAAGTCTCCCCCATCTTCAAACAAGTATAAACCAGCAAAAGATGGCCAGGCGCGGTGGCCCACACCTGTAATCCCAGCACTTTGGGAGGCCGAGGCGGGCGGATCACGAGGTCAGGAGATCGAGACCATCCTGACTAACACGGTGAAACCCCATCTCTACCAAAAATACAAAAAGAAATTAGCCGGGCGTGGTGGCGGGCGCCTGTAGTCCCAGCTACTCGGGAGGCTGAGGCAGAAGAATGGCGTGAACCCGGGAGGCGGAGCTTGCAGTGAGCCAAGATCGCGCCACTGCACTCCAGCCTGGGTGACAGAGAGAGACTCCCTCTCAGAAAGAGAGAGAGAAAAAAAGCAAAAGACAAAAAAACTAATAAACTCGCCACTTGCTCTGCTCTTCTTCATTTTTCAGAGGGTGTGGGGATAGGACTGGGGGTGTTACTGTTTTCTCTCCTTCTTTAAAAGCCAAACTTGCCAAAAAGTTATTCTTTCCTACATTTCGCTTTCATTATTTCACCTCCTATTATTTTCTCTTTAATTCAATGTATCATACTTCTCTTTGGCCCTAATTATGACAAACAAGGATTCTTGCTAAAATCACTAATTACATGTTGCTGAACCCATGAGACATATTTTGTCTTCTCTTAACTTTATTTTTCAATAATACTTCAAATACTGCCATTATCTACTTCTTATAATTTCCCTCCTTTGTCTTCCATAACTCTGTAGTCTCCTCTTGCTTTGCAAGCTCGCTCTTAGTCTCTTATATCTCATTATTCTATACCAAGGCATTGAATATTGGCATTTCTTAGGCTCATTTCTGGAATTCCCTCTTCTTTTATGCTTCTGTGTTCTCCCTAGTATATCTTATCTATGTTTATGGTGCAGATTACTCAGTTCTGATGATTTCTAAATTATTATTTCTCTCACAAACCTCTTAATGACCTGAAGAGTTAGGTATACAATCTGGCAAAATGTTTCACTCAGACATTTTGAGATTCCATCAGAAGGAAGTGTCCCCAAACTGAATGTATGTTTTCCGTGGTGGTGTTCTCCTTCTCTCTGTTCATCTTTGTAAATGACATCAACATTCATCCAGTTGTCCAAGATGGAAACCTGAATTATCCTAGAAACTTCTTTGTCCCTCCTTTCTAACATACAACCCATAACAGAGGCCTGTTGCTTTTATCTCATAAAGCTATTTTGTATGTGTCCACTTCTCTCTTTCTCCATGAAGACCCTTTTATATACAGTAATAAACACATTAGTGGTCTCTTATCATCAAATTCCATCTCATTAAAACTTATTGTTCATTTTATAGCCAGAGACGGCATATATGTATGCATATTTTATTGTTAATCTCCTGCTTGAAACTCTTACATTGTTTTTCAAACACCTAAACATGACCTGCAATTTTGCTGTATGAACCTTGGTGATGATGGAGATCTTGCCCGAGATTTGTAGGTTCTTGAGTTTATCATCTCTCTATTTGTTTCACCCATTCAATAAATAATTATTTAGTTCCTGATATATAAAAGGCATTGTGCTATACACTAAAAATATACTGCTGAGAAAGAAAGATAGCACAGAAAACCTTCATAAAAATTGTATTCTCAGGTAGAGAAGCAGTGGCGATATAATTGTCTCATTTGTTACTCTGATAGAGGACACTGCCATAGAAAATAAAATCACTTTACTTGCTCTCATGAGACATCAGCTCCAAGTACTGGTGTGGTTTCCCAGAGCTAAGGATCACTGTAAAATGAGAGTTCCTCTTAGTCTTAGATAAAAGACCACTTGAGTGACCTGGATAGATCCTTCATTTTTCTGGAACCAGTTTGGTTTTTCCACATGTAATACACTTCCGTGTGATACTGAGGATGCCTCAAGTCCATCTTTGTGTACCACTCTCAAAGGCCAATGCAAATAAGGCAACATAACTGTAGAAAGTGTGAGTTCAGAAACTAGAATCTAAAATAAAGTAGGTATTCTCTATGGACGCAAAAATGTTTAAGATTTTTTTGTTCCTTTCACACTCAATCTCTGGCCCATAACGCCCAATATTTTTCTAGTATTTGAATCATGTCAGAGCCCCTCCTTGACAGAGATGAGGTGGTGTGTAGGTCAGTAAAACATCTATATTTCATATATAATATAATCACTTAGAGACAGAGAAGAGAGAGTAGTTAAATATTGTATAAAAACATGAGAAAGAGGAAAAGAGAATCATAATCAATATGTAGGTAAGCCCACTGATGG
>NW_012103765.1:1136206-1169030 GCF_000951045.1 Mandrillus leucophaeus
TCATAAAAATTGTATTCTCAGGTAGAGAAGCAGTGGCGATATAATTGTCTCATTTGTTACTCTGATAGAGGACACTGCCATAGAAAATAAAATCACTTTACTTGCTCTCATGAGACATCAGCTCCAAGTACTGGTGTGGTTTCCCAGAGCTAAGAATCACTGTAAAATGAGAGTTCCTCTTAGTCTTAGATAAAAGACCACTTGAGTGACCTGGATAGATCCTTCATTTTTCTGGAACCAGTTTGGTTTTTCCACATGTAATACACTTCCGTGTGATACTGAGGATGCCTCAAGTCCATCTTTGTGTACCACTCTCAAAGGCCAATGCAAATAAGGCAACATAACTGTAGAAAGTGTGAGTTCAGAAACTAGAATCTAAAATAAAGTAGGTATTCTCTATGGACGCAAAAATGTTTAAGATTTTTTTGTTCCTTTCACACTCAATCTCTGGCCCATAACGCCCAATATTTTTCTAGTATTTGAATCATGTCAGAGCCCCTCCTTGACAGAGATGAGGTGGTGTGTAGGTGAGTAAAACATCTATATTTCGTATATAATATAATCACTTAGAGACAGAGAAGAGAGAGTAGTTAAATATTGTATAAAAACATGAGAAAGAGGAAAAGAGAATCATAATCAATATGTAGGTAAGCCCACTGATGGAATTCTTTTTACAAAAAAAAAGAAACTCATATAATTGGAGTGGATGAAAAGAGATTTTGTTGAAAATAAAGATTGACATGTACTTAGGGACCAGATCATAATTATTCTGAGCAGCACATAAAGAAATATGGATTTTATTCAAAGGCAATTAAGAGGTTTATAGATTTTTTTAATAAGAGAGTGCAATAAGATAAAACCTAGGAAAACTGTTTAAAACTCAGACAATTAATATTTGTACTAGACAGTCAATGGAATATTTTATATTAAAAAAAACTATTGTTTCCATTAGGGAAGCCTAAAGGCAAAATTTCAGACTAGAAGATGATTTTTGTATGTAGAATGAATGTAAATAATAAAGCATCCTGTTGGGCTACTCATCACAATTTCTAAATTTTACTGTTTGATTTAGCATATCCTTCCTTCTCCAAGCAGATCCTGAAATGTAGTCATTAGTTTTACCACTCTTGCCTCATTATTCTTCTCACTGTCTGGACATATCCTGGTAATCTCTATATTTGTATTTTAATCATTGAATTTGCCTCCTCCTGATTTTTGCTAATCAGTGAGTTTCTTCAAGCCTGCCTCAAACCACATTTTCTCATATAACATTGACTAGCTTTATTTTGAATATCACCCTGTAAATTGCTTTTGTGTTTGTGCTTGTTGTTTCTACTTCAATTTTATTATGTCTTCTTGTATTTATTTCCTCATAGCAGTAAGTACAATGCTGGGCACAGAAAAGGCCCTTTGCCATCACATTAAATTAATAAATTATCTGTCACTTCTAAATTAATTATTTTAACTGGTATGAGTTATTGTATGATATTCAAAATAATACAAGTTGTCAGGATCTTGGAAAAATTTAAGATGTGGCTGAATGAATTAAAAAAAATCAGGAAGCAAGAAAAAACAAAAACAATGATGTTTATCTCATTGTGTAAGTCTCTTCATGGTGGTTAAGTTAGACAAGAAATGTTCCTGAAAACTTTTATTTTCTAGTTAGTGCTATAGAAAAATAACACAGATTCCTAGTAGGCCTAAAAAGATTTCTGTGTTTTTATTTAAATTTTAATATAGCAAAGAGTTTAATTTCCACCCTATATAATCCCCAACATAGCATTTTCTTCTTTAGCTCTGGAAGCTACGCTCCTCCTCAGTTCCCACACTAATTAATTGATGCACTAATTTATATTTCAAAAATATGTAATTTCTCATAAACTCTGCTAGGACCAAAAAAAGAGCCAAATCACAGGGTGGGAGCAGTGGCTTACACCTGTACTTTGGGAGGCCAAGCGGGGAGTATTGCTTGAGACCAGGAGTTCAAGACCAGCTTAGGCAACATAATGAGACCCTGTCTCTACCATTTAAATAAATAAACAAACAAACAAATCACAGAACCTGAGCTGGAATCTAATAAGCTATTCTTATTGTTTCTTAACATTTCAATTTTTTAGCAGCTATAATAATGAGTGAGATGATACTTTTGGCATTTATCTGCTAACACATTTTAAGATCCACCCTTCCTTCTTCCCCTTCTACCCAAATCTGGGGAAACTGAAAAGAAAGCTCAGTTGCTCTGGGAAATTCCAAGCATGCAAGACCCTGCCTTTGCACAGGAACTTTCACCCCAACCTCAACCCCAACTCCTCATTTACCATAAAAAGCCCAAGCCACCACTTTCCCATCCCTGCTCTCTAGACCTATTTTTAGATCAGCTTGGAGAATCTGATTGCTCTCCCCAAAAACCACACTATGTGAATAAAAATCTTCCCAAATTTTCTGTGTGTAGCATTATCAGTCTTGACATCCAAATCAGATTTTGGGTGGGAGTCCCTCTCATTTCTAGGGAGTGATATAACAATGGATTTTTCTTAATTTTCAGACCTTTTCTCCAGAATAATTTTTTATTTTTCTTAAAGTAAGTCTATGATACTCTTCAGGGCTCTCATTTTCTTGAGGGTGCAGGTCCCTGATGAATTTCTTTATTTGTCGTCAGCTAAGTCAAGAGAGATGGTTTTAAAATAATACTTTATACTGAAATGTTATGTGTTGCTTTACTAGGGGTAATTTTTTAAAATAAGCTAGTTTGTTCTATGGCTAGAAGCAGAACACCCTTGCCATGTCTTAGAAACTATTGCAGTATCCTCCATCACTGACAGTACAAAAATATTTTCGGAGTACAGGAATTAATATTTGTTTCATAATTTATACATTTAACGTAAAATCCATCATAAAATACATATACATAAAAATTGGCCTAGCAATTTTCTGTCAAACATCTGATAACATGTATTTTATTTCATAGGTATAGACAATCTGTTAATCTATATATGCATGTGCATTTGTACATATTTATAAGTTGTATGTATAAAAAATAAATTATGTTTTTTCCCAAAAAAAATTGCATAGGGAAAAGAATTTAAAGTTAGCTTATATCTTATATAAAGAAAGCAGTTTATAATAGCACAGGGATTTAGAAACCTAAAGGGCTAATTAGAATGACCAAAGTAAGGGAAACACTGTTCTGTTTTGTTCTTTCTACCAGGCTTTGAAAAATCTGTGTTTAAGTACTCTAACCTTGTCTTTTCACTTTCAGGTCTTCAGAAGCTTGTGTTTATTGGTAGTTCAGACCTGTTAACGGGACATGCAATACAATTGATGATCTCAATTTACCTGATTCTCTATTTTCACCTCTAATTTTTCTCTCTAAGACCTACATTCCAGTAACAGATTTTACTTCGATTCTCTAAAATGTGCTCTGGAATATAAAGCCCTTTCTTACACTATTCTTTGTGCTGGAAAGGAAAGTCCTTCTTAGGCCTACTAAATCCTACTCATAATTGAGCTTTGGACTCGGCCCTTCAGGAAAGAGAAAATCCCCAATATCTTTCCTAACAGCACCAGCTATCTCCCTTGGTATGTACAAGGCAAATTACATAGGCCTCTATTATAGTCCTTGCCAGGTCAAATAGTAGTTTTTTATTGATAAGTAGGTCTTCCATACTGTTCCCTTAAATCCAAATGGGAAGTCCTTATTTCACAACCATCAGTAAGAACCCTAGCACAACGCCTTGTACACACAGCAGATAACCAATAAATATTTGGGACCATATACAAAAATTAACTCAAAATGTATTAAAGACTTAAATGTAAGACCTGAAGCTATAAAAACCTTAGAAGAAAACATAGGAAAAACTCTTTTGGACATCAGCCTGGGTGGCATGTATGACCAAGTCCTCAAAAGCAAATGCAACAAAAACAGAAACAAATAGAACTTAATTAAACTAAAAAAGCTTCTGCATAGAAAAAAAAAAGACCTTAAAAAGATGGCATACAGAATGGGAAAAATTATTTGCAGACTATGCATGTGACAAGGGGCTAATATCCAGAATCTACAGGGAACTCAAATCACCAAATAATTAAAAAAAAAAAAAGCCAACAAAAAGTGGGAAAAGGACATGAATAGACATTTTTCAAAAGAAGACACAGCAGCCAACAAGCGGGTTAAAAAATGTTCAATATCATTAATCATCACAGGAATTAAAATTAAAATCACAATGAATTACCATCTCACAAAAGTCAAAATGGCTATTATTTTAAAAGTCAGAAATCAACCGATCTTGTTGAAGAAGTGGAGAAAAGGGAATGTTTATACACTAGTATGGGCATGAAGATTAGTACAACCTCTAGGGAAACCATTATGGAGATTTCTCAAATAACTAAATATAGAACACCATTTGATCTAGCTATCCCACTAGTGGATATCTACCTAAAGAAAAATAAATTGTTTTATCAAAAAGACAATTGCACTTATACATTTATTGCAGCTCTATTTACAATAGCAAAGCCATGGAATCAACTAAGTGTCTATTAATGGATAATTAGATAAAGAAAATTTGATATCTATCCATATATGTATATATATATATTTTAGATAAACACACACACGCACACACATCCCATGGCATACTACTCAACCATAACAAAAAATAAAATCATGTATTTTGGAGCAACATGGATGGAACTGGAGGCCATTATTCTAAGTGAAATAATTCAGAAATAGAAAGTCAAATGCCACATGCTTTCACTTATAATTAGGAGCTAAATTATAGGTACTTATAGACATATAGAATGAAATAACAGACATTAAAAACTCCAAATGGGCCGAGCACGGTGGCTCATGCCTGTAATCCCAGCAATCTGGGAGACTGAGGTGGGGGGATTATGATGTCAGGAGATGAAGACCATCCTGGCTAACATGATGAAACCCCGTCTCTACCAAAAGTACAAAAAATTAGTCGGGTGTGGTGGTGGGCACCTGTAGTCCCAACTACTGGGGTGGCTGAGACAGGAGAATCACTCGAACCCCGGAGGTGGAAGTTGCAGTGAGCAGAGATCACGCCACTGCACTCCAGCCTGGGTGCCAGAGCGAGACTCCGTCTCAAAAAAGAAAACCTCCAAATGGTGCAATAGTGCAAGTGGGATAAGAGTTGAAAAATTACTTATTGGGTACAATGTTCACTACTGGGGTAATGAGTACATTACATGCAGAGACTACACCACTACGCAATATATCATCTAACAAAACTGCATTTGTACTCCCTAAATCTACCAACAAAATTTTAAGAACATTCTCTTTTAATATAAGAGCTATATGAAATGGTTTCATTTATCTTTCATGAAAGCTTAACTTTTTAAATGTTGTATTAAGTACATTTGGATAGAGGACTATTTTGATGGAATTAATTTACTCAATAGCTTAACACAACACTCATTAGGTATTTTTCCTCTAGAGTCACAAACGCTTTCTTGATGATGGTGTCTAAAAGGGTGGAGGATAGGCTGTAGAAACCATAACCCTTCTCTTCTATGTTAAAAAGATTTAATATAGAAAGTCTCACTGCCATTCTTTCAAATGCCTCCTTGTAGAGTGGGCTCTTAGCTGGTATCTTGGAACTTAGCTTTCAGGTTTCCCCCATGCTCAGAACTGATAAGAGCGAATGACCATGTCTGAACTCTTTGTACAAATAGTATGATTTATACTAAACATCTGTTTTTCTTGTGGCAGCCTGTAATTTATGCATGTGCCAGCAGGAGCTGCCTACTTGACTAGACCCCAACAAAAATCCTGAGTACTAAGTCTTTAACAACCTTCCCTGGCTGTCAAAATTTCACAAATGTCACAACTCATTGCTGGAGAAATTAAGTGATTCCTATATGACTCTTTGACTCCACTGGGAAAAACCCTTAGAAACGTGTGCCTGGATTCCCCAGGACTTCACCCTATGTGCTTTTTTCTTTTTTTTTTTTTTTTTTTTGTCATTTTGCTTTAGGACAATATGCTGAGCCCACCTTGTGAATAATCTAACCGGGAGGGTCTTTGGAACCTCCAACAATTTCAAACCACCTCTTCCTCCCTAATACTTTCTTATTTTTGTCCTCACTTAAAGCCACCTTACATCTGCTCTCCAAACTTTATTTCCACTTCCTTTTTTTAATCTTCCTTTTTCTTTCTTCTATCCATAGAAAACAGGACCTATTAGCTGTACACTTCCCTGAAACTTGATCCATTTACATATTCAATCTTACACTGAACTATGAAAACTCATTGATCTATTCAATAAGCATGTAACAGGCATTTGTTACATTCCAGGCTCTGGGAAACAAACTCAGTAAGAGAGTCTTATTCAGCCACCTAAACCTTACATTCAAACGAGGAAAACAAATTAGTCAGAAAGCAATTACTTTGTTGTAGCTATATATTGCATTTCAAAAACTACCTCAAACGCTATTGGTTTCAAGTATCAATTTTATTTTGCTCATATTTTGTAGGTCAGACATTTAGGAGCTTTGCTGAACAATAGGTCTCTGGTGCATGTGGTGTCAGCTGCAGCCTCATGACAAGAAGACCCACTTCTATAATGGTTTTTTTTCACTTACTTGATTGACGTCTTATTGTCTCTTGGCTTCTCTCTTTCTGTCTTTACCTAGCATCTCAATTGCCATGTAAATGTGGCTTAGGCTTATTACCACATGGTGAAACCAGGGCAAACACAATTCTTACACAGAGACTGGTGTCCAAGTAGCAGCAATCACAGCTTCCAGAGGCCTCTTAAAGGATCTTCTCATAACTGGCATAGTGTCAACTCTGACATGTTCTATGAGTCAAGTCAGTTGCAAGTCCTGCCCAGATTCAAGGAGTAGAGATATAGACCCCATCTCTTTATAGGGGTATGGCAAGTCACAGTGCAGAAGAGCTTATTGAATGGGAGCTACTGTGGCAGGCATTTGGGAAATGCAAACTACCCCATATTGCATTGTGGATCAAGTTTTACATAGATTTAAAAAATGGTTTGTCGGAGAACAGAGAACCTGCCTTAGAACAATGAAGTTCAGTAGTTTTCCTGGAAGAAAAATGGGTTTAATCCTATTGAAGGTACCAGAGGCGAATATGTTCTAGGCTAAGATGGCACTGAGGTAAGACCCAGAGGTGTGAATGAACATTTTTATTTCTAAATTTAAACAATTCCTGGAATTGTCTTTTTTTTGGAGAGTAGGTTTCAGTGGTGTGATGGGAGGTACGGCTGATGAGGGTAACATGTAAAATGGGCTTTCTACAATCCCCTAGCACTGGGATCTGCAGCCATGTCCTGTAAAGGGCCAGAGAGTAAATATTTTAGGCTCACAAGCCAAGAAACAGATCAAGGATATTGTGTAGGCAATTGTATAATCATTTACAGTGCAATGATTGTTTAAATGTAAAGATTATTCTTCACTTCCAGAGCTTAACAAAACAAGTGGTGGGCGAGATTTGCCCATGGATCATAACTTGCTAACTCCTGCTGCAAAAGGTTTTGAATTTTAGTCTATAGGCAGTCATTAAAAAGGTTTTATTTAGCAGAAACATATAGTCAAATGTGAATTTTGAAAAGATCAATCTGATATCACCACGGGAATGGAGGCAAAACTAGTGACTGTATCTAGTTTCTGCTAGAGAAGACGTTGTTGAAGCAATCTAAGTGGATATGATAGTTATCAGAACTAAAAAAGTACATTGAGTAGAACTTTGTATCTCCTTTGAGATGCCATACATGGAAGTATGAAGAAACAGTGGTTAATCAAGAATAACTTGCAGTATCTTATGTATTTCTCATGTATAAAATTGGGCATTACTCATGAAATGCCATTAAAAAAGAAGCCCAGGAGATGTAGGTAGAGATGATGGGTTATTATTTAAACATAACTAGTTATTTTTAAAGTCTGTGAATAAACCAGAGATGGAGATATATTTTATGTAGTTGTTCATTAGTGTGTGTTTATCTTTTGGGGAGAGCTCTTATTGGTTATAAAGATGTGGAAGTCATTAATCTATTAACAACAACTGAAACCACAGGAATGACTGGCCTTACCAAATGTAAGGATGCAAACTGAAACTTGAGTCTCCACATCTTTCCTACAATATTATTAGAAATGTATGTTTGTATTCCAGAACTGCTTAATTCAGAATGTCCCTTTTTAGCTTACATGTGGTTCTCCCTGGTAGCAACTTCATGCTTTAATTGCATTGATTCTTAGATTTCCGTTTGTTGCACTTACTTAGACAAGCCTTTTAGTGATTGATTTAAATCCTTCCATTTAACATAATGCACTTAAAATTTGTTTAGTTGTCTGTAATCTTAATATGTCTACACCCTAGATTGGTATTGATAACATACCTCATTTTCACTTATCTTTAATCTTTGACTTTCTGAAAAGGTATTTTAAATAAATGGCTCAAATCATGATAGGCAATTAGTTCCAGATTGCAAAGAATTGTCCCCAACTACATTTTAAAAATTATCATATGCTCTGTGTGACTGAGAATAGCAAAAGTGTCAGTTTTGACAGTAATGTTTCTCAGAAAGAAGAGACAAGAATGAGTCCAAAAGACTGTCTCACTTTTATAGTTCCTTATCATGCCAAATCACATAAGGCCTAGTATTGCTAGTGAGCTAAATGGAGGTCCTATAAATTAATTTTCTTGTATACACTTGTTCTTACAACAAATATTGATCAAGCAACTTCTGTATTAGTCTTACCATATCTTCATATATAATTCCACAGGGTCAAGCTGATATTCTATACTAAGTTGTGGCCTGTTTGGTTTTATTTTAGCCAAGTTTTGTAATGTGACCCAAACATAATCCTTGAAAAGAACACAAAATATGTAGAAACCTATAGTAAGTGGAAATCTATGGTATAAAAGTGATAAATGCCTACAAGCCATGAAAATATTCCCTTTCACCCTGAGACTTGCATATTGCACAGGTTGATAACTACTGGTCAGTGATTCCTTCCTTGGCACTGAAGTATGTTCTGGATGTTTTAATAGATGAAGGTCAGACTTATTTATATGGAAGAAAATGAGTCAGATGTTGTGTATCGGAAATAAACTCTAATTAGTTTCCAAAATGTGATGTTTATAGACAAATGCAACTTCTAATTATAAAGTACTGTTTTTTTGGCAATCATTGGAACAGTTATTTTCATTAACTGTTGTTGAGTGGAAGACCACATAACATTAGAGCCATTAATTGGCACAATGCAAAATAGATTTGACTTTCCTTCTCAATGAAACCAGAAATCTTGAGAGAGTTGAACTAACTAAACAATTGTTTGAGAACTCCTGAGAAAGTAGTTTATAGTCAGGTAGAAGGTACATAGGACCAAACTAGTATAAGAAATTTGTTTTATTAATACTAAGCATATTGGCCCATTAAATTTCTATAGTAAAAATATTTATGTGTAAAAATAGGAATAATCATGTAGCAGAAGGAATGATGTTTCAGCATTCCATGTATCTTCAAATCTTCTGTTTTGAGTATCCATCATTTACTGGGCTTCGCCAATATCAAGATTTGTCTCTTTGTGTTTGAAACATTAGTATTTGACATTTGTTTCCTCCTTTCTGTCCAAGTAACTAGTGCTTATAACTAATGGGCACTGGGCCTAATACCTGGCTGATGAAATAATCTGTACAATAAACATGCATGACGTGAGTATATCTATATAACAAACCTGTCCTTTCTGCCCTCTTCAGTGTGTCTTTTCCTGTTTCTGTGCTACATTCAGGTACTATAATTTCTCATCTACTTTTCATAGGTCTTGTGAAGATATTTTCATGTATGTATAGTTGTTCAAATTGATGTTTCTGTGGGAGTACTAGCAGTGGAATACCCTACTCTGCCATCTTGCTGATGCCTGATCTCTGTTTTTTCTTAAACCTGGGAATACAGTATTTAGAAACTGAAGATGAATGGATACTGCTTCCTGAATGACACATACAGATTATGATTTGACTAAGAAATAACATTATTGATTAAGCCATTGACATTAGGGGATGCTTATTTCAGCATTTGTCATTACTTGCTCAGACTAATGCAACTTTTCACTTGCCATTATTAGAGTAGAAATTGAGTAACTGTCATGCTTATTTGCAGATGTGTATCAGATTTACCTGGACACTGTTGAAGAGAATGAACATCTAGCCCAGTCCAATTAAGTTGACGGTGAATGCATAATGGGCATGTGTGTATCTCAAAAAACTTACATATATAGTAGTCCCCCATTATCCAAGGGTCATACATTCCAAGACTCTTAGTGGATGCGCAAAGCCACGGAAGGTTGTGAACCCTATATGTACTATGTTTTCTCCTATGTACGTACCTATGATAAAGCTTACAAATTAGGCACAGTAAGAGATTAACAATAATAATAATAAAATGAAACAATTATAACAACATCCCAGCATCACTACTCTTGTGCTTTAAGATCATAATTAAGTAAAATATGGAACACAAGCACTGTGATACCAAACAGTTGATGTGATCAACAAGATAGCTACTATGTAGCATCTATAGCATTGTTATGTTAAACGAAGGGATGAATGGAACAGGATGGGGCAAGATTTCATCACATGACTCAGAAGAGTGCACAATTTAAAACTTATGGATTGGGATGGGCATGGTGGCTCATATCTGTAATCCCAGCACATTGGGAGGCCAAGGGAGGTGGATCACCTGAGGTCAGGAGTTTGAGACCAGCCTGGCCAAAATGGTGAAATCCCATCTCTACTAAAAGTACAAAAATTAGTCCGGCGTGGTGGCAGGCACCTGTAATCCTGGCTACTCAGCAGGCTGAGGCAGGAGAATCACTTGAACCCAGGGGGCAGAGGTTGCAGTGTGCCGAGACCGCGCCACTGCACTCCAGCCTGGGCAACAAGAGTGAAACTCTGTCTAAACAAAACAGAACAGAACAAAACAAAACAAAACAAAACAAAAAGGCCTTATGGATTGTTTATTTCTGAGATTTTCTATTTAATATTTTTGGACCACAGTTGCTCATGGGTGACTGAAACCACAGAAAGCGAAACCACAGATAAGAAAAGGCTACGTAATTCTGATCCTTATTTATGGTCAGGAATTTCTCTCTAAACGTCTTATCTTAGGAGTATATTATCCTTCATAATGACCAGCTTAAATCAATCATTTCAAATTCATAATATATATATGCACAGCTATCACTGCAAGACTTGGTATTCTTATAATTTAAAATAATTATGATTGACTTATTCTAGGTCAAAATTCTAGGTAACATGCTTCATGCACAGTAATTATCAGAAGTAACCTCAAATAAATATTTTAGATAAAAGGAAAATCCAATCTAATATGGCCACCTGACCCACCGCTTTGCTGGTTTACTCAGTTTTGTAAGATGCAATTTAGACTTACATATCTTACATTTACTTTTCATCTTAAAAATTTCTGCCAAATGGCAGGGCGCAGTGGCTCACGCCTGTAATCCCAGCACTTTGGGAGGCCAAGGTGGGTGGATCATGAGGTCAGGAGATCGAGACCATCCTGGCTAACACGGTGAAACCCTGTCTCTACTAAAAATACAAAAATATTTGGCTGGGCGTGGTGGTGGGTGCCTGTAGTCCCAGCTACTGGGGAGGCTGAGGCAGGAGAATGGAGTGAACCTGCGGGGCAGAGCTTGCAGTGAGCTGAGATGGCGCCACTGCACTCCAGCCTGGATGACAAAGAGAGACTCCATCTCAAAAAATAAAATAAAATAAAATAAAATAAAAAATAATAATGAACAAATTTAGCCTACTTGATATATGATATAAAGGAAGGCAGTTTTCTTAATCCTGTATTTCATCTCAGAAACTGACTACATCTGTTGAGAACACAAAAAGACAAGGAAATATTGGGATGACAAGGCTATATAATTTTATTATATAGCCTCTGATGAGTCAGTGGGTCCAAAATATACCTACATAATACATAAAGATACAGATGGAAAATCCCATATGTAAACTGCAGGTTAAATCATCAAAAGCATCCTTTATTAATTTACTTTTTTATCCATTCAAAATTCAAACATATCTATTGTGTAACTCCCACTTTTCAGGTCTAGAACTTGATAGTAGAACAATGACTATAGCGTCTTTCCTTTTTAATGAGATAGAGTTCACAATATGTTTGCCATCTTGTATCAAAGAGTTGGCAAAGAACTTAACAGTAAAGAAAGATGTTCTGACCTCAAGTTTGGAGAAAACGAGTTGTAGGTTCTGGGACCCATCGAAAATAGTCCATTCTTTGTTTAACAAAGACAGTATCAGGATAACAAGACAGGAGCTCAAGCCAGGAAAAATTTTAAAAAGAACTAAAATATAAGCCCATACACTTGTTTTTTGCTATTGTTTATGTTTATTGTTCACAAATAATTTTTTTAAATCAGCACTAGAAAAATAATTTTAAAAATTTGGAAAAGAAGAGAAATAGTGATGAACTTGTGTAGGTAGTTTGTTAAATGGCTGTAGTCTTATGGGTTGGAAGGCTGTGGGAAAAAAGGCTCAATCAGAATCATGATTACAGTTTGTATGCAAAAGAAAAATGGGATGAAATCAAGAAGGAGAACATTTTATATTGTTGTAAGTGTGTGGGTAATTTTTAATGAGTTTAAGTGTAGTTTTATGCAAAGATATATCAGAACTGAGTGTTTCGTATTGCTGAGTTGTACATGTCAAAGTCATCAGTAAAAACTTTTAATTTTGAAGTGTATGACAGAGGATAACAATTGTTAACAAAGGCCTTTAGACAGTCACATACATCCATGGGAGATCACTAACAATGCGATGGGTTTCTCACCTGGTTCTATGCAAAATCAGTAGGTATGTGTTACCTTATTACGGTAAGTAAAACTTGAGCAGTAATGACAACCTGCTTTCTTTATTTTGAGACTAGTCTAGATCACAGCCACTGACTCCACCTGATTTCTCTCATAGCTCTTGTCTCTGTCAGTTTATCAAGTTGGAATGTGTGATGTCCTATGGCATAAGATTAAATGATATAATTCATGTGGAAGCTCTGAAAGCTGTAGACTGCATATTAGTTATTGCACTGCATTATTTCATGAACAAATGTGATGTTTCAGACCAAACAAGCTGGACAGTAGGTTGCTTATTATTTTTGTTGGCACTAAGAATGAATCTCTGCTTAGTATTTTTCCAAACAAGTTGCTATAGGAGCCCATATTTGGGGAGTTAGAGATTATCCCTCCAGGGAAAACAAGTGTTCTACTTGAGAATCCTCTTGGGAAGTTAACACACTAAGTAAGCTACTGCCCATTTTCATTTTAGAATAAAATAGTGTATTTTGCTTTCCCTTTGATAGCAAAATATTGAAGAATTTAAGATGCTATAGGACAAAATTCAGTAAGTTTGTGCAGCAGTATAGACTTTTCTAGAGAGAGAAAGAGTAGATTAATGCCCCTGGGCAGCAGGAAAAAATTAGTGTGAATGAGCCCTGGTCAGTCAGGAGAATCCTCTCTGCATCTTGGCCTTGCCACCAACTGCTTTTATAACCTTGGAGGCATCTACCATTCATTCGAGATGTGCACATTTTAATAGCAATATTGCCAAAGTTTGAAAATTCTAAGCAGTTTAGAATATACGAGAACATTCTAAGGAGTATTTACCTCTGTGCAAATAATGTAATCATACACAGTTTTAAGGTCATTTATTTCCCTAAACTTTACATTTCACATCTACTAGTTCTAACAGTATATGAATTTCCATTTTGTCTATTGTTTTAAATTGATTATTTATTCAAAATCCTGAAGTAAAATTAAACCAGGCTAATTATTAATATGTTATTGCTTTATATTAAATACAATCAAACCTTCTTAAACAGTAAATACAAATTATTTTCCAGATAATTACATTTTTAAAAAGGATTCAAATAAAACTTAGTAAACATTGCTTCCATGATTAGATGAAAATAAGTAAGAAACATACAGATTAAGTGGCTTTAAAGAAAAATAAAAGAATCACTACAGGAAGAAGCCTTTTTGGTTTTAAAGTTTAAGATGTGGATAACACTAAATTTATCCTAGTTAGCATGTGCTTTTCACATTAAATGAAAAAAGCAAAACTAAAATTTTTACAAAGAATTTTTTTCACATGCATTTTTTAGGTTTATCTCTGATGTTTTGATTAGATTGATTTGATTGAAAAAAATATGTTTTACAGTAATTTTTTTCAGAAGAAATTCAGCTTTACTTTACATATGTTATTTCTTCTTTAAGCCATCTCTCTGTCCTCTTCCTTAAGCCACTCTCTTATGTTTCACTGTTTCCTGTTATACCTCATTGGGTTCTGATTACAAGGCAAAGATCAAGTAGTCAAAGAGAGGAATTCAAATTTTAGATTTGCTTTTTTTGTGCATCATTTACTACCATGTTCCCTCATCCCACAGAATGTACTGTGTTTAAGGTCTTGTATTATGGCTTTTCCAGTTTTGTCAGGGCATAATTGAGAAATAAACATTATATCCATTTAAAGTGTATCTTAGTTGGATGCAGTGTCTCACGCCTGTAATCCCAACACTTTGGAAGGCCAAGGTGGGTGGATCACAAGGTCAGGAGACATAAAAAGATTAAATAACTTTGCCCAACCATCTAGCAGTGTCATAGAACTGGTAAATAAAATGTTTAGATCAATCATAATGATTAATTCTGACACCAAAGTCTATGCTCTGGTCCTTTAAATATATAGATATACATAGATAGACCTATAGATATAGATATAGATACAAAGAGAATTTAGGTACTTAAAGATATGGATGCTAATATATAATTTTCATTATACAAGTAATACTTCCTTCTTTTTTTTTTTTTTAAGACAGAGTTTCACTCTGTTGCCCAGGCTGGCTGGAGTGCAGTGCTGCAATCTTGGCTTACTGTAACCTCCACTTCCCAGGTTCAAGCGATTCTCCTGCCTCAGCCTCCCAAGTAGATGGGACTACAGGCGTATGCCGCCATGCCTAGCTAATTTTTTGCATTTTAGTAGAGACAGGATCTCACCATGTTAGCCTGGCTGGTCCTGAACTCCTGACCTCAGGTGATCCACCCACCTCAGCTTCACAAAGTGCTGATATTACAAGCATTAGCCACCATGTCCAGCCACAAGTAATACTTCCTTAATGTGAAAAATTTGTAAGATAAGGATGAGCTAAAAGAACATTAACAATAGAGGACACTTTTACAATGGCAGAGTAAAGTCCTCTAAAAATCCACTTGAGATAAGGACAAAGAAAATAGTGGCAAACGCTCCAGCCTGGGTGACAGAGCGAGATTTCATCTCAAAAAACAAAGCAAAACAAAACAAAACCCACAACTCCAGAAATTTACTAAATACTTGCATTTATCTGAAGAGTATTAATTTTAAAAAATGACTGGATCTATGTAAGAGCAGCTAGCTTTGTAACATTTTAATCTACCCAGACCTTATCACCCTCCTTCCAATTTTTCAGTAGCTATGAAATCCAGCAAACTCACAACTAGAATATCAATGAAAACAAGCAGCCTGGGACACTGGAACAGGCAGGTGGGTTTGGTTCTCCCCAGAAGTCCTATCACTAGAAATGTTTCTCTCTTTGATCTGACAGACAGCTAACCGAAGAGCTCTGTTCCCAGAACTTGGCATTACTTGTGCTGATCCAGAATGCGCTCTCTGCAAATAGTTTTACCCTGTGTGCATTTGTCAAGAAACAATCAGCAGCAATAGTTTAAGATTTACAGCGGCCAGCTGGGCACAGTGGCTCATGCCTGTCATCCCAGCACTTTGGGAGGCTGAGGCAGGCAGATCACGAGGTCAGGAGTTCGAGACCAACCTGATCAACATGGTGAAACCCCATCTCTACTAAAAATACAAAAATTAGCTGGGCCTGGTGGTACACGCCTGTAATCCCAGCTACTTTGGAGGCTGAGGCAGGAGAATTGCTTGAAAGAGGTTGCAATGAGCTGAGATCATGCCATTGCACTCCAGCCGGGGCAAAAAAAGCAAAACCCCGTCTAAAAAAAAAAAAAAAAAAAAAAAGATTTACTGCTGCCTGAAATGATAATACCAATTGAGTCTACGAAAGTCTACAACGTTAAAAGCAAATCTGTGGAATAAGATGTCCATAAAAGTTTTGAAAAACACCGACATACTGTTGAGAATCTATATGACCACACTCATGTCCAGGGCTGTGTGCATGTCCATGAAAAACTAAAGACGTTCCTAGTGTCTCACCTCCAACTGACATTAAATCTCTGCACAAGGAGAAAATGAAGACTAAGACAGAGATGTTAGCTGCCTGTTGAAGAATTAAAGAAGTGCCACAATACACAAACAGACTGGGAAAATGATATATCCAAGATATTTGAGGAACAGCTGTGCAATCATGAGATGACCAAAAAGTTACCCAAGTGCAGATTTTAGTGGTTGCATAAAAGAACTCTTTAAACTTTACATAGTAGTCTACTAAAGTCACTAAACAAACAAAAAGCAACAAGAAAAAAATAGCAAAAGCAACAAAACTTGGGAATCTGATTACTAGGATTGACATATATTATTTAAAATGAGTGGTTTAAACAAAAATGTATGAGAATTATGAAGAAACAGAGTAATATGGCCTATACAGGGAATACAGAGATGCAGGAAAGCTGTCGCTAACAACCGTCTTTGAGGAGAACTAGACGTTAGACTTATGAGACAGATTTTAGTGCCATTATTATAAATATGTTCAAAGAACTAAAGAAAACAGTGTCAACAGAATTGTAGAATAGCATGAGAATGAATAACTCACCACATGAAGAATACTGATAAAGAGATAGAAATTATAAAAAGAGAAACAAGTAAAATTTTGGAACTGAAAATTATGACAACTGAAATATAAAACAAAACGAAACAAATAACAATAACAAAAACTCTAAAAAAGCACTCATCAGCACATTGAAACCTGAAGAACACAGATTGTTTTTTTAAAAAATACCTTGAATTTCAGTCTGAGGAACAGAAATCAAAAAGTGAGAAAAAAATTAACGTAGCCTTAGAGACTACCAGGCACTATAAAACATACCTGCATATGCAAAATAATTGTGTCAGAAGGCAAGAAAAGAGAGTGAGATAAGGGATAAAGAAAGAATATTTGAAAAAAAAAAGTCTGAAAACTTCCCAAACATAAAAAACAAACCTACACATCTAAGAAGCTAAATAAAATCCACACAGGGTAAATTCAAAGAGACCCACACTGAGACACATCATAATCAAACTGTTGAAATCTAAAGACAGAAAATATTGGTTTTCTGTTTCTTTGTTTTAGCTCCTGGCATTCCAGTTACTTTGTGTCAAAACACTAGCTGGACGCACAACACACACAAAAGAATACAATATTTGTAAAAATAATCAGAAAAGGTCCCTAAGCAACCATTAACAATTTAAAAGATAGAGAAAAATCTTAAGTGTCCCATTTTATTTTATTTTAATTTTCTTTCTTTCTTTTATTTATTTTTTATTTTTTTATTTTAGAGAGAGTCTTGCTCTGTTGCCCAAGCTGGAGTGCAGTGGTGCAGTCTTGGTTCATTGCAACCTCCACCTCCCAGGTTCAATCAATTTTCCTGTCTCATCCTTCTGAGTAAGTAGGATTATAGGTGCATGCTACCACGCCTGGCTACTTTTTTGTCTTTTTAGTAGAAATGGGGTTTTATCATGTTGTTCAGGGTGGTTTTGAACTCCTGACCTTGGAATCCACCTGCCTCAGCCTCCCAAAGTGTTAGGATTACAGGCATGAGCCACTGTGTCCGGTCTCAAGAGTCCAGTTTTCGACAAAAAATTGCAAGGCATACCAAGAGAGAAAAATATGGGCATTTTCTCAAGGAGGCAAATCCCTTAAGAACATAAATGCAAAATCTCAACAAAATACAAAAAAGTTGAATCTAGCAACTTATAACAATTGTCATATACCATGACCTAATGTCCAGGCCCGGCCTGTTTCTAAATTTTATATGAAAATGTAACTGTTCAATGGGTTCACCTTGCCCACTTCCTAGAGAGAGCATATTTATCAAGACAAGGGAATTGCAATGGAGAAAGAGTAATTCACACAGAGGAGGCTGTGCAAGAGATCGGAGTTTTGTTATTACTCAAATCAGTTTCCTGAAGCATTCGGGAATCAGAGATATTAAAAATAATCTGGGCCAGGCACAGTGGCTCATGCCTGTAATCCCAGCACTTTTGGAGGCCGAGGTGAGTGGATCACCTAAGGTCAGGAGTTCGAGACCAGCCTGGCCAACACAGTGAAATCCTGTCTCTATCAAAAATACAAAAACGTAGCCAGCCATGGTGGTGAGCACCTGTAATCTCAGCTACTCAGGAGGCTGAGGCAGGAGAATCACTTGAACCCAGGAGGCAGACGTTGGAGTGAGCCGAGATCGTGCCATGGCACTCCAGTCTGGGCAACAAGAGTGAAACTCAGTCTCAAAACAAAACTAAACAAAATAAAAAACAAACAAAGATAATCTGGCGAGTAGGGCATTGGGAAGTGGGGAATGCTGATTGGTTGGCTGGAAATGGAATCATAAGAGGTCAAAGTGAGGTTTTCTTGATGTCTTCTGTTCCTGGGTGGGATGACAGAACTGGCTGAGCCAGACTACTGGTCTAGGTGGTACCAGCTGACCCAACCAGAGCAGGGTCTGCGAAATATATGAAGTGCTGATCTTCGATTTTACAATAGTGATGTTATCCCCAGGAGCAATTTGGGGAGGTTCAGGCTCTTGGAACCAGAGGATGCATGACCCCTAAATTGTAATTTCTAATCTTGTAGCTAATGTATTAGTCCCACAAAGGCTGACTAGGCAAGAAGTGGGTGTCTTAGGGAAAGGGCTATTATCAGCTTTGTTTTCGAGTCAAAGCATGAACTGTATTCCTTCCCAAAGTTAGTTCAGCCTACGCCCAGGAATGAACAAGGACAACTTAAAGGCTAGAAACAAGATGGAGTTGGTTAAGTCTAATCACTTTCACTGTAGTAATTTGCTCAGTTACAATTTTTGCAAAGGCAGTTTCAAAAAATGCAAGGAACCCAGAATATATAAAATTATCTTGTTAAAAAGCTAATTGGGATAACTTACACTTCCTGATTTCAAAACTCACTACAAAGCTATAATAATCAAGTCAGTGTACTACTGCATAAAGATAGATACAAAATCAGTGGGAAAGAACTGATAATCCAAAAATTAATCTTCATATTTAAGGTTAAATTGTTTTTGCAAAGGTGCAAAAACAATTCAATGGGAGAAGATAGTGTTTTCAAATGATTCTGGGACAACTGAATTCCCACACCAAATATAATAAATTGGGATCCCTACTTCAAATCATATACAAATAATTAACTCAAAATGAATCAAAGACATAAACATAGATATAAAATTATAAAATTCTTAAAACAATACACATGAGTAAATCTTCATGACCTTGGATTAGTCACCACTTGCTCAGACATGATATCAAACATATGAGTGACCAAAGATAAACAGGCAAATTGGATTTTATTAAAACTAATAACTTTGGTGCTTCAAAGGACATCCTGAACAATGTGAAAAGAAAGCCCACAAAATAGGAGAAAACATTTGTAAATCATATATCTGGAAAAGGACTTGTATCTCAAAATGAGGAAATAGCAGACAAACTCCAAATGAGGGACATTCCATTAAAACAAGAGGAATGGAGACTATATTCTTCAAAAATCTTAATGTTCTAAAAGAATAATTGTGTAAATGTTACAGTCTAAAGGAGACTAAAATGATGTGGTACCTAAATGCAATACCTAGTCCTAGACTGGATCCTGTGCTAAAGAATAAAAAATACTACAAAGGACATTACTGGTCACTGACAAAATTGGAATATGAATGTTAAATTAGATCAAAGCTTTGTATTAATGTCAAATTTGATCCAGTTAATAGCTGCAAAAATAACTCTTAAAATCAACAATAAAATGACAATAATCCAATTTAAAAACAAGTAAAGAATTTAAGAAGAGGTTTCTCCAAAGAAGATATACCATGTCAAATAAGCACATGAAAGTTGTAAAACATCATTAGCCATTCATCATCATCATTGCATTTGCAAAAATGCAAATCAAAACCACAAATGAAAAACAACCAGTTCACACTTACTAGCATGGCTATAATTTGAAAAATGGGAAAATAACAAGTGTTGGTGAGAATGTGGAGAAACTGGAACAATTACACATTGCTGTGGAGAATGTAAAGTGGGGCAGCCTCTATAGGAAACAGTGTGGCAGTTTCTCAGAAAGTGTTTAAAGAGTTACCATACAGTTCAGAAATTTCATCACTAGGTATATGCCCAAAATAATTGAAAACATATGTCTGCAAAACACTTATACATGAAAATTTATAACAGCATTTTTATAATAGCCAAAAAGTGAGAATAATCCAAATGCCTATGAACTGATAAATAAATAAAATGCTGTATATCCATGGAATGAAATATTATTCAGCTATAAAAAGAAGTGCTAAGAAATGCCATGCTAAGACATGGATGAACCTTAAAACTACCATGCTATGTGAAGGAAGCCAGACACTTAAAGGCCACATATTGTATGATTTCATTTACATGGAATGTCCATAATAGGCAAATTCATAGAAACAGAAAGTAGATTAGCATTTTCTATGAGCTGGAAGGAGGGTCAGAAATGCCTGCCAATGGATATTAGGGATTTTTTTTTAGGAGGCTATGACAATTTCTGAACTTAGAGTGGTGATAGTTGCACAACTCTGAATACACAAAAAATGTCAAATATTGTATTTTGTAAGGTGAACTTTATGGCATGTGGATTATATCTCAATAAAGCTTTTAAGAAACAATAGACAAATAAAAAGAAAACAAAACAAAAAGAATACCAATATCAATGACAAGGAGAATTATTTCTTACTCACCTCCAACTTTTCTCACTCCAGGCATTATTCTTTTTTGTTTAGCTCTATGAAATATAATTGATATACACAAAATTGCACATACTTAATATATACATTTTGATAAGTTTGAACATATGTATAGACCCATGATACCACCACCACAATCATAATACCAATCATATCTGTCAGCTCCAAAAATTTCCTTGTGTTCTTTCTTGTTCTTTCTGTAGTAAGAACATTTCAAATGAGATGTGTCCTTTTAACATATGTTAAAATGTACAACAATATATTGTTAACTATAGGCACCATGTTGTACAGAAAAATCTTAGAATTATTCATCTTGCATAACTGAAACTTTACATCCAATGAGCAAAGATTTCCCATGTCCTTCTTACCCCAGCCTCTGGCAGCTAATATGCATTTCCCTGCTTCTATGAGTTTGACTATTTTTGACTTATTTTTTTCTATGAGTTTGACTAGTTTGACTTATTTACATAAGGTATAGATACCTGATGTAAGTGGAATCATGCAATGTTTGTCCTGTAACTCACTTATTTCATTTAGTATAATATTCTCTATGTTCATTCGTGTTGTCACAAATGGTAGTGTTTCCTTTATTAAAGCTAAACACTATGCCATTTTAAGCATATACCATATTTTTAAATCCATTCATCTGTTGGTGGGTTTTTAGTTGTTTCCATATCTTGGATATTGCAAATAATGCTGTAGTGTACATGGAAGTACTGATATTTCTTCAGGATCCTGATTTCAGATCTTTTGAATATATACCCAGAAGTGAGATTGTTCACGAAACAAAGAAAAGAAAAAATAAACCTTAAGAATAAACTTAAGTTATGATGTGAAAACTATAGTTTTCACTGAAAATTATAAAACATGGATGAAAAAATTTAAGCACAAATATAAGAAAAACATTAAAATATTTATCTTTGTTGTAAAGATACAAATAAATGGAAAGAGACCCCATCTTCATGAGACAGAAGAGTTAATATTGTTAAAATGTCCTTATTACCCAAAGCAATCTACACATTCAATGAAATGCCTATCAAAATTCCAATAACATTTTTCACAGAAATAAAATAACCTAAAATTTAAATGGAACAACAACAAAAAAAACCCACATACCAATGTGATCTTAAGAAGAAGAAAGTTGGAGGCATTATACTTTCTGCTTTCAAAATATTACAAAGCTATGATAATTAAAACAGTATGGTACTGACATTAAGACAGACATAAAGATCTATGAGACAGCACACAGAACCAGAAACAAACTCTCACATACATTGTCAATTGATCTTTGAGAAGCATTCCAAGAACACACAATTGAGAAAATATATTTTCTTCAGTAACTGGTATTGAAAAAATGAAACATCCACATGCAAAAGAATAAAATTAGACAATTATCTTACACCATGCACAAAAATAAACTCCAAATAATGACATAAACCTAAGATCTAAAACTATAAAACTACAAAACTCCTAGGGGGAAAAAAAAGAAACTTGGGGGGAAAAAAAGAATCTCAGGGGAAAAAGCTTCTTGACATTGGCCTTGGTAATGATTTTTGGATATGACATTAAAAGCACAGGGGAAAAAAAGGAAAACATTACAAGAGGGACTACACTAAACTAAAGATCTTGTGCACAGCAAAAGAAACAATCAATGGAGTAAAAAGACAACCTATGAAATGGGAGAAAATATTTTCAAACAATTCATCTGATAGTTAATGTCCAAAATACAAAAAAAAAAAAAAAAAAAAAAACACCTACATCTCCATAGCAAAGCAAAACGAAATACAAGTAACCCAATTTTTAGAAAGGACAAAAGACTTCAATAAGCATTTCTGGAAAGAAGAAAGACAAATGGCCACCTGATTTAGGTTTAGGAAAAGGTGTTCACCATCGCTAATCATCAGGGAAATGCACATTAAAGCCACAGCAGTATCACCTCATGCTTTACCTGATAGGGTAGATATTATCCACACCCACACCTACTTACGAAGAAAAAAGTATTGGCAAGCATGTGAAGAAATTAGAACTCTTGTACACTGCTGGTGACAATGAAGAATGATGCAGCTATTATGGAAAATTTTATGAAGGCTCTTCAAAAATTAAAAAAATAAAACTACCAGCATCATTCTTAGGAAATAGGTTTCCTGGTGTTTTTTATGCATCCACATATTTCCTTAGCTAGAACATGAAATATATTTGTTATTTTTCACACTGATTGTTTTCAATGTGGTATTCTTTTCCTAAATGATATCTCCCAAACATATTTTCCTTTCTTTAAATTTAGGTCACCTTCTCTGTAATTCTGGGGCCTATTAAGAGCTTGGCAGATAATCAATATTTTGCAAATGTTGAACAATGAAAGCAATATACTTTAGTCTCAGCCTGTGTTAACTCATTGATGACTTTGGATGAGTTAGTTGTATTATCCTACTCAGCCTCGGTTTTCACGTCTTCAAAATGTGGATAACAATAAATCATTTCCACAGTTTTACTGTTTAGATGAAATGAGGTAATAACTGAGGACCTCTATTCTGAATTTTTTTTTATTCACTCTATCTCTAAAATATATTCAAATATCAATATCAATTGTGGATAAACCTCATTGCTAATTCTTTCATTTCCATTACTATGCTTAATTATTTTTACAAACACGTATTGTGCTAATGATATGCTAGATTTAAGTACTTTATACATTTTAACAAACTGCATCTGCCTAATTACCCTACAAATTGGGTTCTATTATACCTATTTTATAGATGAGTACATTGAGACACAGATAAGCTGCCTAGGTTCATGCCATGATTCATAGAGTTTGGATTTAAATCCATTCATGGTGTTTAAACACTCCACCATTCTGTCTCTTGGCTGGAAGAAACATATTCTCAGGATATCCAGCAAATATTTTTATAAAATGTTGAAATACAAGAAACAAAGTTGGTGTATATATATATATATTTTAATATATACTCAAAATTTCTGTCCCCAAAATGTTGCCCAGCCCTGCATAGACCACTGGAGGTCCAGAGATGTGCTTCTCAACCTGTAATATGTATATAAATCACCAAGGGTCTTGTTAAAATGAAGACACTTTTACACTAGGTTTGGAGTGGCCCAAATGTCTGCATTTTTAATAAGTTCTCAGCTGCTGTTGATATTATTGGTGGATGGGTAAGACTTTCGGCAGCAAGGTTTCAAACCCCTGGAGGCTATAAGAAGGAAGTGTAGTGATACTGATGGAGTTTTAGGATGATTGTTCAGGAAAAGGTGAGGCTGGAGAAATCTGAACACCTTCAGATCTCTTTTTCTGTTGTAAAGCTCTTCGCATTTTCTTGCAGTTTAATTACTTTAATCTTTTCATGTTTATTTGATATAATACAGAAAAATCAAATTCTCACTATGTCCAAATTAACTATCATAATTAGTCTACAGATATCTTGCAGTCAGAATATGAACTATATACCTTAGTATCATACAGAACAAAGCAAATTCTAATATCCATGGTAGGAAAGCAATCACCTTCAGAAAGAATGGAGGGCTGAGGTTCAGAGTTACTTGGATTCTACTAAGACGGTAGCAGAAGAAACACAGGACATAAGGTATGCGAAAGACCCTGGAAAAGAAATGAAAATTCAGTTCGGGAAAAGTGTGTATAGGATGGTGAAGGGATCTGGCCAAGATCATTAGGCAGTTCCAGGACCCACTTAATGCTCCAAGTATGTGACTTTCTGACAGCAAACAGCTGCTTGAGAAGGGATACCCTCAGGAGTAAGCTGTTAGCAGAAGAGGAACATCTGGAAGAGAGATGCTGGGGTGAGATGCCTCCCTTGTGGCACCTCAGCCTGTGTTTCAGAAAATGCAGTGCCCACAGAACATTTACTGCTTCCAAAAGCACATGACTCATAATGATGGAATCAGGGGCATTTGTAGTTGTTTTACAATCTTGATTACCTCATTTGTCAGAAAGTTTTAGCAATGTTTCTCTCATGATTTATATACACCAGGCAGGGGAGAAGAAATGGAAAGCGAGGGAGAAAGAAACAAGACACAGTCCCAAACATGAACATACTCATTGTTCACAGAGAATAATAGGCAATTGTAATTAAAGAGGATTATTTCTATAATGGACGTGCTTTCAGGCACAAAGGGAAAGCATGTTGGGCAAGTCATTCTGCCTGAATCAATTGACAAAAGGGACAGTTTGTAGATTATATGACCTAGGGAGCAACAAGGACTCTTCTTCTCCAGATCTTTCCCAATAACCTGATTTAAAAATAAGCACCTGCTTTAGATCTATAGATGGAAAAGGTGAGGTCAGTATCAAGGACAGCCTTTGTTAAAATCCAGCCTACTCAAGGTGCAATGCCAAGAGTCCTTGGCCTAATCTTGTTTAGATTAATGACTTTGAAAGGATCAGAGATTTTATTAAACTTGACAATGCTGTTTCATTAATTAACACAACATTCCATCAACACACATGCATTCATTCTTTTGCCAATTCAAAAACCTTTATTAATGAATTTATTCAAGTATACCAGCCTATCATCAAACTTCTTCACATGTCTGAAACTCATTTCATGTTAAAGCCTGTCATTACATGCCTATATTTAGCTATTTATTTGAAGATGATGAAATGTTTAAGACAAATAATTTCATAAACTGATAACATCCAAACCTTTCCTGTTAAATGATAAAAGACAAATGCCTTTGTTCAACACATCACAAAAAAAAATCACACTGGGCTATAGCCAACCTTAGAGGCTGTAAAAAGCAAAACTGAGACCCATAGAAGGAGAGTGACTTGGTAAAGGTCACACTGCTAATTGACAGCTGCGACATTTAGAATTTAAGTTTTGCTCCAGTGAGTTTCTTTTTGAGAAAATAGATTTTTGCAGAAATCAAGCAAATAACCTGACAAGGTAGAGATTTCACTGATGGTAGGGAGAAAGCTTCAGAAAGACTGGGAGAAGCTGAGAGAAACAGCAGAGAAGGGAAGGAATGATGGTACATGTGATGTGCCCATTAGAGTTTATTTTAAAGGAATCCTCAGTCTCTCAGTGAGGAGGCAGAGCACCATGCATTGAAGGACAGAGGATGACGTTGCTTGACTTTGGATCCCAGTTCAGCTTGCTACTACTGGTGATGTGACCTTCACCTATATATTGAAACTCTGTGTCTTAGATACTCCATCTGAAAAGTGCAGGAAAATAATACACTATCTCACAAATTACAGTGAAGATTAAATATGTTCACACATTTCAGAGGGAGCGGATAGCCTACTGTAATCTCCAAGGTGTGTTAATTCTTATGAATTAAGGCACTGGCCCCCAGGAGGACTGTGTTTGTGCCGAATTTGCTCTTCCTATGGAGAATTAGAATCGTTGAGGAGGAAAGCTTGAATGATGAAGACCTTAGGGACTTATTGTTCAACATGTAAATTTTGAGTTCCAAGGTGAGGGATGGAGTTGTAAAGTACATATTCTTCTGTATCACTAGAAAATCAATCACATTGATGTGAGTGGATACAGCAGTGCAATCTGGAAATACAAGGAGAAATATTTAAATGCATGTGTAATACAAAGGATGAATGATTAAAACACAATGTCCTCATTTTCTACGGTACAGTAACAAAACCCTAAAACATCAGATATGTTAATGATAATTGTAAGTATATTAGAGATCACTTAGTCCAGCAGGACCATTTTACAGATATGGATCCTGATATTTCCAAAAGTAATTTTTATCAGGATCACGTATTACCACATAGAATAATTGGAAGACAACTCACAGGTTCTTTACGTTCAGTCTAGTAAACCCAGGCAAGTAGAGCTAGTCCTAACCAAATTAGCATGGGCAGCATTAGTATCTTTTACATGTGAATTCCCTATTTCTTTGGTATTTCCACCTTGATGAACAGTCTGAATTTCTGTTTTGTAGAATGGACCAAAACAGAAAGTATCAGAAGCTTGTGACTAGGCAGCATAGGGGAGGCAAATTTTAGCTCTATCCTCTTAGCGTCTCTAACCAAGCCTAATGATTAAATAGACATATAATAGATTAACAAAGGAAAAGCATACACATATGTTTAACATGACTTGGGCCCCTCATGGGAAAATGAAGACCCAAAGAATTAGCAAAACCTAAGTATTTTTATGTCAGGCTGAACAAAAAGAGGGAATTATAGAAAAGTAACTAAATTATGTTGTAACATAAAAAGATGGTAAGAAATTATTTTAACAAAGTCTGTACAGAATTGTCTTAGTTATGACTCCCCTTTGAAAAATGTTTTATTTTCCCTAATTTAGGGAGGACATCTTTCACATGGGAGCTTTTCTCTGCTGCTTTTAAGAAGAAAAAGGAAATTAGAATGCTCTTCTTACATCTGCTGTCTTTCAAGTAACTTTAGCTCAAAATAATCCTAAGCCAAAGTAGCATATGTGAAGTGACATATTCTGCTACTTTTCATTAGTATCCAGGGGCAGGAAAACAGCCAGGAATCCCAGGAGTTAAGCCGTCCACATGGAGTAGCAAGACCATCAAGCAAACAGGTTATCAGCACAGCCACTGCAACCGAACATGAGTGAGTGAAGTACAGTCCGTACTCCAAGATCATCTTGTGGAGGTCTAAACAGAAATACAGCATCAGAAGAATGCCTGTATTTAACTCTGAATAAACAGCAAAGGTGTTACCTCTTCCTAGAACAGTAGAATTTTATGAAATTGTAGGAATAAGAATTAAAACAAGAACCCAGTTACAGTTACCAGAACCAGGCCATAGGATCATAGTAGTACTAGCTAACAGACTGACTTAATGTTGAGTCTCAGAGACAGCCTTAGGCCCATCACATTTCTGCTGATTTTAGGAGTAAGTTGCTGAACTTAGAAAATACACAAACTTGCAGTAGGGCTAAGAGTCTTCAGCAATGTCAATTTGAATGTGTGTGAGAAAAGTCATGAAAATCATTAAAGGTGTCCGGCTTCTCTGGTTGGATGTCCTATGTACTTATAATCTTGAGTGCAAGTTAGACCAGTGGTTTGTAAACTGAATTGCATTAACACTAGAGTTACTCAGAGATGCTCCTGGCTTGTAAGGTAAAGGTAAAAGGGTCAAATAGTTGGGGATCCCATTTCTCATTCTCCCTTTTTTTAAGTCACCCAGGCTGGAGTGCAGGGGCATAATCACAGCTCACTGCAGTCCTTGAACCCAAAAGATCCTTCCGCCCCAGCCTCCTGAATAGCTGGTATTATAGGGGCATGACACCACACTCAGCATTTTTTTTTTATTATGGGGTCAGCTGCGTTACACAGGATGGTCTCATAAAATTTTCCCACCACAGCCTCTCAAAATACTGGGATTAGAGATTTGAGCTACCAAACTCAGACTCAGTCTTCTTTTATATATTTCATATGTAGGACTTGATATAAATTTTATTTAAGGAAAAATAATGCTACCAAACTCTGCTCCATAGGTCCTAGATCTGATACACAACTTTAGAAAAGTTTCAGGATACAAAATAAACCTACAAAAATCAACAACATTTCCATACACCAACAACTTCCAAGCAGACACCCAAATCAAGAATGCAACCCCATTCACAATTGCAACAAAAAGAATAAAATACCTTTGAGTACAGCTATCAGGGAAGTGAAAGATTTCTACATTGAGAATTAAAAAAAAAAATCACTGCTCAAATAAATCAGAGATAATGGAAAGAAATGGAAAAGCATTACGTGTTCATGGATAAGAAGAATCAATATAGTTAAAATGGCCATACTGCCCAAAGAAACTTACAGGTTCAATGGTATTCCTATCAAGCTACCAATGACATTCTTCACAGAATTAGAAAATAGCTATTTAAAAATGCACATAGAACCAAAAAAGAGCCTAAATAGGCAAGGGAAATCTAAGCAAAAAGAACAAAGCAGGAAGCATAATATTATCTGACTTCAAACTATGTTACAAGGGTACAGTAACCAAAACAGCATGATACTGGTACAGAAACAGACACACAGGCCAATGGAATACAATAAACAAACAGCCCAGAAATAATGCAACACACCTACAGCCGTTTGATCTTTGACAAAGTCAACAAAACAAGCAATGGGGACAGGACACCCTATTCTAAAAATGGTGCTGGGATAACTGGCTAGCCACGTGAAGAAGATTGAAACTGCACCCCTTTCTTAAACCATATGCAAAAATCAACTCAGGATGGATTAAAGACTTAAATGTAAAACCCAAAACTGTAAAAACCCTGGAAGATAACCCAGGCAATATTATTCTGAACATTACAATGGGCAAAGATTTCATGACAAAGATGCCAAAAGCAATTGCAACAAAAGCAAAAGTTGACAAATGGGATCTAATTAAACTCAAGAGCTCTGCACAGCAACAGAAACTATCAACAGATGAAAAAGACAACCTACAGAATGGGAGAAAATTCTTGCTAACTATGCATCTGACAACGGTCTAATATCCAGCATCTACAGGAAACTTTAATTGACAAGGAAAAAACAAACAACTCCATTAAAAAGTGGGCAAAAGGTATGAATACTTTTCAGAAGAACATATACATGTTGCCAACAATTATGAACAAAAGCTCAACATCACTGATTATTAGAGAAATGCAAATCAAAACCACAGTGAGACATCATCTTACAATAGTCAGAATGGCTATTACTAAAAAGTCAAAAAATAGCAGATGCTGACAGGTTGCAGGAAAAAAGGAATGATTATATGCTGTTCATGGGAGTGTAAAGCATTTCAACCATTGTGGAAGACAGTGTGGTGATTCCTCAAAGACCAACACAACAGAAATAAAATTCAGTCAAGCAATTCCATTACTGGGCATATACCCAAAGGAATATAAATCATTCTATCATAAAGACACATGCACATATGTGTTCACTGCAGCACTGTTCACAATAGCAAAGACATGGAATCAATCTAAATGTTCATCAGTGATAGACTGAATAAAGAATGTGGTACATAAACACCATGGAACACTATGCAGCCATAAAGAAGAACAAGGTCATGTCCTTTGCAGGAACATGGATGAAGGTGGAGGTGACTATTCTTAGCAAGCTAATGCAGGAACAGAAAATTAGATACTGCATGTTCTCACATTTCTCAAAGAACTTAAAACAGAATTACTATTCAACTCAGTAATCCCATTACCGGGTATATATCCACAGGAATAGAAATCTTTCTGTCATAAAGACACATGCACAAGTATGTTCATCAGAGCACTATTCACAATAGGAAAGACACGTAATCAACATAAATGCCCATTAACTGTAAACTGGATAAAGAAAATATAGTACATATACACTATGAAATACTACATAGCCATAAAAAGGAATGAGATCATATCCTCTGCAGGAACATGGATTAAGCTGGAGGCCATTATCCTAAGTGAACAAATGCAGGAACAGAAAACCAAATACCACATGTTCTTCCTTATAAGTGGGAACTAAACATTGAGTACACAAGAACACAAGGAAGGGAACCATAGATACCAGGGTCTACTAGAAGGTGGAGGACAGGAGGAGAAAAAAGATTGAAAAACTCTCTCTCAGGTACTATGCTTATTACCTGGGTGATGAAATAATCTGTACACCAAACCTTCATGACATGCAATTTACCTATATAACAAACCAACACACGTACCTCTGAACCTAAAATAAAAGTTAAAAAAATTATAAAAATAAAACTGAAAAACTACTATTGAATATGATGTTCTCTCTCTCTTTTCAAATCTTTCCTGTCCTGATTCCCATTCTTTCAAGTTCAAGCACTTGTGAATATTATTAAGTTCATTGAACTCAGACATTTATATGCAATAGTAGCTTTATTCATTCATTTCCTTATCTGTCATCTATCTATTCATTCTCTCAGCAAACACTGAGAGGATATAAAGCACGTAAAATATGAAACACAACCCTGTGTGGTGACAGACATCCAAACAAACAAAAGAATATTGTCAATAAACTACAGATACAGATTTCTGACAGACAAGGTAGAGAAACAAGCTCTGCTGGGGGTGTGGTGGTAGGGGTGGGTGGAGGGTGGAAGTTAGGGGCCTCCTGGAGTACATAACATGGATTTTTAAAAGGTTGTTTGTCTCAATCACGCAGTGAGAAGTAACTTATAGTCTAAGAGAGCAACATGTTCAAGGACACATTGAATTTTTTAAAAAAATCAATAGACCGTCTCTGCTGTTTACCACATTAACATTGCAACAGGGTCCTCCCGACTCAGAGTTAACTTTTTAGAGCCTTTGCGGAAGGTTGCTAGAAGCCTGTCTTTGGTGTGGCTCTCACCACCAGCTAGCCCTGGACAGTATAAAATTCTGGCTTTCTTGTACCAAAAATGTTTTTTTCTGATTTTTTAAAAATCATGGGAACTATCACCTGATGCAATTGTTAAAAAATAATTTGTCAGTAAACTACTAGCCCAAGTTAATATGAGTCTTCAGAGAAAAGACCTGATAATGTGACCCTTTAGCGAAAGAATACAGTTGCTATTATTATCTTATTTGATGTGATGCTTTGGCATCGGTATGAACACATGCCCAACTTCAGAGGGTCTGATTTTGGCAGCAATATTCTTGAGTTCCAGCCTCAGACGGGGCTGATCTACAGGCAAGTGAGAATCCCTTATCATTCAGAGTTGGAGATGTTAGGATGTTTTAATCTTTCCAAAAATATCAGGAGTGTTCATTAAAAGCTTGGCAGAATCAATTCATTTATAGACAAAATAAAGACTGGGGAAGTTTTGCAATAGAAACTTCCAGGAGAAAGAACAGAACAGATTGTATTAAGAGAAAAGCTGGGCTTTAAGAAACAAAAGCATGGAACTATTTTGTGCCTTAAGATGCCATCCTGTCACAAAAAAGGGAAGCAATCCCGAATCTGCATACCTGTTCTTTCTCCTTCTCTTTCCCTCAGGAGCTTACCTAACATTCGTAAGAGAAGTCCAGGTGTGGGCTTCACTTTCACATCTGCACAGCAGTTCTGGACCACTGATGCACCTCATGAACAAAGGGCTCTCAGAGGAAGAACACAGTATGTCAGTGCTGACAGCCATAGAGTAAGCACACACCTGTGATTTATGACCCAGAGGATTTAGGGGTAGGCTGTTTTCTGAGTGTTGCTTTGTTTTTCCAGTTTATTTTTTTTCTTATTATCTGCCTGTAGACGAAATCATATTCATGATATTTGCAATGCCTTTTTGGTCTGTGACTGCTTAACTCAGATAATTAAACCAAGTGGAGAGTTCTAATGGGATGCATTTGATGGAATCAGGTCTTTGTGAAGTGGGCTTTGATGCATCCTACTATTCCCTAGTCCTTGTCCCCTAAATGCTGTTACATAGTAAAGAAGGTGACTGGTCTAGGTGAAAACGAAATTAGAAATCAAAAGAAGGCCAGGCACAGTGCCTCCCACCTATAATCCCAGCACTTTGGGAGGCTGAAGTGAGCAGATCAAATGAGGTCAGGAGTTCGAGACCAGCCTGGCCAACATGGTGAAACTCCACCTCGAATAAAAATACAAAAATTAGCTAGGCATGGTGGTAGGCACCTGTAATCTCAGCTACGTGGGAGGCTGAGGTCGGAGAATTGATTGAACCTGGAAGGTGGAGGTTGTAGTGAGCTGAGATCATGCCATTGCACTCCAGCCTGGGGGACAAGAGTGAGACTATCTCAAAACAACAAACAAAAAAATCAAAACAGAAGCATCACAACTACCAGAAGACATACACTAAAATAGTTTCTCCTTCCTTCCTTCCTTCCTTCCTTCCTTCCTTCCTTCCTTCCTTCCTTCCTTCCTTCCTTCC
>NW_012103765.1:1169080-1198391 GCF_000951045.1 Mandrillus leucophaeus
TCCCTCCTTCCTTCCTTCCTTCCTTCTTTCTTTCCTTCTTTTGTAAACAAATTAGTTTATAAATGATATTATCTGTGGTAATAGAAATGCAGTGAATATCCTTAACCCACCTGGTATTGAAAAGAGTACCAGAGTATATCTAGATATATAACTGGATAGACATATAAATCTAGGTATATTCTAAATTGTCCCATGATTTTCCCTCAGCGAATGGAAGTCAATGAAAAGTTCATCATTGACCGTGACACCACAAGAAACCATATTTTTATTTTATCCAGAAAAATTCAGTCAGATTACAGGAAGAGAAAAACACGAACGGAAAACTTGAAAGAAGGCCTACAAAGAAACTATCAAATATAAACAAGTAACAACATTGGATTGGACTTCAAAATAACACCAGACTTGTAATTACTAAAATCAGTCTTGCAGAATGGGCGCAATGCCTTGTGAAAGGAACATATCTTGGGCCCCCCAAATCACTAAGCTAAAAGTTAAATTCAAGCTGAAAACTCCTCAGGGCAAACCTGCCTCCCATTCTATTCAATTATTTTTCTGTTTACTGAGATAGATGCATATTCTGATTGTCTCCTTTGGAAAGGCTTATTAGAAGCTCAAAAGAATGCAACCATTTGTCTCTCACCTACCCTGACCTGGAAGCCCCCTCCCTGCTTTGAGTTGTCTCCGCCCTTCCTGACTGAGCTAATGTACTTCTTACATACACTGATTGATGTCTCATGTCTCCCTAAAATGTATAAAACCAAGCTGTGTCCTGGCTACCTTGGAAACACATGTCGTCAGGACTTCCTGAGGCGTTGTCACAGGCACACATCCTTAACCTTGGCAAAAGAGAAATTCTAAATTAACTGAGACCTGTCTCAGATTGTCTAAGTTTACAGCCTTCAACATTCTGGGAGAAAATTATTTTGAAGCCTAATTTTTTTTTTTTTTTTTTTTTTCTGAGATGGAGTCTCGCTCTGTCGCCCAGGCTGGAGTGCAGTGGCCCCATCTCTGCTCACTGCAATTTCTGCCTCCCGGATTCACGCCATTCTCCTACCTCAGCCTCCCGAATAGCTGAGCTGGGACTACAGGCGCCTGCCACGACGCCAGGCTAATTTTTTGTATTTTTAGTAAAGACGGGGTTTCACTGTGTTAGCCAGGATGGTCTCGATCTCCCGACCTTGTGATCTGCCCGTCTCAGCCTCCCAAAGTGCTGGGATTACAGGCGTGAGCCACCACGACCGGCCTGAAGCCTAATTTTTATATCCAGTTAAACAATAAAACATGGGAGAAATATAATACTAAATATGCAAATACTGAAACAAAAACAAACCAAACCTTGAAAGTTTTATCTGACCACAGTAGGAAGCTAGGACATGGTCCTTCAAAATCAAGGAAATAACTTAAGAACAAAGAACTCATGTGATCGACAAAACAAGGAGTCAAATGCAGAAGTGAGCTGAATTTGCAGGTCCTCGGAGATACAGAGAGATCTGTCCACATGGGTGCTGGAGGGCTAGGCTCTATGAACAAAGAACAGTGACAAAAAGGAGACAGTTAACCATCTTACATGTCTACACTTATGGATACTTGAGTTAGGCTGCTGTCCTATATTTTGAGATATAGGAATTCCATAAATAAAGTGGCAAATATTAATTACATGTGAAAAAATTAACAAGGGAAAAATGTAAGCCTAGTTCATAACCTGTGTCAGCAGGGAACACTAGTTCACACTCACGGTAATATAAACTATTGATTTAATCAAATGTAAGCAATGTATTCAAGGATGGAAAGAAGAAATACACTTACAGAATGTAGTATGTATGTGTGTTTGCCGGTGTGTGTGTGTGTGTGTGTGTGTGTGTGTGTGTGTGTTATTTTGGGGGTAAACTTAAGTTAGATTTAGTATGGACGTTGGAAGGGAATGACCATGATTCACTCTAAAGTATAATGTTATAAATTATACAGTAAGACTTCTACTTTGATTGAAACATAAAGTAAGGCTGGGCGCAGTGGCTCAGGCCTGTAATCCCAGCACTTTGAGAGTCAGAGGCAGGCAGATCACTTGAGGTCAGGAGTTCAAGATCAGCCTGGGCAACATGGTGTAACTCTGTGTCTACTAAAAATATAAAAATTAGCTGGGCGTGGTGGCGCATGCCTATAATCCCAGCTACTTAGTTGGCTGAGGCACAAGAATCACTTCAACCCAGGAGGCAGAGGTTGCAACGAGTGGAGATCTTGCCACTGCACTCCAGCCTGGGTGACAGAGAGACACTCAGTCCCAAAAAACAAAAACAAAACAAAACAAAATTAGAATCATAAAGTAATATATTGTTCATTTTTTCAGAAGCTATTGATTCAGACCATTGTGTTCTAGAGTTGATGTTTTGAAAGAGTTACATGCTATCTCTCATAATGCTTAATGTTACTAAAAAAAAAAAATCTGGGCGAACTTGTGGAAATAAGCAGAGCTGGAAGAAAAAAGGAAAGAGACTGAGGACTGCTATTTCTCTCTTCATAATCAGCCTGTGTGTCATTGTAACATGCATGCTGCAAATTGCTTACTACAAATTCTGAAGTACGCATGCAACTCGGGTCTTTTTTCTTCTCTCCCCCACCCCTTTCTCTCTCCCCTGCTGCCCAATAATCTACAATTTTGAAAGTGACTTCTGTAAAACTGCTTATCTATCCCCTTTTAAAAATCTAAAGTGTGCTGTATAATAATTTATTGTCTGTGAAAGGAGTTGGGAACTGCTCAGAGAAAATCTGCCTCTCATTCTATTCAAAGTCATCCCTTTGGTCACAGAGATAAATGCATATCTGACTGCCTCCTTTTGAAAGACTTAGCAGAAACTCAGAAGAATGCAACCATCTTTCTTTCACCTACCTGTGACTTGGAAGCCCCCAATCAGGGGCCCTTGCTTTGAGTTGTCGAAGCTTTTCCGCCGCCTTTCTGGACAGAGCTAATGTACTTCTTACATATGTTGACTGATGTTTCAGGTCTCTCTAAAATGTATAAAACCAAGCTGTGTTCTGACCACCTTGAGCACATGTCATCAGAACTTCCTGAGGCTGTGTCACGGGCGTGTCTTCAACCTTGGCAAAAGAAACTTTCTAAATTAACTGAGACCTGTCTCAAAATTTCAGGGTTCAAATTCCTATATAACTTACTCTTATTTATTATGAGTAGGCTGGTTACTTTTTAAAAAATAAACGTGAAACATTTCGTCAGGATTTTGTTGACTGGGATTTTGAGTTAAATGAGCTTTGTGCTCCATAGTGAACAGTTTTCCTCCTGGAAAATAAATTGTGCTGGCCGAATTAGGATGAGCCAGTGTTTGAAGCTATTTCTGCCCTCCAGTTGGGCCTTTCAAATTGCATTTTTTTTTTTTTCCTGAGAAATGATCATGTTAAAAATTTGGTCAGGTGTCTTTTTTGAATATTAAAGACCAGCCAGACCAAGCTCTGATTTGCCAATCAGTTACTAGAGACTAATATCAGGGTTTTATTTTAGAGATCTAGCTTCACTAGCTTCACTGATTCACTAGCTTTATATTTGTTGCATATGTCACTATAGTAGCAACTTATCTAATTTGTTAGGAACATTTGTGACCCTCACTGTCATTAACTCAGTTTCAGCTACACAAATTTGTGAGGATTCAATATATTGATGGATTAATACCTGATACACAATCTATTGTGAGAAAATTTGATGAACAACCCTGTTTATAAATGAGATTCTGTAGCGAATGTTTGGCCTACTTAGGAGAGCAAAATATCTGATGGGTTTCACATATTAGCTCTCTCCATACTGACAGATTCTGCTTCTGATATGGCCAACAGATACATTAAAAGGGTTGCTCCTTGAAAACAGGTCCTAAGCAATATATTCTGATTACCAAGTGATTTTGAAAGTAAAGTTTTCTTTTCTCTACAAAGGTTACTTACCTTTAGCTAGAAATAATCTCTTCTTTTTTTTAGTTATTAATTTATTCAGGTATTTATCCAACACGAATTTATTCAGTGTTGGGTTTCAAAGATGATTGAGACATGCTCTGTTCTCAAAGTTTGTATAGTTCATTAGAAAACAGATATGTAAAGGATTAGGGCAGATTTATTATTTTATGAGTGCAATTGTTCTATTTATTTAAAGTATGGATGGCTCAAAGGGACAAAACTGCTAAGATTTTCTCCTAAGGGGACAGATGACATAGCAGGTTTCAAATGGAGAGAATGATCCCCACATAACTCAAGGAAACACATTTCATATAGGAAAAGTAATCTGTAGCTCTGCACCATGAGAGAAGGCTGGAGATATAGTTGTACGCCATGAGAAAACAGTTCTTGTAATAAACTCTAGGACCGGAAAATGCAGACAAAATGAGATGCCCGTGGAGCTCTGTTGAGGGTCACAAACAAATGAATAATGTGAATAGAATTTCAATCAGAAAGCTGTGCAGAGTGGCTATAAACCTGGAGACAGGGCTTTAGTTAAGGTACCAAGTAAATCAAATAAGAAAAAAAGTGGACCAGACATTCCTACCATCAGTGTCAAAGAGTTTCAATTTCTCCATATTTTCATCAATACTTATTATTTTCCATTGTTTTTGATTAGCTGTGAAGTAGGTGTGAAGTGATGTGACATGATATTTTATATATCTGATATATATATACACACACACATACATATATAACTCAATATGTCCTACATTACCAAACATACAGTAGATTATATATATACTAACTATACAAATATGTAACTGTCATTAACTCAATTTGAGCTACACAAATATTTTAAATTTATAAAACTATATATCTATTATACACCCACACCCACCCACACACACACACATATACACACAGTATATCATTTGATTGTTAATTCAAACCAGGATGAATCCTTAAAGAAAATCTTTCCTGAGGTGTATATGTACAGAAATTTGGAATATTTTTATAGCCAACACAAAATACTGTGGCTATACAGTGACAAATTGTGGATATTCTTAAGAGGGAATGCTAACAACAATGAGAATAAGCCAACTACTGCTACATGAGAACAGAATGGATAAAAGTCACAAGACAACGCTCAAAAAAAAGAAGTTGCACACAAAAGACTGCATATAATATAATACAATTTATATTTTAAAAACATACAAAAACATATGATGTTGGTAGTCAGCATAAATGTTTTAGCCTTGGGTAACTAATCCCTGCAAGGAGATATGAGGAGAGTCTGGTCATGTTCTGTTTCTTGATGAAGGTGCCTGTTACACGTGTGTGTTCACTTCACCAAAATTCCTCAAGCTGTAAACTTAAAATTTTTATACTTTTCTTCATAGGGTTTTTGCAATTAGTAAAAGAAGGAGAGGGGAAAAAAAAAAGAGTTTTCTGTTTGATAAAAGTTTTCATAGATTTTTTTCTGAAGTGAATTACACAAGTTTAAATCTTGGTTGGCCCAGTCCAGAAACAGCCATGAGACATGGATTATCACGTGTCAAATATCAGTGCCTCAGTTGCTGTAAGACTGGAGGATACATATTTCCATGAAAGGATTTTTAATGACTAAAATATATAATATGTATATTTTTCTGCCACATAATAAACACTTAGTAAATATTGCCTCTCTTTCTCTCCATCCATCATATATGTGGTTTCACAAAGCTGAAGTTATTTTCAGCAGTTAACATGATGAAATTTTAATATCATCTTGCAACCATTTAGGATATTTATAATTAATCTATAAGAGTAAATTAAAATAATCAGCCTTTCTTTTAATTATCTCATTTTAGTATAGCTAAAAAAAGTACATATAAATTTTTATTTGAGATATTTGTGTGGCTCTATGAGTTATCATAAATTATAACCTAGAGAAAGAAGAAAGATTCCTGAGCAGATTTTCTTTAGCCATAGTTTATGGATTTTCTCATTTCAGAGCACAAAATAACTTTTTAGCTCATTATATATTCAAGTTTTTAAATCATACTCCACCAACCCTGAGGTTCTGAATAAATAAATCATGACTTGTTAGTCATGATGTCTGTCTCAGAAGTTTGTATTTTCAATATTGTTAGGTGACTGTAATAGTTACTCTATGGATCATATTTTAAGAAATACTGTTGTTCTGGTCTTCATCCTATTTTACCTCCATCGTTTTTATTTATATTTTATTTTTTCCTCTGTTCTGCTCAGTATTGTCGGGATTACACAGTGAGTGGAAGAGAAAATTAGAAGCGTCCCCCTCCCTCACCTCGGAGTGGTTATCTAACAGTCCAGGTGTGAGTTAGCGGCAGAGTGCCATCCATGACTCTACCTGGCACTCAAGAGCTCCACCTTGGTTTCATATTCCACCAATTAACCCTTGATCCTTAGACTCCATGACATCACAGCCTCCCTTTGTCCCTCTATCCTGAGGAGTGAAAGAGCTTTCCTGCTTTGACTAATGCTCAGATTGCCACACCCTTCTCTTTTTGGCTTTTTAGCTCTTCTCTCATATTTTAAACCAATTCCCTGTGCTAAATTTCATCTACTTTAAATATTTGATTGAGTTTTTCTTTTCCGGTTTTGACCATGACTGATACAACTCCCATAGTTTTTTGCCCTGACATTAAATTCATGATTTCAAATGTCAACTGTATTAATTCATTCCAAATTCAAGCTGCACTCAATGCCAGCCAGCTGGAGCACAGGAATCAAATTGGTGGCATGGAGCCAAGTATAAGGGTTAAACAGAAACACTTCTATGACAGGTCCTATTGAATTAGCAAGTAGGGATTTCAGTTTTTCATTTATTTATATATTTACTGAAGTACAGAAGGCAGCAAAGAGATAAAAAGAGGGACAAAAATAGGTAAAAATGCTCACTGACTTGTTTTACTCACTAATGTTGCCACACAACATCAAACTAATAAGATTCAAAGACTACTGGAACTGAGCTCATTAAATCTTTCAGGAATCCACCATGATGCTTTACATTGAGACTCCATGGAGGAAGAGGTAACTCCAATGCTTTTTTTTTTTTTCTTTTTTCCACCACACTGGCTTTTTAAATGTTGCTTTAATTGACCAATAAAAATTGTGTGTGTAAGGTATATAACATGATTTTTTTTTTTTTTTTTTTTTTTTTGGGACGGAGTCTCGCGCTGTGTCACCCAGGCTGGAGTGCAGTGGCGCAATCTTGGCTCACTGCAAGCTCCGCCTCCCAGGTTCACGCCATTCTCCTGCCTCAGCCTCCGAGTAGCTGGGACTACAGGCGCCCGCCACCTCGCCCGGCTAGTTTTTTGTATTTTTAGTAGAGACGGGGTTTCACCGTGTTAGCCAGGGTGGTCTCGATCTCCTGACCTCGTGATCCACCCGCCTCGGCCTCCCAAAGTGCTGGGATTACAGGCTTGAGCCACCGCGCCCGGCAACATGATTTTTTTTGTCTTAAGGGAGACAGGGTGTCACTCTGTCACCCAGGTTGGAGTGCAGTGGTGCGATCATAGCTCACCTCAAACTCCTGGGCTCAAGCAATACTCCTACCTCAACCTCCCAAGATGCTAGGACTATAGGCACATGTCACCATGCCCAGGTATTTTTTTTTAATTTTCGAATGTTTTTGTAGAGGTGCGGTCCCGTTGTATTTCTCAGATGGCCCCCTGGCCTCCCAAAGTGCAGGGATTATAGGCGTGAGCCACCACACCCAGCCTTCATAAAGTTTTGATATATATATACACATTGTGGAGGAGCTAAATCAAGCTAATTAACATGCATTAACTTACATACTTTTCATTTTTTACTGTGAGAACCCTTAAAAATGTACTCAGCAATTTTCAAGTGTAGAATTGTGAAAGGAAAATGAAAACCTGGGACTCTAATTTCATTAGGCCAAAAGAAAGAAATGTAAACTGAAAGCTGAATTGTGCAAGAAACTACCTTTCCTTTTGTTTCTAAGCAAATAGCTACAGATAAAAAGTTAAATATCTTCACAAGTAGCTACTCTGTGTTTACCTTATCTTACATAAAGTGCCGATTTACTGAGCGTGAGAGGAATGTATAATTGACTATTTCCCTACCTGTTCCTTTTCTCTTACAACATGTAGGTTCAGTAATGTGACCATACCCTCCCTCTTTCCCTTCCAGCTTGCCTTTCCCTCTTTAAATACTGAACCCCTCAAACTCATCTTTGGAGAAAGGCATCAACCTATCTCTCAGGCATGTACCCTTAAACTTGGCAAAATAAACTTCTAAATGTATTGAGAACTGCCCCAGATACTTTGTGGTTTACAGAATACATTGTTATTAACTATAGTCACCATAATGTTCAATAGAAGTCTTGAACTTATCCCTCCAATAACTTCTATTTCTGCTTCATGCTGCAAAGATTCTAGACTAGAACTGTGAAGCCATGGACTCTTATCCCAACTTTGCCACTCAGTCAGCAAGTGACTTGGGGCCTCGTTCTGTCAATATATAAAATGAGGAAGTTCTAAGCAAAACTCTACCGGGAATACACTGTGATTCTTGCTCATGTGGCTTTTTGGTTTTTTGTTTGCTTGTTTTGTTTGACTGTTTGGTCATTTTTCTCCTTAGGCAGCAAGTAATAGCTGACATTAAATGACTCAATGCTAGTGAAGTGTATGAGTGCTTATAATGCCAACAGAAAAAAATTAATCACCTAAATAACTGCACATACGTGCTTTCCGTTCAGAGATTCTGTGTAGCAATAGCCCTTTCCCTACTACAATAGTCAGGTCACACAGTTGGGCAGAATTATGATGCAACCTTGCTTAACTTATCACAGAGATAATTGTATTACATATGCACTGAAGATATTTTATTCTACAGCAAAAAAGACTGAGTTTTATATAAATTCTTAATATATTATTAGTAAGAATTAATATTCTTAATATATGATTATTAAAATATGCTCAAAAAGTTTTGAGGAATTTTAAATTTCTCTTCAAACATATTTATTCATAGTGATTCACAAAATATATCTAATTGTAGTGAGTTCATGATCTTTTATTGCATATCAATTTTAAAATATTTTAAAAATAAATTCTCAAAATTACAAATGAGGAAAGAAAGAGCAAGTGAAATATTTTTCTTTTTAGGAAGAATTTCTATACACTCTCATCTGCTCCTATGATTCTCTAATCTGATGTGTTAACTAAGCTCTGGAATTCCCAGAACTTCTGACCCATCCAACATCACTGCCCGTTTTTATTATTAAACTATCGATTTCCTTTAGCTTTTCCTGAACTTCCCTTCTAAGATTAATTGTAGTATTCATTTTTGTTCACAGATATAGTTTTTGTCATTATTACTTTACATTTACCATCCCATTTTTATGCCCCTTAAATCCATATTGTTTACTTCCTTCTTCTTAACATCATAATGGAGACCATACTTCACTGTTAGAGTGTTTCCTGTGCTCTATCACTCCTCACTGTCTTCATTCTTCAGGGCTGCACCCTCAAGGTACAGAAACAAGTATGTATGACTTTTCACTTTTGGCAATGACCAAATGCTACCTAAGATTTGTAAGACTATCACGACTATATATATATATATATATATATATATAAACACCCACATGTTTAAATGTATGTGTATATATAGTTCTGACATATAGATATATAAAATATGGTTGTGATGTATATGTACATCAGAATGAAATATTCTAGAACAAAAAATGAACAATTGACATCTTGTCATATTTGCTTTATGTCTTGTGTATGCATAACTTCTCTTAAGCCATCAATTATTAGCTAACAACTAAATTCCACAGCCTATAATCAATCACTATCCATAAGTGATGTGTGTGTATGAGTTTGTTGTCACTATTCAGTGACTCTTGTGTCTTACAGCTCTCTCCTGTTTATCTCCAATTCCATTGGCCTTCTTTGATACAGCCATTAGGAGAAGCTCAATATTCTACCCAACTCCACTCTAGGCTTTTCTTCAAAATGACTTAGGATGATGGCAAGAGAATATTTTATGTTTAGGGTATTTTCTTTCTTAGGAATTTGAATTCCTATTTTGATCTAGCTGGATGGTAAGATTTGCTTGAGCCTTCTCGTGATTAGGCATCTCCTATAAAGATACTTTGATTAGCTAATTTGAAAAGATCTGCATCAGGCCTTTGGGAAAAATCTCTTCTAATGATCCATTGTTTTTCTTGGTTTGTGTTTTCCTTTATTTCCTTTTTCTCACATTGTATTAATAAAAATTCTGAAGATTCTAAATTAAGGTACAATCCTAAGACAATACCAAGAACTATTGTTCACATACTTTTATGGTTCAAAGACCTAGGTCTACCTGGAGAAAAGACAGAAGGAATCCTTGTACTTCTACATCATTAAACACAGTTATCTGGAGAACAGATTATGGCCTGAAGCAAATGCCTATAGAAAAATATAATAATGCCTGGAGCATTCTTTCATTATCTCTCTTATAAACATAGTACAGACATAAGCAGTTTCTTAGTGTCAACATTTCCCTAGAAGCCAAAAATATTTGGATGAAGGTGCTTGCTTCTTTTGTATGCTGGTGTGTTAAAGCTTGCTGGTGTTTTCTGCTCTATTCAATCTTCAACAGTACACGATTCCCAGAATTCAAAATGTGATCCTGTTTGTCCTTTGCTCCGTATTCACTGAGTGACCTTATTTGTTTTCAGTTCTTCAACTGCTATCTCTATGTCATTAAGTACAAAATCTGTAGTCTTATCTGAAAATGCTCTCATGTGATAAACACATTTCATATTGCCTAGTGGACATTTTTATCTGCAAATTCAGTGGCACTTAACATGTATGCAATAGAATTTAATATCTGTCTTACAATTTATGTCCCATTTATGACCCAATTCTCACATTTCTTTATTTCTCTTAATAATACTGCATTTCAAAAAATTGCTTGAGGTTAAAAACACAACAAAAATGACAAAAAACTTGGTGCACAGTATGTGTCTCAACTCTATGTAAATAATCACTATATTCTGTCAGTTGCAATTTAGATGTATCCTTAAATCTACTTTTTCTTTCTACCCATGATGCCATTCATTTATTGAGTCCTTATTATCTCTTGCTTGAATTTCTTACTGCTGTCCATGTCAATGAGTTTATGATCACTCCAGACCATCTAGCACATGGCTTTTCGCTTCCCACAGCTATGGAGTAAACTTTATGCCATATTCCTGTCTATATTCCATTCTCATTTCTCACTACTAGTATAACACTGAATTTCTCTCCATTATATTGATTAAATAGGACCAAATTTCAGCTCTATAGCTTTGCATTTAAAATGTCATTTGCCCTAAATGTCATATGCCCTACTCACATATGTGACATATTCATGCTCATTTTTTTCAGGATTTCAAAAAAGTATTTTTTTTTTTTTTGAGATGTAGTCACATTTTGTCACTCAGGCTGGAGTGCAATGGCGTCATCTTGGCTCACCACAACCTCTGCCTCCCAGGTTCAAGCAATTCTCATGTCTCAGCCTCCTGAGTAGCTGGGATTACAGGCGCCCACCACCAATTTTTTTGTATTTTTAGTAGAGGTGGGGTTTTACCATGTTGGACAGGCTAGTCTCAAACTCCTGACATCAAGTGACCCACCCACCTCGGCCTCCCAAAGTGCTGGGATTACAGGCGCCCACCACCAATTTTTTTGTATTTTTAGTAGAGGTGGGGTTTTACCATGTTGGACAGGCTAGTCTCAAACTCCTGACATCAGGTGACCCACCCACCTCGGCCTCTCAAAGTGCTGGGATTACAGGGGTAAGCCACTGTGCCCGGCCCAAAAAAGTATATGTTTAATAAATTTTTTTCTTAACAATTGGAGAGTGATTTAGTAGCTCAAATATCACATCCAACTGATACAATGTTAATAACATAATTTAAAGATATGTTTGTATGAGAATTCAGGAGTACAAACATCATATCTTCTTCAATCCGTCTAGATATCCTTGAATGTATCCAACAATAGGAAAAGTTTATTACATATCTTGTGCTAGATAAAGAAAAGACAGAGATAAAGAAATACGTACTATGTACTTCAAAGAGATTCTCTCTGATCATGGAAAAGACATATAAACAAACTTTAAGAGTATGTATATGCAATGTAAAAACATAAACATGGTATCTAGATAGCTCCAAGGAGAGAGTGATTACTTCTGTCTTGTACATAACCAGAGAAGGATTGCTTTCAGAAGTGATGTCTGATATAAAATTCTATGGATGAATTTGCATAGGCAAAGTGTACTGGATGGGGTTGGAAAGGACATTCCACAGACAGAGGATGACACATACTAAAGCAATGTCTGTCTATTGAATTAATTGCAATATTGCATTCAATCATTCAACCAATGTTTCTGATAACTATTACGTGTAAGTAACATGTGGTATTGAGGGTTAAGGATTCAGACATGCTCTTGCATTCGGAGTTCAGAATGTAATATTATTATTCATTATCTGAATGATAAATATAATTTCCCAAATAGTAGGTGTTAGCTTTCTGCACCATTAATGCTTGGCATGGTTTATCAATAAGGCAGCAAATACACTGCAAGCAATTCATTATATGATTGTCTTTCACATTAGCAAATATAAAATGATCAGAGAAAGCTCTGAAAACCCAAAATGCACTAAACTACAAAAACAAGAAAGCAATGTTCTACTAGTTGGAACTCCCAAAGGTTTATTTTCCCCAGAAGCATGAAGATGGATGGGCTTTTTGATTTTTATCCCAGCACCTGTTCATTCTATTCACCAAGCTGCTTAATCATGTGCTCCTGCCAAAAGAGTGGCAGGCCGTATTTCCTAATATGTTTTAATAGTTGAAATTATAAAATAGTAGATGTGATTTATCTGATGTAGCAACTACAATTTGGGGTACTCCCAAATGCTCTCCTGGGCTATTTTAGGCAAAAATCATCCTCTGGAAAGGGGAAATGTTTTGTATAAATGCAGTCAAATCTTGATTGAAGGTACTAAAATATAAAGAGAAACAGTGGATAATAAAAGAACAGGTTTTTTAAGCATATGCATATATTTGCTGTGTCTAACAACATATTACTCTTTAGTTTTTCTATTTTTTTATAGTTAGACATTTAGGCTGATTGATTTATAATCTCTAGCCAAGTACCTACTGACTCAAAACCACCATTTAAAATGTTTGAGGCAGGTCAACGTGGCCTTGCAGAAATTTGAACACACATTTGGTTTTATACATTTCACTGTCCCTTAGAGCTTCTGTTGGATGTGGAGTTTCTCTCCAAGGACATGTTAGAGCTGGGCCTGTCTAAGAGCTGATGTGGTCTAGCAAGAAAAAAAAAAAATACACGGAGATCATAGGAAAAATTTTTACTATGGCAGTCAGGCACTTTCTCCAAGAATAGCATTCTCATAGTACTTAAAGATTGGGAAATAAACAAACACATAAGCAAAAGCACGTTCAACCACCCTAGTGGGCTCAGATGGGTTAGTCCCACTCTAATTGTCAAAAATAGTTGAAACAAACTTTCATCTAAACACAGCAAATAAAAATTCCCATTGCCTTGTCAGATCGGAGCTAATTCAGTGGGAAATCCTCCTTGATTTTCTGTATTATTCCATTCTCACACTGCTGTAAAGAACTACCTGATGAGACTGGGTAGTTAACGAAGAAAAGAGGTTTAACTGACTCACAATTCCACAGGCTATACAGGAGGCATGGCTGGGAAGGGAGGCCTCAGGAAACATACAGTCATAGCAGAAGATGAAGGGGAAGCAAGCAGGTCTTCACGTGTCCACAGGAAAGAGTGAAGAGGGAAGCCCTACACACTGTCAAACAACTGGATCTTGTGAGAACTCATTCACTATTAGAACAGCAAGAGGGAAGTCTGCTTTCATAACCCAATCACCTCCCACCGGGCCCCTCTTCTAACACGTGGGAATTATAATTCAACATGAGATTTGGGTGGGGACACAGAGCCATATCAGTCTTCAGCATGTAAAAACAACAAAATAAAACAAAAACAAAAACAAAACCTATTTTTCTTGAATCATCTCTCTTGCTATATTTCAATACTCAGGAAACTTAATGTACCTTTCTAGAAATTAAGGTGACCTTCCTGTAAATTAATCATTGTTTGTCTGACTACTTAACCTCATAAAAATCCTAAAAGCTCTGTTGTGTCACAATTTTGATAATGCCACACAGGCTGATCTACAGGTCAGAGGCAGTTTTGATTGCTCTTTTATGATGGACAGTTAGGAATAAATGTCACAGACTCACAAAATCATTATAAGTTTTAAATATACTCATAAGCTCCAAATTTACTCACACACACACACAAAACAAATCTTAGAGTGGCTATTGTTACTTTTAGCAACTTTTGTTTTGTCAGATGAGAAAATGCCAACAAATTAGAGCATAACCTACAACTCTGCATTATGAACTTCTCAAAATTAACAATAATATCCACCTGACAAATAACACATCACAGTTGACTATTTTACAAAGGGTAGTGACTCCCAGGAGGCTAATCTAAAAACTGTCTTCTCATCTTTCTAAAGGATAAAGGCGATAGAGAATTAGTGTCACATTTTTCTCTCTCAGGGGATGAAGAGAAAGTTGTTATATTGTTACTTTCTTTTCAGGGATGTAATCCAGCCTGCTATTTCAAACAGGATGGCCAACTAATTCTCAGTGGTTTCACAGCATGAATAAAACAATGGGTTTCTGGGCAACCTCTGCAACCAAGTGATTAAGAACTTTATTACCCCAGCACAGTGGCTCATGCCTGTATTCCCAACATTTTGGGAGGTCACGGTGGGAGGATCACTTGAGCTCAGAAGTTTGAGACCAGCCTGGGCCTGGGCAACATAGATGGCGTCCTTACTAAAAACAAACAAAAGAAAAGTAGCCAGGTTCATATGGTTTGACTGTGCCCCATCCAAATCTCATCTTGAACTGTAGTTCCCATAATCCCCAAGTGTTGTGAGAGGGACACAGCGGGAGGTAATTGAATCATGGAGGCAGTTTCCCCCATGCTATTATTGTGATAGTAAGTTCTCATGAGATCTGATGGTTCTATAAGGGGCTTCCCCCTTTGCTCGGCTCTCATTCTTCTTCTCCTTACCACCATGTGAATGGTATGTTTGCTTCCCCTTCTGCCATAATTGTAAGTTTCCTGAGGCCTCCCCAGCCATGCCAAAATGTGAGCCAATTAAACCTATTTCCTTTATAAATTACCCAGTCTCAGGTATGTCTTTATTAGCAACATAAGAACAGACTAATACACAGGTGTAGTGGCACGTGCCTGTAGTCCCAGCTACTCTAAACTGAGGTAGGAGGATCTCTTGAGCCTGGAAGATGGAGCCTTGGGAAGTCAAGGCTGCAGGGAGCCATGAGGTGAGGACGCCACTGCTTTCCAGCCTGGGTGACAGAACAAGACTCTGTCTCAAAGACAAAAAGCAAACAAACAAAACAATAACTTTTTGAAAATTGTGGCTGCCTTGCTACCTAAATAGGCCAATTTATTTTGACCTTATTTATAATTCTTTATTTAAGAAATATCTTAGCACAGAAATTCTTTATCCACAGTTAATCTAAGAAATTTTTTTGAAAAATACCAACATGGTACTTTTGAAAACCTGAATCTGGCACCTGCATTCTTTACCCCAGCCAAACACTAAGTGCTCTTTCTTTCATCCTCATTCTCTTACTTGTAGGAACAGGAATGAAACAGAGAATTCAGGAAAAAACAGATTGACAGTTATTCCTCTCCAGGTCCCTAAAAGGCATTATACCTTATACCTAAAAATGGAATCAGCATTGACCCTAACCTTCAATAAGTAGTGCCAAGTTCACAGACAATGAGCTCCTTCTTGCTTAACAGTGCACTCACGAAGCCTGTTCCTGAAATGGCCAATGCTGGAAAGAAGCTGTGTAAATCCCTAATTGATTAGTGCTATGACCTTGTACACATCATTTCATCTTTCTGGGGCTCATTTTTCTTCATCAGGAAAGTCCAGATATTGCTCTAGCTCCCTTCTGCCTTCAACTAATCATATTTATATAATTATACAAGCAAGTTTTTAGATGGACTCGCAATTCATGTATTATGCTTTCGTTATTATATATTAACTCAAAAATAAAGAGAGGTAACAAACCGTATTGTTATTAACAAAACTATCTTTTAAAAGTCCTATCATCCCTCAATTCCTGCCAAAATGCTTATATTCTTCATTTTGGAACTCGCATAGCCAGGCTGGAGTGCAATGGCATGATCTCAGCTCATTGCAACCTCCACCTCCCAAGTTCAAGCGCTTCTCCTGCCTCAGCATCTCAAGTAGCTGAGACTACAGGCACATGCCATCACGCCTGGCTAATTTTTGTATTTTTATTGGAGACAGGGTTCACCTCTTAATAGTGTCACATTGTAATACCCGAATTTTGGAGTGGGCATATTTAAACCATAGTGCTTAGGCATTCATGCTTTTTGACAAGACCTACTCATTCCTGCCCTGTGGCTACTGGCTGGGTTTGGAAAATGGGTGGCAGTAGCAGGAGTCAGAAATGCAGAGAGAAAGATGTCAAGTAGGTACCATTCCTAGCCCTCTTTCCTATCATTCTGACAGTGGCTGCATCCCACAGGACAAATCATCTTAGATGGCCATTTCTTTTGCATGGAAATGTACTCCACGGATCCAGCGCCGTCTTCTGTCATGTTAGACCCAGGAGTGGGTGGTAAGTGGCTTTCTGTTGTTGCCAGAGTCTCAGGCTCCACTACCCTTAACTATGTCCACATCTCTTGAATAGCCCCTTAATTATTCTATTCATTTTGACCTTCAAGCTTGGCAACTGTTTCCTATGGGGTACTTAATGCTACAGTACTCTCTATACTCTTTTTGATAATTCCTTGAGATAAATCATTTATTATTTTTGTCTTCTCCTAAAATAAAATTAATTTTAACTGTTATTATAATTTTATTAATTACACATGAATGCAACTGAAGAAAACCCACATTTAACCTCTTTTATCAACCCATTCATGTATAAAGCTCTAGTATGGTTCTCCTTTTATTCAAATATGCATGTTTTCTCTCAACAAAAATTTCTGCCTATGTTTCACCGAGACAATATTTTAGATAGCTTTATGTCTTTACATTTCTTAGTGCGGTTGAGAATTGGATTTCATTAAATTTTGTTTTCTAACGTATGATTTCTGGCATGGTGTCACACTATTTTGTATAACTCTATTGTGTGCAGTCACTTCCAATTGCTTTATGAAATCGTTTTATGTAAAATAATTATAATTGTATTTTTATATTTGTTTCTGTATCATGTATACACAGGCTGGAATTTAAACAGTGACGTTTAATGTAAATGCTTCACAATGCTTGAAAGAAGAAGCCTAATCTCACCATACTAGAGCTTCCCTAGAAGTGGGAGCTTCTGTTTTCTACAAAAATCAAGATTTTTCTATAATTTTCAATAATATTTTTATTGCTTTTCATGAGAGTAATTGGGGAACAGCAGTTGGGGAAAAACAATAAGACCTTCATATTCTTTGAGCCATGTTTCCCAGAGGACAGGACTACCATATTGAGATGGCAGACAACGATCTCTGTGCAGCTGGCTGTTAAGTATACTTAGACTTCGCATTGTGATCTAGATTCTCCGCAGATAGATGTCATGATATTGATTCAAGATGAGACAGTAAGATGTTCCTTATTTTGGCACTCGGCCTCAGTCATATATTCCAAACTAGTTTAAACTTGGGCATCCATTTGTCTTTGGGAAACTTTATTCAAAGATGTAATAGCCAGTGCACATTTTACTCATTGTATTCACTTTCTTCAAAAACACTATTCCAACCACAGAGAAGTAGTAACTAACATATTCCAACACACAGTTGTATGATGTTTCTGATTTTAAGAGAAAGGACTGCCGGACATGGTGGCTCACTCCTGTAATCCCAGCATTTTGGGAGACCGAGGCGGGAGGATCACCTGGGGTCCAGGGGTCCAGAGTTCGAGACTCGCCTGACCAATATGGAGAAACCTTGTGTCTACTAAAAATACAAAATTAGCTGGGCATAGTGGTGCATGCCTGTAATTCCAACTACTTGGGAGGCTGAGGCAGGAGAATTGCTTGAACCTGGGAGGAGGTTGCGGTGAGCAGAGATCATGCCATTGCACTCCAGCCTGTGCAATAAGAGTGAAACTCCATCTCAAAAAAAAAAAAAAAAAAAAAAAAAAAAGGGAGAGAGATAGGACTTTTAGCATTTCACTGTTCAGTACAACATTGAATGTAGCATATCCTGAATCCAAAGCCCTTTCACACATTTTCCATGGCAAAAATCTCATATGCATATTTATTTCTTCTATTTTTCAACAAATGCATGATCTCTCAAATCAGAAGCTTCAAGGTTTTGCACATTTACTCTCTCTCTCTCTCTCTCTCTCTCTCTACATATATATATATATATATATAGTAACTCCATCTGCCTGGCATGCCATCTCTGATATTTCTGAACTCATTTGCTTTCAAAATTCTGTCTTGAAGCATTCATTAATTATTCTGTTATGATAACATTCTGAGTCACATTGAAATTCCAGTGAAACCTTGTTTGAGCCAACACACGGTCATAATAAGTAAAATATATTAAATTATTAGCATGATCAAAGTACTAGGCCAAACGTTGGCTTATATGTAGTCACAAACATATATGTGCAGCATATGCAAATATACACACAGATTATATATTGACAATATATTTGTAAGGAAGATATATTTTCACTTCTATTTTGAAAAAATAGAAACGTAGATCAAGATATTAATATTAAATCGTTTGTTTATTGGTCAACGCAAATGAAGTATAAGAGGTCTTTTTTCATTTTTTAATCCTAAAAAATTAATTTTTACTTTATATGCAAATAGAAAACTTTGAATGCATTTTTCTTCACACCCCACCCAGCCTGGAAAATATTTGTTATAACAATATGCAAAGTCCTATTTGAGGAATTTGAAATGACTGGTGGTATGTGAATTGGACTGGAGAGGTAAGGATAGAATTGAGAATATCACTGCAGATAGCAAGGACAGATGCAATAAAATGTAATCTCGGCATTTACTTGTAAAATACTTCATTTTTATGTGTTAGTTTGTGAAAGAGGTTAAGAAGGCAGAAGGAGTGAACCTTGTTGACTGCACTGAAGGGAAAGAGAAATGGACAGAGGGTGCACTCACTGCTGTCTCCAGAGACTAAAGGAGCAAACATGCTCTAGCATAACCCTTAAGAAAATGCACCAAGGGAAGGCAATTACAAAGTGATCAAAGTGATCAAAAACAAAGTACTCTCTAATGGTGACATTTCCTCTGGAATTTTGTATTATTTTTATAATATTTGTATTATTCCTCTGGAATTTTGTATTATTTGGACAGAGAAGACTATCCTGGTATCCCTGAAATCAAACATGTAGAGTAATTTTATAGGTAAATGTAATTATAGATGAATTAAACCAGCCATGTGCACAAAGAATTTTAGGGTAATGTCGGCTCAAGGTTCTCTGTAAAGCTGACTGGGCAGATTCCCAGGTTGCCAGTAAATGAAGCAATTTTAACTATTTAACATCATATTATCTTTGCTGTTCCTCGAATTCCAAAGGTTGCTGACCAAATGAGAGATGATTTATCAAGATGATCCTTGGCTTCCACTTTTATCTCATTTTTGTTCCCCTGGACATTGAACTCTATTCCCTAAACTCTGTCTTTATGGCAACTTTTTGAAACTTTTTGAGTATTACGAATCAAACAAACATGAAATAGTTGAGCATCGTAGACTCTTAATGGAAATTCAAAAATAAATTTTCATGAAAGATATACCTCCCTCCTGATATAGCATTAATAATTATAACTTAAACAATTTCCTTTTAGGACACTAAAATGTTGGAGGTGAGAAGTCAAAACATTTGCTCTTGTATTTATGAAGTGAACAGAAATATTGGTCCTTAACAGTTTGGTTATATAGGCATTGTCATCTGTTTAGGTAGCTTGTCATGACGATGAGGACCAACCTCTGTTTTTTTATCTTACCCAAATTCCTTTCTAAGGAGTCTGGGAAGTCATGCCCTATAAACCATAAATTCTCATCAGATGGGTTTTGTTTAACCCTGTATTTCATGACTTACTTTCCAATTTGACTCTGGTATAACAAGGAAGAACATCAAATGTTTTACCCCAAAATATATTTCCTTGCCATACTTTGAAATTGCCTTGCAAAGTCTCTTGTAGGAAAAATCCATATTCTATAGAGAATCCCCTTCACCCTTTGTTTTCCTTCCTTCCTTCCCAGATCCAGGAGATAATCAACTAACAGCCAGGCACCCTTTTAAATCCGATATAAAACAATTTAGAACCTGCTGTCTCTGAAGTCTGCTATCTAAGAGCTTCCTCTGGACAATAAAACCTGGTCTTCACAATCCCTTTTCTTTAACCTGAACATTCCTTTCTATGGATACCCGGTCTTCAGACAACCTCAACCAGTTGTCAACCAGAAAATGTTTAAATTTACCTATGGCCTGGAAGCCCCCGCTTTGGGTTGTTCCACCTTTCTGAACCAAACCAATGCATTTCTTTTTTTCTTTTTTAAATTATTATACTTTAAGTTCTAGGGTACATGTGCACAACGTGCAGGTTTGTTACATATGTATACATGTGCCATGTTGGTGTGCTGCACCCATTAACTCGTCATTTATATTAGGTATATCTCCTAATGCTATCCCTCCCCCATAACCAACGCATTTCTTAAATGTATTTGATTGATGTCTCATGCCTTCCTAAAATACATAAAACCAAGCTGTACCTCAACCACCTTGGGCACATGTTCTCAGGACCTCCTGAGGGCTGCGTCACTCATATTTGGCTTGGAATAAATCTCTTCAAATATTTATAGAGTTTGACTCTTTTCATCAACAATGGTAATTGCCCTGGCTGTATGACTTTCACTGGTGAGATGGTGATTAAGACGGCCTTAATGGGCCAGGCGCAGTGGCTCTCACCTGTAATCACAGCACTTTGGGAGGTCGAGGCGGGTGGATCACCTGAGGTCAGGAGTTTGAGACTAGCCTGACCAACATGGCAAAACCCCATTTCTACTAAAAATACCAAATAATCCAGGTGTGGTGGCACGCGCCTGTAATCCCAGCTACTCCAGAGGCTGAGGCAGGAGAATCGCCTACACTCGGGAGGCGGAGGTTGCAATGAGCCAAGATCACACCATTGCAGTCCAGCCTGGGCAAAAAGAGTGAAACTTCATCTCAATAAAAAAAAAAATAAAGAGAAGAAGAAGAAGAAGAAGAAGAAGAAGAAGAAGAAGAAGCAGAAAAAAGATGACCTTAATTTCCCTCTCAGTTTAAATAAACTTTAGACAAGTTTCTCCCTGACTATATTTCCCTTCCCTCACTTTTCTTGGTGCATTTACATTAGAACACTGGAAAATTGCAAATTCTCTCTCTGGCCTTTAGGGATGTAAATCTTTTTAAAATCCTGTTGGCTAGTTTTAAGACACAGGAATGTTTTCCTCAAAGGCCTGGGAGTCATCCATTTGAAATGTAATCATCAAGGAAGAGGCAGTTTTCACCTTTCAGTCTCTATGGGAGGGCAGGAGCCTAACTTTTGACTTTCATAAGCAACAATTAACAAATGAAATGGCCTGATTACATCGACTAAACTTCCCCCAGCTGCCTCCAGTACATTTTTACTAGCTCACCCCAACATCTGAAAATCTTTTAGTCTTTTGTTTCAGTGAAATTGTGTCCATTCTCTCTCCCCTAATGCAATAGTCTTGAATAAAGTTTTCTTGTCTGTTTAACTCTATCCAGTAAAATTTTTCTTTGACAATAGCTAAAAGACATGTGAACCTGTTTTGAGAGTCAGAAAAGAGAGTTTATTCTGAAATCTGTGTTTTCAAAATGGAGTTTCTTATACTTTCCAATCTCTGAGCATCTAGTTATAAATATTTTTCTTTCTTTCTACTTGTATATTGACAATATAAAAGCTGAGAATTCAACTGTTGATAACTGTGAAGCAAATTTTATAGTTGACTTGGCTCTCATGGCCAGGGATAGTCTTAGCAATCTAACCAAGCATAATATAACTTCAATATTTGTAGACATATATTCAGTTCATGCATACATCCTTTCTTCTACAATTTAAGGAAAAATTATAATTTAACTACTGTTCTAATTCACATAATGACTATTCTTCTAATATAGACATTTTAAAAATTCAGAATGCACGTTCTAGCTGGTGTTTCAGACAGGCTTTACTTTTCTCTATAATCCCAGTGAAATACGGTGGCAGAAGAGAAAAGAGTTCTGTATGTGACATTCTGGGCCCAAGATACACAAAAGTCTCTAATCCAGTGTGATTGCAAAGAAGACTTTAGGACCACATCCCACTAAAATCTACCCAGGTCTGACTTTTTTTTATTATTAGAAGTAACAACAAAATCTGTTACTTCAGAAATCCTCAGTTGAAATTACAAGTAGTAGCTAAGGAAAGTTCTCCATACACTTTCCATCAACATGAAGGTATGAAACAGAGAAGATCTGAGTGGAAGATTGGAGAGTGAAAGGAGTGAGACTGTCATGAAGGGGGAAGGTAAATTAGCCAGCACTGAGCAGCGGGGTTTCCAAGGATGCTAGGCCATTAATAGTCTTTTATAAATTATTAAATTTTTAAATATAACAAATATGAATCAGAAGTTGATAAATTATTGTAGTTATAGTTCCGAATTTTGAAATTTCTGTCTAGGTTTACTAACAAAACAGCCTGTATGTTTCTATTTTAGAAGACAAAAGATAGACACATTCACGATAAGAACGGCTATTGTCTGGGTTTTTCTAGTTAATTACTAATTTCCTCACTTTGAAGAGACAACAAAGAGTAGCTTCTCTGTTCTGACCTGTGAGAACTTACTCACAGAATACAGATTTATCACACATAAGGAAATCTATAGTGAGCTTTATTGTATTGCCACCTCCTGGTCCAAGAACAGAGAATAAAATTGTCTTTAGTCCAAAAAAGAATTGTAGCTTTTACTACCATATAGAAAGAGCAAACCCCTAGCAGGGAGGAAGTGAGCATCCTTTCCTAGATTTGACAGACCTTGGGGAATGGTAAGTCAACTGAGACCAGTCAGGATGGACAGTAGAAATCCCACAGTGGGTTCTAGCAAGCACAAGAAAATAGAAGTGAATGTGTTTCTATTCATTATTATAAAATGTATTACTTCAGATTACATTAGGAAGAGAACTAAAGAACTTCACTTACATGGGATTGACTGGGTGTTGTTTTAACTCTTACCTACAGTAGAAAATTCCCAACCCTCACTGCTCAAGCACAGACCACCCTTCACTTCCCTCAAATGCAATCACTAAACCACCATTCATACTCTTATTTTAACGTTCAATTTGCCTCTAAATTAAACAAAAACAAGGACATCATTGTATCATCCTGTGTATATTTTAGGACCAATGAGATTCATCAAATTTAAGTTGGCAATCAAATATACTAAAAGAAAATCATTACAAAGCAGCCTTTGCTAGGAGGGAGCAGGTGCTCTCAGGGTAGACTATGGATGCAGAACTCCGATGGCAACGTTCTTCAGTGGTTAAGTCCAGGCCCTAAATATTTCCTAGGCAATGTTGCAGATGAAATCTATGCCTCATTTCCCTTGTCCTAACAGATGAATTTCTAGCCACCAAATGCCACAGCCAACTCTTGATTTTTTCCATCATGCTTAATGACTTCAAACCTTGAAATTATAAAAAAGTCAATACCACTGTTTGGGGTGTTTTTTGCGTACACTTTTTGGGAATCAGATTTAGAAAGCAATCTGATTTAACATACCTCCTATCATTGTTGGTTAAAAGTCATCAGTTTGAAGCCAAACCTGGACATGTGTAGCTGACTCTGATTGGAATATAGCAGTCATGCTAAGGGCGACAGCATTTCTAACCTTGTTTCCCCAATCTCAACCCAGGTGTCCAGAGAAGACCCTGCCAATTACAATCTTACTGTTTCAAAACAGAGATTTGGCCCTTATAAGTACCACCAAATCTAGTTACCCTTCAAAATAGGGTTCTAATTTCCTGTTATATAGTTGCAAACAGCTGCTAGGCAGATTTGTTTCAGGCAATGGCATAAATCATTTTTCTTAGTTTAAAAGGCACTTAAGTTCTTAAATCTTTTGTTCAGGAAGAAAGTCTAAGCCTTTAAGAAAACCTTATGGTTTAAGTTAATATGTTTGAAATCATGAGCTCTGATGCCTTCTGGAGAAAAATAAAATAAAAAAAGAATATGCTTGGAATCTAAGATCCATGAAAATAAACATGTTAAAGTCTTTCATTGTTACAGTTATAAATGTAAGAGATCAATAAACATTTCAATTCATTTATAAGTAATGTTTATTGATCTCTTAGTTGAAATTTGAAATTTTAATTTTTGAATGTGTTAGTTAACTTAGAGTATCCATGGAGTGATCAATACATGTAGATGCCAGTGTTCTATGCAAAATAGAAGTATGTTTGGATAGAAACCATATAGATAATAACAATAGCTCTCTATTATTATTAGTTTAACTCAATTGGCCAGCTACTTTCAGTCCATTTATTAGAAAAAAATCTCATAACTACTCTCTGCATAGTAGGTTGAAGCACATTAAATGGTAATATTTCAATATTTTTATATTCAAAAACAGCAATTTCATAAAGGTTCAATTTAATAGCAATTCCAGGCTTTATTTTGCTGAACAAAAAGTGAGGACTTAAGAGGTTACGTAACATGCTCCAAAAAATATAAAGCCTGCAGTTAGCAAAAATGTGCTCAAAACAGTCTCTCTTAAGTTCAAACTTCACTAACTTGAAGGTCTACTGACTTGAGGTTCAAGCCTGAGGGTCTGTTGATTTCAGGTTCCTCAAACTGCCATTGTTTTTTTCAATCAGTTCAGTTTGGCAAACTGCCTAAGTAAGAGTCATAAATGAAAGTAAGATTTTTGTCTTACTCTGTATACTACATGCACTCAGGCTTTTTGAGCTTGACTTTGAGTACAGAGCCACTCCTTCAGGACCAGAGAAAGGAACTAATGTATTTCCAGATAAATCAGGCAGAAGGCTTCTTGGTTCTAATTTTGAGCTGAGTTTTAAAAACCAGATAGGGGTTTGCAATGCTAGAGAGGAGGGAAGTTCCTGCTTGGTGCACCTGCTTGTGCAAGTGTTATTGTAACCTGATATGAATAGCTTCACAATTAGCTTCTGTGATGCAGACCTTTGGTCTTTCATATGTCTCTCTTTCCCTCTTTCTCCAGACAATCCCATCCCAGGTCCCCACCACTGGTTCCCTTTTGGCCTGTTTCTATATCATTATAGTAAAATGTGACCAAATCCAAATACTATCAAACAAGTCATATAACCAAGTAATGGATATTATAAGATGAAGCATTATGAACAATCAAAGTTTTAATAATAGCTCTAGACATTTCTAGTCTTTCAAACAAAATTAAAAAAATAAAATCAGCTAAGTTTACCTTTTTACAAAACTTCATACTCACTTAAGATCGTTTTGATTTGATGACCAACCACAAAATATATAATTCTTTGTGGGCCATGAGAAGGTTTAGGCTGTCATGAAACAAATATATAGCTACTAAAAATGGGATTGACATGTGATTTAATACATAACCTGGGATCTGAGAAAGTTAACTCTATTTGTTTCTTTAGTTGTGATCTCTGAGCCAGTGCCAATGAATTGAGAGCAGATTTCCCAAATAGTGTTTGTAACATGACTGTGCAGAAGACATTAGCAATTGTTCTCTGTAGGAAAAAATATGGCCCATATGTTTGGCAAATATCAAATAACACATTCTCCTTTGACAGATCCCTATTACATGACATATTAAAGTCTTTGAAATTTCCCAGGGGTGAAATAACCTATGCAACATTTTTAGCTTATTGTACTACAATCCTATTCCCAAATTTTCTCTGACCTTGGCATAGTTCCCCCTCCCCACACACACACAAGATCTGTTAAGATGTGCTGCAACACTACTACTCAATAGACCTCATTTTGAGTGGCATTCACTTAGAAGAGGAATATCTGAATCAGGATCAATCAGAATATTTATTAAGCAATTACTATGCTAAAAACACTCTGCTTCATGCACTTTGTGAAACATGCATATGAGGAAAAAGGTCTTGCCCCGACGTTGTTTACTTTCTCAGCAGACATTATTAGGAGTTGAAATGTGTTCTCACAAAAGACTTTGAAGTGTTAACCCCTAGTGTCTGGTGCTGTGACCTTCTTTGGAAATAAACTGAGGTCATTAGAATGGACCCTGATCCAACATATAAAGGCAAAATTTGAACACAGGGACACACATACACAGGTAAAAACATCATGTGAAGGTTGAAATTATGCTGCCACACACTAAGAAATGATCAGAAGCTAGGTAAGAAGCCAGGAACAGGTTCTCCCCAAGCACCTTCGGAGGGAGCATGGCCAAGTGAACAATACATTCAGCTCAGAATTCTAGCCTCCAACACTGTGAGACAATAAATTTCTGTGATTGAACACACAGTTTATAGTATTTTGTTTCAGCAGCCCCAAGAAATGAATACAGACATATTCACAAAATAGCAGCTAGTCACGTGGCTTATTATTTAAACATCAAATGACTAGTACAGGTAATGTTCATTAAAGGAGTTCGGAGGAAGTAAGACAATATGAAGCCTAAATATGAAGAGGAGGCTGAGGAACGGAGAAAGAGAGGAAGATGCTGCTGGTTGACTAGGAACAATTCAATCTCATCCTGAAAAAAAAAAAAGTTACTATGGAAAGTAATGAATATCTTAAATTGCTTACTTGTAGTAATCATTTCACTATGACTATGTGTATCAAAACATCATACTTGTATACTTTAAATTTATACAATACAAATTAATTGTTTAATTAATTATAAAAACTGTCCACTTCATCCTATTTTTCTCAGTGACCGATATGGTTTGACTGTGTCCCCACCCAAATCTCGTCTTGAATAGTAGTTTCCATAATCCCCACTTGTTGTGGGAGGTACCAGGTAGGAGGTAGTTGAATCATGGGAGTGGTTTCCCCCATGCAATTCTCATGATAGTGAGTACATTCTCACAAGATCTGCTGGTTTTTATAAGGGGATTCCCCTTTCACTGGTTCTCATTCTTCTCCCTCCTGCCGCCTTGTGAAAAAAGACATGTTTGTTCCCCTTCCGCCATGATCGTAAGTTTCCTGAGTCCTCCCCAAACCTGCAGAACTGTGAATCAATTAAACTTCTTTCCTTTATAAATTAGCCAGTCTCAGGTATGTCCTTATAGCAGGGTAAGAATGGACTAACACACTGACTGAAACTGTCTTCTAGGATAAATATTGAAAACAGCAGAATTTTGTCTTTCTACCCTCCCCTCTTGCAGCAAGAGAAATGGATGTGACCCAGTGCTGGTCAATGGGAACTGACAAAGTTTGCAGGGGATTCCTGGAAAATTTTCCTCCCCAGTAAAGGGACACCTGAAGAAAATGCCCTATTTCTTTTTCATTGTATGTGGTTATATTTAAGTGAAGCTAGAATGTCTATGCTCAGTGTTCTCCCATGGGGGAAGACATTTGTGAAGGACCAAGGGTAGCAGGAACAGGAAGCATCAGAGTCTATAAAAATGTCAGTGTGCCATTGCCCCAACTCTCAACACACCTTTTATCCAGACTCTTTATACATAAGGTAATATAATTATTTAGCAATTTTAGTTAAACCTTATGCTATTTGCAAGGAAGAAGATAATTCTGAATGATGAGAAAGAAAAGGAGAAACAGAAGGGTAAAAGAATGACATGATCACAGATGTAGAGTCAGGGTACTTAACGTATTCTCAGGGCTCACCTCAACATTGTTAAAAACTTTTTCTATTTGGCCTAGCGTGGTGGCTCACACCTGTAATCCCAGCACTTTGGGAGGGCTAAGTGGGCGGATCACGAGGTCAGGAGATCAAGACTATCCTGGCTAACAAGATGAAATCCCGTCTCCACTAAAAATACAAAAAATTAACCAGGTGTGGTGGCGGGCGCCTGTAGTCCCAGCTACTCCGGAGGCTGAGGCAGGAGAATAGCGTGAATCCAGGAGGCGGAGCTTGCAGTGAGCCAAGATCGCACTACTGCACTCCAGCCTCGGCGACAGAGTGGGGGGCAAAAAAAGAAATTATTTTCCATTCAAAGATTTTACTTTAATACCATATCATCCTCTGGGCCTTAACTGATTTGCATTCCTCCTTTTTTTGAACTAATTTCCTGTCTTCCAACTGAGTTGCCAAATTACCTAATCTCTGTCTTTTGAAAACATAATTGTATTCTGTCCCTATGCTGATACACAACTTCCTAGTTTAACTGCCTACAGTTTTACTCCGCATCACTGAGCATGTTACCGGTTGGAAATCTGTCCAGGTATGCACCAACCTCAATTCTTGTCTCCTCAGAAGAAAGGATTCGCCTGAGGGGCAAAAGGCAGAAGGGGAGATGGCGGCAAGTTTTAGAGCAAGAGTGAAAGTTTATTAAAAAGCTCTAGAGCAGGAACAAAAGGAAGAAATGTGAAGTTGGAAGAGGGCCAAGTGGGCCACTTGAAGGACAAGGGCACAGTTTTACCTTTTGATTTAGGGTTTTATGTGTTGGCATATTTCTGGGGTCTTGCGTCCCTTCACCCCTGATTTTTCCCTTAGAGTGTGCTGTGCGCATGCACAATGGTCACCTAGTGCTTGGGAGAGGAGCATGCGCAGTGTATACTGGAGTTGTACTCATGCTCACTGAAGGCGTTCTTCCCTTTTCTCGTGGAATGGCCCTAGAAGGTCACATACCAGTTTAAGTCCGCCATTTTCCCTTTTAATGTACAAGCTTAAGCCTATTCACCCAACTCCTGAGGTCTCAGGAAGCTGATTATCACCATTTTCGGATATTTCCTAACTATAGGGAGACTGCCTTTCCCTGGTGCCGGCTGCAACCAAATATTTTAGAAAGAGAGTTACCAACTGCCTGGCCATCACCTGATGGTCGCCTGACATGGCTGGTTGTGGGAGAGGCTTCTTCTGCCCTGCTCATGTTTGCCTAACTCTCTACTATAACAAGCACAGGCACCTGATGCCATGCAGGAACTCAACCAACTCACATTGTATGAATGTACGGATGAATGAATAAGAATAAATGGGTGTCTCTTCTGCTTCAGTCACATAGTCCTATACAAAAGTATCTAAATCCAGATAGTTTTGTTTTTCTATT
>NW_012103765.1:1198441-1216877 GCF_000951045.1 Mandrillus leucophaeus
CTCGTGGAATGGCCCTAGAAGGTCACATACCAGTTTAAGTCCGCCATTTTCCCTTTTAATGTACAAGCTTAAGCCTATTCACCCAACTCCTGAGGTCTCAGGAAGCTGATTATCACCATTTTCGGATATTTCCTAACTATAGGGAGACTGCCTTTTCCTGGTGCCGGCTGCAACCAAATATTTTAGAAAGAGAGTTACCAACTGCCTGGCCATCACCTGATGGTCGCCTGACATGGCTGGTTGTGGGAGAGGCTTCTTCTGCCCTGCTCATGTTTGCCTAACTCTCTACTATAACAAGCACAGGCACCTGATGCCATGCAGGAACTCAACCAACTCACATTGTATGAGTGTACGGATGAATGAATAAGAATAAATGGGTGTCTCTTCTGCTTCAGTCACATAGTCCTATACAAAAGTATCTAAATCCAGATAGTTTTGTTTTTCTATTATTTTCATGCTAGGTACACTCTTAAGTGTTGAGGATACAGCACTGATTTGTGGTACTATGCACAAAGGAAGGCCATTGAGTATCTCTGACAAGGATTAACTTGATCAGATTTTGGCAGAAGTGTTGAGCATGGAATAGAGAAGAAAGTTATGTTTAGGAGAAAGTGATGAACAAATGACTCTGTTATAGCACTGGTCATAGATGATGGAATTTTGCTGAAATCAGTAAAAAGGATACTAAGAATAACAACAAAGAGATGGAAGAGGTAATATGAAGTTGATGAATACTTGAAGAGATGTAAGAGTCTGCAATTTTATATAGATTTTTGGCTCAGGTTATTAGCCAGTGAAGAGGTAAGATGTGAAGTAGACCAGAGAAATCAGAGTTGTTGTTGTTATTATTTTAATGGGGAAGACATCAAGATCAATTCTGGACATTCTCTGTCTCTGTGCTAATCTGAGAGTAGAGCAGTACATTACTTGTCTTCCAGTAAGTCTGAACATGGAGGGAAATGTAATACGCTATTATCCTTCATGTGAAATATGGGAACTTATCACAGGATCCAAAGCAACACTGACTTGGGCACATGATTATCTCAATATTATGTGAAAGACACTTTCAAATTTATTAAGGTTATGTTAAAGGAAACACAGATCAACTGAAAGATAGTGATAAGTATCTCACGCGTCCGTGTGAAGAGACCACCAAACAGGCTTTGTGTGAGCAACAAGGCAGTTTATTTCACCTGGGTGCAGGCGGGCTGGGTCCTAAAAAGGAGTCAGCAAAGGGCGGTGGTTATCATCAGTTCTTAAAGATTCGGGGATAGGCAGTGGAGTTAGGAGCAATATTTTGCAGGCAGGGGGTGGATCTCACAAAGTATATTCTCAAGGGTGGGGAGAATTACAAAGAACCTTCTTAAGGGTGGGGGAGATTACAAAGTACATTGATCAGTTAGGATGGGGCAGAAACAAATCACAATGGTGGAATGTCATCAGTTAAGGCTATTTTCACTTCTTTTGTGGATCTTCAGTTGCTTCAGGCCATCTGGATATATGCATGCAGGTCACAGGGGATATGATGGCTTAGCTTGGGCTCAGAGGCCTGACAATAAGTTTTATATTTTTAAGGAATTTGATTTCACTACACTATAGATAACATATGATGCTGACAAATGTATAGAATCATATAAACTACATGCTTTGTTATCAATTTTATGGCATAAAGTTAGAGCTCTTTCTTAGAAAATATGCAAAACAAATTCTCTCCTAATGGCCTCAGTACAAAAAAACACCCACAGATATCTATACAGTATCACATTTCTAGTATTATAACTAAAGGTCAGTTGTCATATTTACTATCATCTCTGATATTTCAAGGGTTTATAGTGAAAGGACACAAAGATAGATGTGTACCCGCCCCCCCCCCACACCTTTGTTCTGCTCTCTAATCTTTGCACATACCAGAGATTTCGTAAGTTCTGTGAGCACCTGTTTTTCTGCACGTACCAGAGATTTTGTTTTGCACATACCAGAGATTTTGTAAGTTCTGAGGCAAGGTCACAAGACGTGTTTAAGTAAGATAAACTCTTGCTGCCATAAACCTGCTCTCCCGCCTCAAAGGTTGAACTGAAATATCAGAAATGGCAGGAACCAATCATAGTTAGCCAAATCGCCTTGTTCAAACACTAGCCAATCATATATCTGATTTGTATAATAACTCTATGCCCACTTTTCTTAGACTATATAACACTGCTCGGAGCTCAGTGGGGGAACTCTCCTGCCCGTCTCGTTTCGCGAGCGAGGGAGAGTTCCAGGTTCGAACCTGTAATAAAGATCCTTGCTGCTTAGCTTTGACTCTGGACTCTGGTGGTCTTCTTCGGGGAATAAACGGTCTGGGCATAACAATAGCTTATCAAATCACATCTGGCAGAAACTTGCTCTGAGGCTTTTCAGCTTGGTTTAAAAAGGTTTTTATTCTATGAAATATGTATTATGGTACATTTTGTAAAGATAATAATTTTGTCAAAAATTTGAAGAAATTTTGGAGATAACTCCTCTCCTCACTTTTAAAACACAAACCTGGGAGGGATATTTTGCACAAATACCTAATTAATTTTAGTATTTGGCATTGCAAAGTTAGACTTGCATATTTACAACTAATTCTTGGGACATCATCTGCTAATGCCATTATTGTGGCAATGTTGGCAAAACTTGGAATGTTGTCATTTACATTGTTTCAAAAGAAGCAGTGTGTTTGATAACAAAGGCAGTAATTAGAATAGTACTCAGATGATAAGAAACACAATACAATTTTTTTTAAAAATAAAATCCCTTGATACTGTGTTTTTCATTTTTCAGGTGATACAAAGTAAGAGGGAGATGACATGCTGAATTCAGAAGGCCAGGATAAAAGAACTGGATTAGTCATCTGGTATAAGTCACTACATAAATTAAATACAACCTGACCTAGGTAGTAGGTCTGAAAATATCCATGAAGGGTTAAGTGCTTGAAACCTAAAATCTGACATGCAGAATTGAAACACAGCATACACACTGAGTGGAGACAAGCACCACAATAGCACAGTCCACAAGTAAGGCAGGTTTCAGTGGAAACTTACAAGTGAGTAGCAGCAAAATACTCACGGTTTCCTGAGACCTCATCCTCTCACTAAGCAGAATGATACAGGAGAATGTCCCCTATTCCTGGGCTATTTCACAAATCAAGCAGCAACCTGAAAGGAACAGGGTCACTACCACTTTACTTCACTCTTTATTCTTTTCTTGTTTGCTTTTCAGACTCTATAATTTCAAGTGACTTGTCTTCATGTTTGCAGGGTTTTTTTTTTTTTTTTAAATTCTGATTGTTGGAATCCGCTGTATTAAACTTGAAATTCTATTATCTTATTGTCAGCTCTAGAATTTCTTTTTTGTTCTTTGTAAAAATAATTTCTGTCTCTCTGTGGATAATCTTGAATTGTTTATATCTCATTTTTTCTAATTTTCCTTTAATTGTCTATTCATGATTTTCTTTATCTCATTGAGCAAATTTATGACACTATTTAAAGTTATTGTCAAGTAAATCTGAAACCTGTGTCTCTTTAGGGTTGGTTTCTGGAGATTTATTTTGTTAATTTGGATAAGTCACATTTCACTGTTTCTTTGTATGCTTTGTAGTCTTTTGTTTAAAATTGGACATTTGAAAAAGCAGCTACTTCTTCTAGTCTTTGTAGATTATCTCTATGCAAGAGAAAACTTTCACTAAACAACCAGTATGAAAACTCAAGTTCTTTTCAGGTCTTCTCTGGGAATGTATCTTTCCTGGGAAATTGTGCATGTGTGTGTGACTTCCCAATTCTTTCATATAGATGATGCTTTTAAATGTGTTATTTTGCTTAAGCGTCTCACCCTTGCCTCCTCTCAGAGTCTTAGATGTTCTATTGCATTTCTCGGTCTACAATCTCTTGTCCCCAGGCACTCACAGGTCTGGAGTCCCCTTGCAGCTGTCACAAACTGCAGCCCCCACTATTGCATTTGGTGGTCTCCAACCTCATACCCAAACCATGACACTATTCCCAATCAATGCTCCCAGTTAGGCAAGACAGAAACCAGTCACTCAAGAAGTCCACAGATAAGCTTAGAACGTTGCACACAAGTTCCAGCCTTTTTCTTCTGGTCCTGAGGGAGAAACTGGAAATTGGACAGCTTTCTCCTGACCATGTCTGGCCCCACTGGATAGAAAGAGTGGGGCAAGGGTGAGCAAAAATGACACACATTTTCTGTCATTTTGAATGTGGCCTTTTCTTTGTTGGGGGTTTCTCCTGGTGGCTGCAAATTCTTAGCTCGTTTTTAGACTTCCACAAAATTACTTTGGACTGTAATGTTGTTGTTTATTTGATATTTCCATTGTAGAGCAAGAGCCTGGACTTTCCTATTCTGCCATTTTGCTTCACTGAATTCTGGACCATTCATTTTAAAATTCTGTTTTATCACTCTTCTTAAAATAAAATAATTTATACTGCTATCCTTAAGTTTACTGACCCTTGCTTTTCCCATATTCAAACTACTGCTCAGTCTACCTAACTTGTTAAAATTTTATACATGTACATATTCTATTTTTAAAAATCATTTACTTTTTTGCTGAGCCTTTTTATCTTTTGCAGTCTCTGACAATATTTATAAAAATCTGGTCTAAAATCTTAATTTGGTAATGCCAACATTTGGTTCATGTCAGTGTTTATTTCCATTCACTGCTTTTTTTCTTAATTATGGGACACATTTTTCCGTTTCTATAGTGGACCTTGTAGATAGGATCTTAAAGATAATACTTGGTAGAGACTCTAGATTCTCTTATCTTCTTATGAATCATTTTGATTTTTTTGTTCTAGCAGATAGGTAAATTACCACCTAATTACCTTATAACTGTAGAGGCTTAGTTTTATGCTGTTATATCTTTCTCTTTGAGTTGTGCCCTTAATCATGTTGTAAACATTATAGCTCAGTAACAGATTTTACTAAAAAAACTTGGTTCTATTTAGGTTTTTATGTTTATTCCAAGATGCTAGTTAAGCTGATGTAATTTGGTAGGACAAATTCTAAACTCGAATTCTAAAGGGACTAGCAGTTAAAGTCTCTGCCCAACAGTTGCATCCTTCTAACTGTTACTTCATATTGGGCTCATTGAAGTCTCCACTGCACCTGGGTGCCTCATTAAACACAAATGAATTTGAGAGGGTTTAAACTGAGCTTTTGAGACTCTTAAAACCTTAAAAAACCTTAACTTGAGTTATTTCTTGTAAATGACTATTTAAAAACAACAATGACAATAACAGAACTTAAACTCAACCAATTAGAAACAACCAACTAACTTATAATCTGTAACTAGGAATTTTCCAGTGGAATAGACTAAATAAGGCAACCCAATAAGGTTATACCTAAGTATAAACACTGTTATACTGGATAAGGTATAATAACAACCAATCAAATATTTTCTTTCCTTTACTGCAATGTCTATTCTGTAAAAGTCTCTTTCTTTTTCTTTGGTTGAGTTCCTGGACCACTTCTGATTTGGAGCTGCCCAATTCATGAATCATTGTGTACTTAAATACACTCTTTAAAAATTGTACTATGCCTCAGTTTACCTTTTAAACATCATTATGTGGAACACCCCAAATAGGAATAACAAGAAGATAAAGTACAGAATATACTCTGGAAAATATGATAATCAGTGTAATAATAGCTATGATCTATGTTTGAATTCATAATTTCTGGCAGAAATAAATTTTCCACGTTGTCCTATATTAAAATAATCTGCCAGAATGTAAGTGAGCTGGATTTACTGTCCATTTTTTATTTTTAAGGATAAGGAGCAGTTGACAAAAGAAAAAATAAAATTCATTGACTATATCTTAAGTACAGCTCTAAAGTGTTACCAATAATTATACCATCACATAGTTATTGACCTCATTTTGATTCTCAATTCTTGCTGGTTTTGTTTGTACATGAGAAATACATTTTACTATTATTATAAATGAAGGAACACTTTGTTTCACTCTGTTATTTCTCTCTTATCTTTTTTTTTTTTTTTGTGGAGAGTTAAAGAGAACGAGCCATTTCTTCTATATTTGTTTCCTATCATACAAAAGAGAGAAAAAGGGTTTTTCTTTCCTTGTTTTATTTTACATATGATGATCAACACTACCAAACCCATTGTTTGAGGTATAGTTGCCAAAATATGCCATTTTTTTTATGCCTGGCAAAAAATACAGAGATTGCTTTGTGGCTATATCCACATGCAATTATCATAAATTACTTGTAAACTGAGGTTGCATGAATAAACATCATGGGCAGATACAAATCATTCATGGAATACTTTCCAGTCACCTGTAAAATATTTTAGCATCAAGAATAAGCTCAGTCAGGAGTATTCACTAATGCGTAGATATTGTGGATTGAAAACTATTTGTGGAGATCAAATACCTAAAAGATCCGTTGTTTGTAAGTCTAGTATAAAAGATAAGCAGTTAAAATTTTTAGGATTACATTAAAGAAAACAAAAAATAATGAGCAAAATAGAGAATAGCAAAATTGTTTTTTACTTGGTTTACTTTAGTATGATGAGGGAATACTTTATGAGATTTTACTTTAGGGAATTTAGGGAAAAAATAGGGAATTTTGATATAAAAGAATATATGGTAATATATCATTTAATCACATGTGTAGATTCTTGTAACTACCACCAGTAGCAGTGGTAAAAGTCCTGACTTTCAGTAAACCCTCTTCTGATTTCCCCTAGCAAGAAGTGGAGGGCTGCCACATTTCTACTGGGTGAAGATGGAAGTCCAAGCTCCCCATCTAGTCCCACTGACACCATGGGAAGGAACCCTTTCACTGCCTGTGTGAGTGAAATTGTAGCTGCCTGGTTGAACACCTCTGATACCCATCCTCATGAGGAACTTGGGTTGCCTCATCATGGCCTGGCAAATGTGGAAGTCTCAAATCTTCATTCAGACTTAGTTGCTGTGAGTTTGAATGGATGGCATCATAAATTTTTGTGACGGAGAACAGCAGTTAATGTCTAAAAGTTTTCTGTCTGCTAGGCTACCCCATTTCCTACCCCTTTTGGGTGTCTGTTTGTCTTTTGGCTACAAAGAACGTTTATCCAAAAGACCTTCCTTTTTTGCCGTTGCTCTGCAATGCTAGCTTTTACATAAATCAAATCTCAGTTTTTCTGGGACTCTTTACATTTCATTGTTCCATTTATCTGTCTTACACACATATCTTAAATTCCTGATCGTATAATAGTCTTAATTTCATGCAGAGTATATCTGCTTCTCTCCTATTTCTTCTATTAATTTTGATCTTCTTAATGTCTCTCAATAATATTTTAATTTTTTAGTTTAGACATCTCGCACATTTTGGTTAGAATTATTCCTAGTCTATTTGATTCCTCTTTCTGTGCTTATTTTCCATAATTGAAATTACTGACAATATGATAAATCATACTTATGGAATGCAAACTCAATATTATAAATGTTTATTTTCTCTCCAAATCAATTTATATTTTTAATAGAATCACAAACAAGATACTCATAGATTATTCTATGCCAACATGAATTTTAGGAAAAGAAAGATGGAAATTTTTTTTTTAATTTTTTATTTTTTTTTTGAGAAGTAGTCTCACTCTGTCACCCAGGCTAGAGTGCAGTGGCATGATCCCCACTCAGTGCAACCTCCACTTCCTGGGTTCAAGCAATTCTCATGCCTCAGTCTCCTGAGTAGCTGGAATTACAGATGCATGCCCTCACATCTGGCTCTTTTTTTTGTACTTTTAGTAGAGAGAGGGTTTCACCATGTTGGCCAGGCTGGTTTCGAACTCCTGACCTCAAGTGATCTGCCCACCTTGGCATCCCAAAGTGCTAGGATTACAGTTATGAGCCACTGCGCCCGGCCAAGATTAACAATTTGATACTCACATTTTTCCCTAAATGTTACAAAAAATATTAAGCATCATTGAAAAACTGATTCTATTATGTGTGGAACCATCTTTCTTAAACATTGCTGTATTGATTGGCATTTTGAATAGATTTCAGTTAGTTTTAAGATTTAGATTGACAGGTTTGAGGTAACTTCAATTTTCTCAGATAATTCATCTATGTTATCTTATTCTCATTGACATTAATGTAATGATGCAAAACATAAAGCTTTACGAAGGGGAGATGTTAGATTCTGTGACAAAACTCTTTCCTGTTCCTGTTTTCTTACTAATCAGAATTAGGAAGATTATACTTTCTGGGGCTGGCTGAGGTACAGTGAAGGTTCAATCTGATGGATAAGAGTTTCAGACTCCAGCTGAGAGGAGTTAGAAAGGGCAGTGCTTGACAAGAATCTACACTTGAGTTGAGAGCAAAGCCTGTAGCTCAGAAAAATAATGATTCTGCTTAAATCCAATCTGATGTTCATTCCATAACAAGCAAAGGGATTTTCTGTAGAAACAGGTGAGATATGACCTCATCTTTTTATCTTTTTCTCTTAGAATTCTTTATTTATCTGGGATAAATTACATCTTACTTCAGATTTGTATTTATAGTAGTGGGATATCCAGTATTTATACTTAGATAAACACATGAATACATTACTAGGAAAGGCATTTTATAAACCAAACAACACTGGAATGTAAGTCCTGATGACAGGGTTTCATGTCACCATCATACAAACTGTACACACCAACATGCAATTCATAAAAATCATATTGAATAAATTTGGGCTTATTATTTAATATACATAGGATTCACTTTTCCATTCTTTTGGAACATGAAAATTTGTTTATGTAAAAATTAAAGTTCTTTCTGATTGAGCACACACATCTATTAACTTCCTTCTGAAAATTTTATTGTGTCATTCCCCAAACCATTTGCTCACAGTTTAAAACATACTGCTCTAGGCCAGGAATAAGCAATGTATTCTTTCACTCTTTTTATAAAATCAAAAACTTGAAATCAGTGGAGCATAGTAGTGGTATAAATAATGCAGAATCAAAGTTACAATAACTGTGGAATTTTAACAAATGTTTATGGATAATTGAGAGAAGAACAATTATTTCTTCTCTCTTAGTTCAGTGCCATTTTTAACCCTTTTAACATTTTGTAATATTGTGCACACATTTTATAATCTAGATGTTTACTAATTATTTTCACTTGTCAATCATAAGCTTTTTAAATCAAATCACCTGGAAGCAGTTTGTTTTGAGTCAACTAATGCATAATTCATTCTTATATTCATGAGTTATTCATGGAGTTTCTTGCAATGCCAAAGAAGATTAAAGTGCAATTCTGTGTGTGTGTGTGTGTGTGTGTGTGTATGTGTGCACATGTGGGTTGAAAGAAAGGGAGAATGAATGTGAGAGCAAACTACAGGTGTTGAGGGAAAAAAGGCCTTACTCCTATGAAATTGAGCTCATTTATCTTCCTTCCCGTTTTATCCTAGCTTCTTCATCTTCCTCCCACCAAAATGTAATACTAGTATGGTTTAGTGTTTCCCAGTAGGATGAAATGTAGTTGCTCATTCAAATTCCTCAAACCAAAAAGCAATCAATACACTATGGCAGGTATGTTGTCCTAGAAGAAAATTGTTTTTGTGTGTCTTAAAGGAAGAGCAATGAGTATCTAGGAGAAGAAAAATCCACCCTGGAAGTAACTACATTTATCTTTCTTCAAGAGAAAAATTATAAAAAGCAAAAAGAAGTTAACTTTAAAACAATGATTAACTTAAATCTCTTTCATAGGCATTATATAACACCTTACCAAAGGAAAAGTGCATCAGTAACCTAGAGAAAGTAAGAGAATGCTGTGTAAAGCTCAAGGAAAATGTGGATGTTCAGTGCATTTAAATCACATACCCAAGTTGATATTCAGTTTATTTAGGGATGCATGCATTTCTTTTTTAATGTATATTAAATATGCAGTAGGATGAGTAGCAATGAAAGCCTAAATTTAAGATAAATAGTTTCCTGCTTGTTAACATTAAATTGACTCTGTAAAGATTTTAATGTAAGATGAGGTGGGACTTAAGACATCAGGGAATAAACATCACTAGACTTACTGAGGACTCTCCGACACTTCAACATATGACTATATCTGAAGGATGAATACATTCATTTGCGTATAGGTGAATGACTTTGAGAATAAGAAACATTTTTAGAAACTGATGGGTTGAGATAGTCCAAACTGAAGTTGAATTTGGAGTGAAAGTCCCTACCATAAAACTCACCAAGGAGATTACATGACCAGTTTTATAGAGTTTATTTAATTCAAATCCAATAGTAATATTGTGTGCTAAATAATCTAGTTCTAGTCTATATATCAGTATATGATATACATATGTTGTATATGATCAGAACTAGGGGAAAGTGACAGGGACTTTTCTTGAGTGCAAAATTTAATCAGATGACAAAACAGTAATCAAGATAGATACATATTTTATACGTATATTTCTATTTAAGTTGATTTATATGAAACTAATAATTATTTTAAAAATAATTTCTACTTTTAGATTCAGGGGATACATGTATATATTTACTACATGAGTAAACTCCATGACACTAAGGTTTGGGATATAAATGATCCCATCATCCAGGTGGTGAGCATAGTATCCAATAGGTAGTTTTTCAGCCCTTGCCCCTACCCTCTCTCCCCCTCTAGTAGTTTCCAGTATCTGTCATTTTCATCTTTATGTCCATGTATACCCAATGTTTAGCACCCACTTATAAGTGAGTACATGTGATATTTGGTTTTTTGTTTTGTGTTAATTTTCTTAGGATAATGACCTTTAGCTGCATCCATGTTGCTACAAAGGATATAATCTTATTCTTGTTTACGACTGTGTAGTATTCCATGATGTATATGTACGACATTTTCTTTATCCAGTCTTCTGTTGATGGGCATTTAGATTGATGCCATGTCTGCTATCGTGAATAGTGGTGCAATGAACATATGAGTGCAGGTATAATTTTGGTAGAATGATTTATTTTCCTTTGAGATATTCCCAGTAATGGAATTGTTGGGTCAAATGGTAGTTCTGTTTTGAGTGAATACCAAAATGTAAATTAAAGATACTATAGGTATATGCTTATTTATGCATTCTAATGTGCTGCACCTGTCTGGTTAATGAGCTTGCAGACCCATGATCAAGCTCTCATCCTAAAGAGTTTTATAACTTTTGAATACAAAAACACAATATTAAATGTGGCATAGTTTCACAATTCTCTTAGCATATGTACATTCTTAGCATAATACATCCTGTCCTTCTCAGCTCCACAGAGTACATTGTTTGGTGGCAGCAATTCTAAGATATCTTTTTGGAAAATCAAGGCACCTGAGGAGCTTCCCTTTTCATTCTTTCATAACGTGGGTGGCATGAGTAATACTCATTTCTAATAATATTAAATTGTGAGTCTATTACAGAAGCAACCAGAGAAGACACTCACTTTTTGCAGAATTGTGCAATGTATGTATATGTGATTGAAAGTTGCTAAGATATTTTATAACCATAAAAGCAGAACTTTGATCTGTTAAGTAGAATAGATGTAGGATTTTAGCAAGCAAACTACTCTTAGATGGACCAGTGGAGAGATGGAGAAAAAATGGGCTTTAGTACAGTCCTGCAACTTTAAAAATAAGATACTTCCAAATAGAAATTACCTCCCAAATTTAAAACATTACACAAAATATTTTTTGATTGTTGTAGTAAATTTAAATTGTATTCTTATTAGAATAGAAAATGTGGTAATTAACACTAGCAATTTATTTGACATCATTGTTTTGATATTGAAATGAGATTGTTCTTTAAGTGATTACATGTTGATACTATTTTATCTTTATTTTAAATGTAATGGTTGACACATGCAAATAATAGATCTATAATATCTGTTTTATTTATATAGCATGATAGTACATGGAAAATTATGAACATGTCATTTGTGAAAGGAAAAATATCTGGGGACCCCCAAATAAGCTAAAAGGAAAAGTCAAGATGGAAACTGCTTAGGGCAAATTTGCCTCCCATTCTATTCGAAGTTATTCCGTTGCTTACTGATATAAATGTAGATCTGATTGCCTCTTTGGAAAGTTTAATCAGAAACTCAAAAGAATGCAACCATTTTTCTCTTATCTACCTATGACCTGGAAGCCCCCTCTCAAGTTGTCCCACCTTTCTGAACCAAACCAGTGTACGTCTTACCTATATTCATTGATGACTCATGTCTCCCTAAAATGTATAAAACCAAGCTGTGCCCTGACCACCCTGGGCACATGTCATCAGACCTTCTTGAGGCAGTGTCACAGGCGTGCATTCTTAACTTTGGCAAAACAAACTTCCTAATTTTACTGAAACCAGCGAAGATATTTGGGGTTCACACATTTAACTACACTAAATGAAGTGTCTGTACCTGACACTTTTTTATTTGTAGACTCCATCACGATTTCTCAACATTTAATAATATGTTTAGCCCAATTAAATTTATTGTGATTTACATTAAAGTTGGGTTCACTATTTCCATGCCTTATTTCTTATTACTGCCTTTATATTAATATCTGTTTTACTGTTTTAAAAATTTTGTTGTTTTTTTAAAATTTATTTTACATCTGCCGGTCTAGTATTTATAGACTCTGATCTAGTCATCCATAAAACTTTACTGTGCATATTTAATGATGTCTAAATTTAAATAACATTCTAAACCCTCTCCTTCATCTCTTTCTGTGTGTCCTGAGATTGGCACTTCAAGTGCTGGAACCAAGATATGATTTTTTTTTAAGTGAATGGATGGGTTCTTGCAGACCTCTTTTGCCACCTCTGGGTTCATCAATGCTACAAAGAATGTATCTTATTCATAAAATAGGTGTTCTATTGACATAGGTAACTTCAGGGCACCTGTCATACCATATGCACATAATTGGAAGTCTGTTTATGTTATCTTTATCAGGTAGTGATATGGCTTTATATTGCTATGTTGAATTCATTTTGTTTGTTGTTTTTTTTTTTTCTTTTTTTTGCAAAACTCTCTACCAATTAATTTTTAATATATTTGAATTCCAATATTTCCCACTAGATTAGAGGTGTCAAAGTCACCTAATATTGAGCTTTGTTTAGATGATCATTATTTAACAAAATTATTTTTTATTTTATATATAGTGAAATGATTAGCACAATTAAGTTAGTTAGCATACCTATGACCTCACCTAAGTACCATGTTTCTTGTGTGTAAAATAGTATTTGAGATCTATGATCTTAGCAAATTTCAAGTATACAATACATTATTGTTAACTGGAGTTACCATTCTGTACATTAGCTCCTTGGAATTTATTCATCTTATAACAAAGTTTATACCTTTTTGCCAGTATCTTCTGATTTCCTTTACCTTCTTGTCCATAAAATCATCATTCTATTCTGTTTCAGGAAATTCTAATTACACCAAAATTAATTGGTGTACTCCTATTTATAAGTCTTCTGAGCTCAATCGGATTAGTTTATAATTAAATAAATCATACATGTTTTTGTGACTTTTGATGTACTTCTATATTCTTAATACAGTCTTTACCAATTATTCTAAATTGCTTTTGTGTCTCTGTAGATTTCTTATCCACAATTATAAACTTGTGAGTTTTTTTGTGATGTTTTAATATTTTTGATTATTTTTTCTTAAATTTACCTATTAACAGAGTTAATTATTTGTTTTATTGGTTATACTTTTCCCCTTCTTTTAAAATTTATTTACATATTCTTTAGTTGTTCCCATCTCTAGGCACATTTTTGTTTACTTTCTAATATCTTGCTTTAAAGAGTTAAATTATCATCTCTGAGGCATTGCTGAAATCATGTCACATACTATTTAATCATATAATTGTTGTCTTAGTGGCACTACAAATCTTGGTTCTTCTCTTCCAGTCACTGTCTTTGTGACCTTTGGCACATCAACCCTAGTCTGCCTCAGTCAACTCTTCTCTAAGAAAAATTGATGATAAGGATATAAGTACCTCACACAGAGGTTATTAGGATAAATGAGGTAAAAAATGCAAATTGTGTTTGACAAACAATAAGGTTTACATAAATATTACATTTTAGTGTTGTCATTAATATTATCATAGATTTTTTTCACTTTATAATCTTCTTAGTGTCTATAACTCAGTTTTAGTGATTTTTTAATTTTACTACTAATTTCTAAGCATATTAGCTATGTTTATTGCTGTGTTTCAATAATGAATTCTATTTGTTTTTGCTATTGATTTTCATTTTCAATCTGGCCTTATATAGAATTTTGTAAAACATTAGTTTCATTAAGACTACAAAAAAGTGTACTGTATATGTGTATGCAAACTTTTTCTTTACATTATTTAGATCTTGCCTATTATTATATATTTTTGTTAAAATTTTTATGTTGCAAGCATCCTGTCTCTTCATCTCTCAGGCACACGAGGAAGTTAAATTTCTTAACCTCTTTGGAGTTAGGAGTGCAGCTTATACGACAGGTTCTGGTCAATATGTAAGTAGAAAAAAAAAAGTAAGTAAAGATGATGTGCATTACGTTAGGACTTAAGCATTTAACAGTCACCCAAATACTGCAGCCTCTTCTCTTATTTATTTATTTATTTATTTGTTATTTTCTGAGATGGAGTTTTGCTCTTGTTGCCCAGGCTGGAGTGCAATGGCACGATTTTGGCTCACTGCAACTTCCGCCTTCTGGGTTCCAGCAATTCTCCTGCCTCAGCCTCCTGAGTAGCTGGGATTACAGGTATCAACCATCATGATCTGCTAATTTTTTGTAGTTTTAGTAGAGACAGGATTTCACCACGTTGGCCAGGCTGCTTTCAAACTCCTGACCTCAAGTGATCCACCTGCCTCGGCCTCCCAAAGTGCTAGGATTACAGGTGTGAGCCACCGTGCCCAGCCACCTCTTGTCTTCTTTTGTGACAAAAGTGAAGGAAGTCTTTGTTAAAAATGTCAAGTCAAAGTATCCAACAGCCTGAATCAATGAGTCACCATATGCAGGACTATGGCTTTGAGGAGTCCTCAGGTCTGCAGGGGACTTTGAGTGAATGAAAAACAGCTTTTTGTTTTCCTAAGTTACAAAGACTTTGGGATTCTTTGTTAACTAACTTAGTCATAATGTCATCATCCAAGACAATAAAAAGTAAAATAAAATAAAGTAAAACTAAATTGAGTTGGAACTTGAGGACAATGTATTTGAATTAATGAGCAAAAAGGGCAGTGTGTCAGGCCAGAGAGTACAGGCAAAGTTGCGAGAGTTGGTGTGGAGATCAGCCTCCCAGCATCCACAGGGTAAAAGTTTGGACTATGAAAGGTGGTAAGAGGACTGGCCTGCACAAGAGGACCTGCTTCCAGGATTCTCAGCTGGTCAAATCAGTGACAGAGAAGACAGTGAAACTTAGCTGCAAGACATGAGTACAGGAGAGATGTAGAAGTTGTACAGGTTTCCAATCTTTACTCTCATCTAAGGCATTGATTAAGGTTTTCCAAGATTGCTACACTTCAGAGAAATGCAAAACTATCCAGGTTACTAACAACTATTGGTTTTTGCACAGCAACTAGCAAGAGAGATAATAGATCAACTATTCATCCAGGATAGATGAATATACTATAAACATATCACATATTAAAATTATAAAAAGAAATAAATATATCCATGTTTAATTCTAAAGTTCAGTGCTAATAGACTTTTCTAAAAAACTTACTTCCTTACAAGAAGCAATCTTACAAAAAGCCAATCAAATCTCAGGTAACTAGGTGAGTAGGGCAATTTAGTGCAACTATGCCACTGTAGTTCTTTTATTTACCAGACTCATGTGATAAAACTGTAAAACAAACTAACAAAACAACAACAACAAAAGACTATCAAATAATTCTCTCTGGGTAAATTATAATCTTCCATGTATGTGATTTGACTGTGTAGCAATGTTGAGTTTGTCAATGACAAGATGAAACTGCCAGGAAAGGTCAAGTAAGACATAATCACATGGAAGGATGTCCAAAAAATTGTCTTTGAAAAGACAAAGTGGATATCAGTGTCTATGAATAAGAAAAGGACCCTAATTCAAGAAAGCTGGGCAAGAAAGATATAATCTCAAACTTTGAAGAAAAACAGAAAAAAAAAACCACTTAAAACACATAAAAAACTGTAAATTATAAATTTAAATTTGTTCTTCTTACCTTTAAATGCAGTATCTATTGATTTTTACTGAAGATTTTTAAAGGATGAAAGAAAAAAGAACTATTTCATCAAAGATTATTTATTGTCATTTTTAAATGTTAGGCTCTATAAAGAATGCAGTAGATGTCTGTAAGTGTGAATACGATTAATAAAGTCCTTGCTGTCAGGGTGATTTTAAAGGAAGCACTTTCAGAGTAGCATTCTCTGCAACGTGGGCATTCTGCTGCATTTTTAAGACACTCAGGAATATATATGCCCAGTATTGGTTATTGCACTTCAAAGAGACTCCATTGTAAATCTGCTTTGAATTTTCGTTTATTTCTCAGGTTTCATTATTTTTGTTCTGAGATAAGATTCTACACTGTAGTTAGTCTTTCCTCATGTATGAAGTATCTTCTTACGTGGTTAAGACTATTCTTTTCAATATCCATCTTAGTCCCCAGCTGATGATCATCAAAAAAGGCCTCAGTTAAACTAAACTAGTTCAGAAGTGATAGGTCATGTTAAATAGTTCTACAATTTGGTCCAACAAAGGAAAAGTAGATTTTCATCAGTTGATTTAGTTGAAGTCCTTTTCTATTCTTTTCTTTTCTTTTTGATGTTATATTGTATTTCTTGTGAAATACCTTATTTCCAAGGTTGGCTATTCTTATCCTGTTACATGTAAACTTAGATTTCCTAAGCTATGTTTCTCTGCTTGGTATTAACAGAGTTTCATTTAAGGGAATGCAGAAACATTCCATTAAAATGGAGGAGAGGTTTTAAACAATAGTCCAAAAATACTTAAAAGTATTGAGACATCAAATATTTCTGTTTTAATAGAATCAAGAAGAAAAATACTTTGAAAGAAGGGAATTTTGTTTATAAAGAACGTTAATATTTTTGAGACATATATTGATCTTCTAGATAAACTATCAAAAAACAAAGCTTAGCACTCTTTCTTTCTGTATGATTTGGAGCAAGTTATTTAATTGCTCAAACATGGTAATCTTGTAGAATTGCCTTTGTCATTACATGCAATAGGTGAATAGTTCTTTTAAAGCTGTTTTATGAAAATTGTAATGGAAAAAAAAAGAAAGGCATATTTAAAGAAAACAAACTTTTATATGCTAAATACCCAACTTCATTATTCTGAGACATAACACCAACAAGTAATTAGCAATATTTTCTTATAATATCATTGTATTATAAATTTATTAGTATAACACTGCTTAGGGCAAATATTTGATTTTTGTAACTTGTCACCTTACAGCTCTTTTATTCTCACTTGTATAAAGAGCTAAAAGAAAGAGTTATCAAAATTTATATGAGAAGCCTGTGCAGGTAGAGTATTTGAGATCATTATTCACCCAAGAAACCCTTGAATCAGCAACAGGAACACTTTGGCATAATACCTTGCATTTTAGCTGTGTGCAGAAAATGGCCTAAAAAGAGGACATTTAATGTGCAAATCTTTTGTTTGAGTTTGCCAAGCAACATGTTGTATCAATGAGCTTCCACTACTGAAATCTCTCAAGGGGAGGAGTGCTTTGGATACGAGTTATTGTTTTCAAATATAGGTATTATTCAGAGGTTAAGCATAAGTAAGTGTGTTTTTAAGGAGGGCACTACCGTGTTGGTTCATTCTTCATTTACTCCTACATCTCTATTTTTACCCAGCCCCAAGCCCCAGATGTATCAAATGATGGCAAATATCCTATCAGCTTGTCTTCTCTATTCTTCCCCATGGAAAACAGTTGCTGCAATGAATTAAAACATAAGTAATTTAGATAAATACAGCTATTAAAGTAACTGTCCTTCATCAAGAATGCCAGAACTGGTCCCACTTTCCTGGGTAATACAGGGATAGGTTCCCCGTTTTTTTCTCTCCACTTCTTAAGGAGTGCTTTAAGTGTCACTTTGCTGTTTGGCACAATTTCCATTGATTATAACTGTGCCCATCACCCTCCTCACTATTGTTCCCTCCATAACCCACTCTCTCTCATGCACTGGCTCTGGAATTTTCCAAATTCTGAATCACTTGATCAACTAACTTTACAAAGTATTTAAAATAATAATATATCACAGTTAATATATAATAATGTTGGTTTTGATATAAAACAATACTATGCCCATTGTAAATATCATACTGTGGATTTTTTAGTTTAATTTTACTTTTATAAGACTCTAAAGAAGGCTTTCCTTGATTAAAGAGTCATTCCAGAACTCTGGAAAATATATTTATAAATTTAGGCCTAGCTGTGCATTTTTTTTTTTTTTTTTTTTTTTTTG
>NW_012103765.1:1218225-1236211 GCF_000951045.1 Mandrillus leucophaeus
ATGGCATATCTATTAGGACTATATATTGAGATGATCTCTGACACCATGACTTAGTTCTTTGGTTCAGGGAAATATTTCCTATGAAAGATAAAACTCTAAACCAATAAATAATTTTACTGTTTGTATTAGGAATTTCTTGCAGACCAATTATCTAATACAACAGTCTCCTGACCTTAGGAAACTCTTTAAGAAGCCATAGTTTAATATTTAAGACTAACCACAAAACCTTTGCTTTGCCATGCCTGCCAGTTCTAGTATATTACATCAGAGACTTTGTCCGGTCTCTAATAGTTCCTATCTTGGGAAAATCTACCATAAAACACCAAGTCCAAACTCCAAAGTCTATAAATATCTACTTTGATTCCCAACTTCTTAAATGCTACTAAGTGTCCTTAACTCTTTCAAGCTGATGTTCCCCCTTACTGTAGTGAGTTTAACAAGTTTAGCTCTGCTTTATTAATATGCTACATGTTTAGGAGAGTTCGATGGAATGTTAAAAGGCAAGCTGACTTTGACTTGACCTTGAAAGTCAAGTTGACCTTTGTAGCAATAGACAAGGATATCGGTCCATTTACTAATACCTTCCAAAATGTGCTGGCATGCTTTCACTAGATTTTGTGTCCTTCAGTCCTAAAGCTTAACTCTACATCAAAAGCCAGTCTCTAATTAAGTTCCTGCCTACGTATGATGGTTAGTTTAATTATTTACATATGCTTTTTTTTTTTTTTTTTGAGATGGAGTCTCGCTCTGTTGCCAGACTGGAGTGCAGTGTCGACATCTTGGCTCACTGCAACCTCCGCCTCCTGGGTTCGAGCAATTCTCTTGCCTCAGCCTCTGAGTAGCTGGGATTACAGGTGCTCGCCACCATGCCCAGCTAATTTTTGTATTTTTTTAGAGACAGGGATTCACCATGTTGGCCAGGATGGTCTCGATCTCCTGACCTCGTGATCTGCCCACCTTGGCCTCCCAAAGTGACGGGATTATAGGCATGAGCCACCACTCCTGGCCTTCATATACTTTTTAAAAATACTCATTTCTTTGATATTTTCATTCTATGGTGAAACCTAACCCCATAATCACATTTTTGGATCCAAAGAATTTCATTTTCATATTATTATTATTTTTTAGTCTGTCTATGCTAGACTTTCTGCTTGAAATAAATATTTCAAACAGTTCTCAAGAAAGTGAATATTGACAAATTTGAAATATTTTTTTCAGATAATTAAGCCTGTATTTTATTAAAATTAACCGCTCAATGGTTTAAGGAACTCTTTCACACACTGTATGTTTCAACTATACCTGTATGATTATCCCTGTGGTGTAGAAGAAACAAGTTTTCTGTATTGGTTAGATAATTAATTCAATTACATGACTCAGTAATATTTTTTATATGATCAGCCTACAATACCTTGCTGTCATTACTGAAGTAAAACATTGCACGATTTCTTCTTCATATCATTCACCTCTGTTTCTTTAATACCACATGGCCCTAAAGGTCAATCAAATCTGACGTTTTCTGGATAATTTTGTTGTAGGAAAGAGAAGGTAGTTGGAAAAATAAATGTTTCCATATAGAACTATGCTTTGTCACGACTTTACACTCAAAATATAAGGATCTTCAGAGCAGGATGATGTCACATGATTCACTGACTTTCCCAAAATAAATTGCTTATTAAATCTTATGGTACACATACATGGAATTGATGAGACAGCTTAACTCTTATGTAACTCTGACACAATGGAAGACTAAAAAGAACATTCAGGAGCAGCTGTTTCACAAATGCTTCTCATTTTACTCTTCATCTCAAAGCCATTCCTTTAAAGTTCCCTGAGAAAAGAAAAGTGATACTTACTGTACCTCTTTCACGTAGCTGGCTACTATCCACCTTGTAGTTCTCATGGAGACTTTCACCCAAGTAGTCTTATACTTTCTGTAAACATTAATTAGTTCTGGAAGTGTTCTGGTAGGCCTGGTACATACAATGCAGATGTGAGGAAAATACTGAGGTGGAACCATTTATCCACAGTGCCTGGCCAACTATTAAAAATTAAAAGTCAAAAAAAAAAAAATCACCCCACATTCTTGATTTTTACTAATATATGGGATTTTGTAAAAGCCAAATTTTGTCCTGATAAGTCCTTAATTACTTCTACACTTGTGCAGTAATATAATGTCTTTAAGACAAAAAGAAAGTAAAGGAAATTTCTTAGCCATTGGCAGGAAATCAAAGACACAAACCAGCTAGAAACAACTTCGTCCATTATTTTCCTACATAATTTACAAGATAAACTGTGTTCGCATGTAAGACACGAAGCTGAACAATATATAGAGTTATTGGTTTTCAATTTTTACTTAAAATTGGACTAGGTGCAGACTACTGCACAAGGCAGAAAATTGATCTTCTCTATAAGAAATTTTTAAAAGGCCTGGTAAAATCATCGGCCCTTATTTTAATAGCCAGTGGAGTAAGTTTTGAAAAGAATAATACTGTTGTGCTTTTATCAGTTCATATTTTGTTTTTCTCATGTTTCAAATTTAGGAAAATGTACTCCCATCTGTGTATGATAAAATGAAAATGAAGGACGTGCATGGTGGCTCACACTATAAGCCCAGCACTTTGGGAGGCCAAGGTGGGTGGATCACCTGAGGTCAGGAATTGCAGACCAGCCTGGCCAAAATGGTGAAACCCTGTCTCTACTAAAAATACAAAAATTAGCCGGGCATGGTGGTGGGCACCTGTTATCCCAACTACTTGGGAGGCTGAGATGGGAGAACTGCTTGAACCTGGGGAGTGGAGGTTGCAGTGAGCCAAGATAACACCACTTCACTCCAGCCTGGACAAAAGAGCAAAACTCCATCTAAAAGGAAAAAAAAAAGAAAAAACAAACAAACAAAAAAATGTAGAGGTCATGTGGTCATGTTGAGAATTACCTACAAAATTATCTACTTAGTGAAGTCCTGCCAGTAGATTTATAATCTAAAGTTGAGATTGACGTCATAAACTGTATATGTTGTAAGTTCTGGGATTGTAAAACAATTTTAACATTAATCTTCACCAAACAGAAAGATGGAAAAGCAAATGTCCTTTATCAAATGACCTGATAGTTATTAAAGAGGGATAAAATGATTTTGGACAACAAAAACAATTTGTGTTATAATTTATGATATGCTTTTACATGCATTAGAATCCCCATAAAACCTAGTGAGGTGGATATCATTTTTATCACTGCTATTGTCCCTCAAATTAACTTAAATGATGAGAGAATATTGTTTTACGTACACATAAAATATAATTTATGTCAGTAATTCCATTTGTCTCCATGATACAACTCTTTTTCTCCAGTGCCAGTTGTACCTATAACACAATTTCTGTATATCCAGACTGTATTTAAACCAGAAATACAAAAATACAACAATCTATGACTCTTAGCCCTGTACCTGAACTTAGCTTCATTCTATATATTTAAATGTTGACACAAGCATATGGACACTGCACAGGTACTGTGCCCTGGGTAATTAAAGACTGTGATCTCTGTATTCACAAGAATTCCTATAATCGCTTTGGGCATCAATATTAGAGATTACACAAATTTCATAACTGGGATTCTGTCACATCCTCTATGGATATCAGCTTTTCGATAGTGCCAGAGTCTATTCTCTAATACAACTTAATTATCTGAGTTCAGTATCTCCCGTCTTTCATCCAAGGCTAGTTACTGCTTCAAATCAGTTGGGCATTTCTAGTTCTTAGCAGCATTGTTTTTCTACCTACCTGAATACATGAACGGTTACTGTCTAAAAAGTTCTTCTGCGTTCATCACATATCACATTAAACTCTGGATATTAATATGAGCCCAGATTGTGTCATTGTTTACTACATAGACACTCTGACTTTCACCTTTGCTACCCCCATACAGCAAGAGAACTACTGATGGGCATCCTCTCGTCTCTTTCTCTCCTTGCTGCTGTCTTGGTCATTCGATCAATTTGGCTCATTTAATCTGTGTTTTGTTCTTAAAATAAAACATAAAACAGCACATTATCTTTCCCATTCAACAGTGTTTTACCTCTCTAAATTTTTGGTCCACCTAGTTATTCTTGTTATTTTCCTTCTTTATTTTAGATCTCTAGCTTTATAATCAAACAGTTTTATATGCCCTGGATTCTTTTTGTTTCTCAACATCTTGTATCTCTTCATTTGTCTATTGAGCTTTATCCTCCTATTTAGTATTGAGCCAATTTATTTCTCCAGTTATATTGTTGCATATACATTGTTGTATATAAGGTCACTTAACATTAAGCCAATTTATTTCTTCAGTTTTATTGTTGTATAAGGCAATTCCCCACTCCAGAATTTGTTTCAAAAAATCCCACTAGATATACTAGCACCCTCCCATTCACAGTGGAGGGGAACTAGGACCCATTTCATGGAACCCAGGTTTCCTGAGGGTTTGCTGCCTATTGGATGTTAGAAGTAGCTCACAAGCTCATATTTTGCACTTGATTATAGTGATCTTTTGACAAACCAACCAGAATGGAGTCATTTGTGCTAAGTGCCACATAGTCATACTGAACTTTAAAATGGAACAATTTTCCAAAAAAGCAGAAGATTTCAGCCAATGTGAGTCAGAATAATAAGAAAAGAAAATCTCCTCTCTTTAAACTTTGAAATAGCCAGTCTGCTCTTTGTTCTTTTATTCATCTTTCTTCAGCCTTCTTCTGCTTATAAAGCCAAGTTCCTCTGCTCAGTTCATTGGAACACTCATTCTACTGTATATAGCAAAGTTATTCCCTATTATAGAATTGCAAATAAAAACCAATTAAAATCCTCAAACTTGTTATAATTTTGTCTTTTGACACATATTATCCCAAGTTTGAGTTAAAAAGTATTATGACAATTTCAGCATATTATAGAATCTCAAGCAATATCAGATATCCAAAAAGCATATGCTCTAATTTGACTAGGAATTAAAATAGATAGAAGGCCTCATAAATTGTATCCTATCTACATAAATACATTCTGATGCCATTTGGCCTGTACAATGTTACTCTCATTTTTCTTGCCAGTAGCTTTGACATAGAATTTGAATGAGCTCTAAACTAAAGCTTTGTCATGTTTTTATATAACATCCTAGTATGCTCTTTAGTTCTTATTTCTTATGAGCCCTTAGTATGAGATGAAATTTTGAGCCCACATTATTTTAGTAAAGTTACCCTATAGTATTAATGTAGACATTCCATGTCTTAGATTGGGATATTTATCACTCCAGAACAAACAAAGTTAGCCAAGGTCCAGTTCCTCCAGGACAAGTTAATATCCATAATTGAGATGCTGCAATTATTCAAAACACTATTCACTTCCACACTGATTGTTGACTAGCAATTCTGAAGCAACTCCATATCATTGTACCAAACATTATTGCTGTAAAAGAAATGTAACTTTAGTTGCCTTGATGTTGGTCAAAGTCAATAAACCAATGCAAATGTAAGAATTACTATAAGGAAAATAAAGCAACTCCATCTTTGATGCTAATCTGCCATGGTGAATTTTAATTAACCCCTATTCTGGGAATGGTTCTAAGATTTCCATTTTATCCACTATTTCTTGTATAAGAGTAAGTGCTTACTGTAAATCCTGCCCTTAGATCAAAATCATCCTTGATATTATTGTACTTACCACAAATTTTGCTTTTGAGCAATTGTCCTGCCCCTCCCTTCTGAAGTAGGTATACCCTTCCCTGGGTCTAGGGGAAAATGGTATGGGGGTCTGGGAATTCATCGTACCTTGTGGTTGTCTGGGATGTGGCTTCTGTTCAAAAGTTCATATTTAACGTTTTGTTCTGATAAATTGGATACATCAGCCTGTTTCTTTCAGCCTTTCAGCTTCCTTGGTCTTTGGAGGTAGGTTTCCATAGACCTTACCAGAGATCATGATAGAAATAAAGATTTCTTTTAAAACACAGAAGAAACACCTCAGAAGAGGTTGGCATTCCTGGGCAATTTGTTCTGATCTCTGTAGCCTGGAACATGTGACAAATATAGAAATTCAGTTCTGGAATGAGGTGTGTCTGAATTAATTGGAGAATTTATTGTCCCACCAATTTCATGCCAATCAACCAATTATGTAATGAGAATGTTCTTATGTCTATCATTGATCGCCTGACTGGGGCAAATATCCCAGCTCAAGAATGGGAGGACCAAGTATTTGTGATTAGCATAACGATAATTATGAAGATAAAACTGGCTAGTTATAGTGACTCTTCCCGAGAAATATTATCACCCAGATAACAAAACTGAACTTGATGCAATTGCTGTCCATTCTGAAATCATGTCAATATCTAAGTGATCTTAATCAGTCCATGAAGAATGTGTTACTAAAAACAAGTTGAGTCATTTTTCTGTCAAGTATTTGCTAGATTACAAGTCCCAGGAAATAATTTTCTTGCTGATGATGAGACTAAGTAAGGAGTGCATGGGTAAAATGTTTCAGTGTTAGGGGAAAAGATTAGAAGTATAATCACTCAACAGGTTCTTCCTGCCTGCTCCACAGGAAAAAATATAGTTCACTGAGACCATAGTACTGCAGTAAAGAAAGAGTTTAATTAATAAGAGTCTGACCATATAGGAGAACTGGAGTTATCACTCAAACTGGTCTCCCCAAAGGCTTGGAGGTTAAGAGTTTTCAAGGAGTTTGGTGGGCAGGGGTTTAGGGAATGCCTGTGGCTGATTCTTGGGGGATGCCATGGTGGGGATGTGGAAAATGATTCTCCTGCATTGAGTCTGCTTCTGGGTGGGGGCCACAGGACAGGTTGATTTATGAGTCATGAGTCTAGGTGGTATCTGTTGGATCAGTCAGCCAGAACACATACATCTGATAAACATCTCTGAAAACCAATATTAGTTTCTACAGTTGTGATGTTATCATTAGGAGCAATTGGGGAGGTCAGAAATCTTGTTGCCTCTCGTCACATGACTCTGAGCAATAAGGTATTATGGCAACCACATCTACATTTTAGCAGAATACAGGCCCCTCCCATAACCCTAATCTTATGGCCTTTCATGAGTCTTACAAATGCAGTTTCAACCCCTGAACAAAACGAGGATTAGGTTTAGAGAGATACTGTTAACATCTTTGCTTCAAAGTTAAATTAAAAATGAAATTCTTCCCATGATTAGTTTGACCTATGCCCTAGAATGAGCGAAGATAACCAGACTGTGAGGCTAGAAGTGAAATGGAGTCAGCCATGTTAGACTTCTGTCACTGTCATAATCTTTGCAAAGGCGAGTCAGAAGGGTGAAAAATCTAGGGAGACTGGACTTCAGACTTGGATAAAAGAATAAGGTTCATATCTGTCAGCCTGATATCAAAGAGAGGAACATAAATACACAGCTGAGTGTTACACTTATGAGGAAGCAAAGAGATCTCTTCTTGTTAGTCCTCTCACAGCACTCCAAGGCTGACTGCCTAAGTCTCATTGAAGAGCCTACTTGCTGGTAGCAGGGAGCTTTGTGCAACCCCAGCTTAGATCTCTGTAAGCTCTGGGCCTGAATTTAGTCTCTAGCTATGGTGACTCAGAAGACCAAACAAGCTTCAGAGTTAAATGTGCCTGCATATGACTCTCATGTCTGCCACTTTTTCCCGTGTACCTTGGTCGAATTACGTAAATCCTCTAAAATTGCTTGTTTTTAAAATTATTTTAAATCTCAACATATTGGATTGTTTCAACTATCAAATAATATGCTTTATGTAACATACTTAGCAAAGTGCCCTTAATAAATAATGAAAGGTCATTATAGTAGGCATAATAATAATTTTAATAGTAGTAAAAGCAACATCCACCATTATTACTATTTTGTTGAAAACGTAACTCTATTATTTATATTTTTGCCATTGGTAGTAATTTTCACTGCTAATAAATCTATGATATTTTTCTTTTCTAATGCCATGGTTAACTTGATATTCAATTATAAACACTTAAAATTTATATTCTCCTTCATTATATAAAACTTCCAAAGTAAACTGTATGCAACAGTAGAATAAAATTTGCTACCTTCTCAAAATGCTATGTAGCAGAATATATGGATTTTTTCTTTGTTTCTATTTCTATATTACATCCACATTATATTATTGACTCATCAATGTGTATCTATAGTGTGACGCTGTCAAACCAATGCTTAATCAAAAAAGAGCAGAGCTATCATCCCTGGCTTACCTCAAGGTTAACTTTCCTGTCAAAGCAGAGAATTGGGTGAGTTCATGGTAACAAATCGAAGAGACCCACAGTTTAATGACTTTATGGTTTTTAATGTGTGGTGAAGTGTTTTGGGAAATACAAAGCAATAAATAAATGTTGCTGTTTATTGCTGCTCTTTGTAACACTTTGGTTTTGCTATTATTTTCACCATGTGGAAGTGGAATTTTTCATTAATCATTTCAGAATCTCGAGGAGGTTATAATAGAAAAACAAAAAAAAAAAAGTAGTATTCAGAAGTTCAACAGCTGGCCCTGTGTTTACAAATTACCAGTTGTGTGTTAGCCTCTTAACCACACCATGCTTTGTTGTCTCCCTCTGTAAATAAAACATAATAATCCTGTCTTGCTCAAGTCACAGGATTGTGGTTACTATCAAATATGCTAATAAATAAGTGATTCATAAATAATACAGTTGTGTTAAAAACGTCAAACTCAAGCTTCCTTGCTAAGTTATTAACAGAAAATGACAATACAGGTCAAACCCACTGTGACCTTCTCTTTCTACTTGACTTAATTCCCATTTTCTCTACTTGCTAATGATACAGGATGGGGAAAAGGAAGTGCTGGGAAGAGAAGGACATGGTCCCTTCAGATGATAAGGAAATGAGGAAGGGAAGAGCGTGTTCCCTGGCTAGGGCTCCACCCCCTGGCCTGTGCACACAGACTTAAGTGAGTACAGGCATTTTTGTTTTCCTGCCCAAATGTTCCATTTCCCAAGACCACCCTGGCCTTCCACACCTCCATCCTGTGCCTATAACAATCCTGAGACCCTAGCAGGCACACACACAGGTGGCTGTATGTTGAGAGGAAGGCACCAAGAGGCACCTGCATGCCTGCAGGCCAGTGAGGTGGAGTTTGGCTGGGGCAGTCAGAGAAGAGCACGGGCCTCTGAGCACCAGACTCCTTCCCACTTTATCCTCCTTCTGGCTTCCCCCATTTGCTGAGCGCTACTTCCACTCAATAAAACCTTGCGCTTATGCTGCAGGCCCAGGTGTGATCCAATACTTCCAGTACACCAAAGCAAGACCTCAGGATACAGAATGCCCTCTGTCTTTGCAACAAGATAGAGGGTTTAATTGAGCTGATTAACACAAACCACCTGTCGCACACCCTGCAAGTGGGGCAAAGGAACTTTTCCCATTTCAACAATATATACCACTTTAAGCAGATGTTCAATTGAAGAATGAGATGTTATTCTCTCTTTCTTGCTGACATTCTTGTTATCTAAGAGAAACATACAAGTGATGCCTAGACTCAGTGGGAAAGTGTATGATCCACTGCTATTTTGTAAAGGTTGGTTGCAAAAGAGGTATGCATTATGATAACTATTTATTTGTAACATGAATGAACACTTAAAAATCCTGGTCCTTGAGAAATGTGGGCTTTATGTATTTCTTTTTTTGTCATTCACATACATTTCTATGTAAGACAAATTAATGAATTCACTGTCGTAGGATATACCATGTAGTTTCTTCTCTTACCGTTAGTGGGTATTGGTGTAGGTGTGGGTATGTGCACTCACACACATATAATGAAATAATCCGTACCAATATCAGAGAAATATTTATGACTTATGGGCAATCTATGTGTAATGTGTACAAACAAATATGAATGTATGCATGTTGTTTTTTTAAAGATTTTTTGAGTTTACTTCAGTTACTATTCATTATCTATCTCTGACATACCATAAGCATTGTATGAAAGTCAAGACCCGTTGGAAATGTGTCTTCCAACTACTCCGTTTGTTTCTTTACTTCAACATTCAACATGCCCTTTCTATGCAAGCCAAATTAATGATTTGCTGTCTTTAGGCTATATCATGTAATTTCTTTCTCCTACACTATTTCTACTTTTTTTCTCCTATAAAATTATTGGGATAAGGAATCTTGCATTTTATACTTTTACACTTTCTTTAGTGTTTACAGTAGCATATATTCTCACCAGGCACTGAAATATTCTTTGATTTTTCCTGGTCCAACTGATTAGTTCTTAAACATAATTATCCTCACTGGATTTAAATTAATATAATTCTAGCTTCTACTTAACCACTTTTTCTGACCCCTGATACATGTGCAAAAACAAAGCAATCAAAAATTTCCCACCATTTGTCACTTTCGTTTCTATTTCAGTGATCAAAGTTTTTTGTTTTTTTTTTTCAATGACCTTAAATTATTTTCCTCCATTTGTTGCCTTAGAGGATCTAAAATAATGAATTGAAATAAAAGGTACAAGTTTGGTGAGATCCATCACATAAAATAGAAAATCAAAACTAATGGGAAGAGGAAAAGAATGTTAATAGTCAACACCAGTGATTTCAAACAGTTTTAAACAGTTTTATAACAGTTTTAAAAATAGGTGTTTTAACAAATAGACATTCTCTGCCTTAAACAAGATCTTACTTGAAAAGCCAATGTTATTTAATAGGTTATTTGAAGACTTCGTGATCCCAGTGAAGCAAGATAGGATCCGAAATTCCTAAAAAGTAGATGCCTCTTTTTTCAATCCCTGCACTGGTTGGTGGCTTCAGTGACAACGTAGATTTCAGGAGGTTCAGAGTATTTACACTAATGCTGCAATTGTATTATGAAGTCCTGGTTAAATTTAACTCTTAGTTTCCTAGTGAAAAGGCAGGAAGGTACATACATATATTGCAGTGTCATTATGTAATGGGGAAAACATAATCAAAGATTTTACAAAGAAGCACCTTTTTTTAAAATTAAAAATACTTATACCATGTGTGTCCAATGAATCATCACTGAGAAACATATTTGACAATGTCTTCAAAATAGGTCTTTCAGAGCATAAAAAAGTATGTTTCCTATAGCTGTATCTTGTGCCTATGATCAATAAAAACCTGGTAGAACTCTGTTGATACAAATAAATTTCTGCTTGGGGTTAAACTGCTTAAATTCAAAAAAGTAGATTTTAGTAATCTAATGTAGTATAGGAATAACTGAAGAGTTGATATATGGAGATAGAATGCGTATGTCTCCTATAAATATAATATATTTTTGCAGGTTTTTTTAGTAGAAGCTGGGTAGCACTTCATTTTAGGTTAAACTTTTCAGTGAAAACCTCCATGATGAATTTGCTATATAAATGATTAAATATATGTTTTAAATGCCAAATATCTAAATTTTGATTTAGGCTGCCTTTTCTTTTCGGCCCTCTCCCCTTTGTAAAGGATGATGTGAAATATTTCATGTGAGAAATGCCTATTAACATTATAGAAATTGCTTGTATTAGATAGTTTCCCATATTTCAGTTTAACATTGAAGATTGAATTTATTTTACGTATTTTGGGCAGCCCTATTCCCACTCCCTATCAGTCAACTTTCTATATCAGCACAGGAATGAATGGAGGAAATACTCCTTTCTGGATAATCTCTGAAGTAAAGTCACAGTACTACTCCTTTTGCAAGTGAATCAACATCTGAAAATATTTGGTCTCCTATTCCTATGCCTTAACTAAGAACCTCTGGAAACAGACTTTCTGTTAAGGTATCTGCTTGAAGTTAGCCGTTAGAAGTTATTTTTTTCTCACTTTTTGCACTTCTTGATCTCAGCAATACATCCATATGTGTACATTCTTCTCTCTTTCTGTCTCCTTCTTCTTATCCCCTATCGTTTCTTTCTTCCTCCTTCCAATTCTTTTCTCCTGTCTGCCCTTCCTTCCTTGTTTTCTCCATCATGCAATTATTTATTTCATCATATATTTAACAAATAATTAAATTATTTACTACCTGACATTTTCTACCAGCCAGCTATCTTAAAAATGAAAAATGCCTAACTCACAAGAATATAGTATAGGTTAAAAAATAATTTTATGAGGAGTCAGTTTTATATGCAATGCTGGAAGCTTGTATATACATGGATCTTTGTAGTCAAAAGCCTATCAATACAGTTCTTTCTGTATTTGGCAAGAACAAAATTAATGTTGTGATATGGGAGGGAGTAATAGTGAAAAAGAAATAAACTCATATGAATTAATAATGAGGGTTAACTTTATTCTGCATTATATGCAAAGTCATGGGCGGATAATAAAAAAGGGGGTGAACATGAGATGAACGTTTGAGGTAATATTCCTGGCATAGGTATGAAGGCCTGAACAAAGGACAATGGAGACTAGAGAATTATATGGGAACTTATTATGAAAATCCAGAGAAGAGAAGATGAAGATCCGAGTCAAGTTTGAGGTAGTGAAAAAGATAATTCAGATACAAGTCTGTAGAAATCAGTGACTGTCTATTGATTGAATGTAAGAAGTGGCTGAGGAGAGAAATACATGACGTTTCAAAATTTTTCATATAAGAAGACAAAATGAATGGCACAACCATTGCCAGCATTTAAACAACTCAGAAAAATGAGAAGAAAGATTTGGGTTCATAGATGTTATATTCAGGTTTGTTAATTATTTTGATAGATACAGCCAAAATAACATTTATCTTAACACTTCACTTTACTCATTTCTTTTTTACATAATTTTGTTTCTATATTTGTCCCATTATGACAGAGTAGCGTAGGCATATAGGTTCATATTCCAAAGCCAGACTGCCTGATTTTATATCCTGGATCAAAAGTTACAACCTGTATGAATGGGGGCAAGTCGTGTCTCTAGCCTGCTTCTGTTTACTATCTGTAAAAAGGATCTAAATATAAAATTGGCAATGCCTATCTCATGGGGTTGTAGTGAGAAGTACATTACTAATATGTGTAAAAAGCTTATATAACTGTGAACTACTATTATTATACATCTGCTCTATATTTTCTCAATACATCCAACTGAAATATTTTCATTTACATAACTCACATTGTTTTAAACACAAATTAATTATTGTTGTCCATCCCTTCCCCTGAAAAATGCCTAGCTATTGTTGTCCATCCCTTCCCCTGAAAAATGCCTAGCTATGAACAGTATTGTCTGCCCCTTTACTTTTTGCCCAGCATTATAATTGGTATTTTATACATCCCATAAAAATGTATTTGTCACATATATGGAGTAGCCCATATGATTGGTAGGAGCCATACAGGTGAGAAAGGATGTTAAGTATTAAGAATAGACGGTTTGAATCAATTACCCTTGGGGAGATGGAACCTGGAATTATCTGTATTAGAGTGAGGTTTGAAGACTTCAAATTCAGGGTCTTGTAAGTACGAAACTAATTTTGAATTTCAAAAAGAGGGCAACGACAAATAACCTTATGTGAACCGAGTTCTAAATGTAGAGCATTGCATGGATAGGGAGAGAGATGGTCTCTGAACTAGAGATGGAAAGTGAAGAAAAAGCAAATAGAAACCAAATAGGAAGACTTCAGTTGTCAGCAAATGGCAAACTGAGTATTCTGGGAGCAAATCCCTGCTGCCAAATAAATAGAAATGCTAGATAATATATTTTTAAGAAATGGTTATAATAAATGGATGGCAAGTGAAATGACAAAATAAAATAACTTTCCAGGCCGGGTTGATGGGAGGAAGAATAAATATGAAGAGGAAAACACAAAACTGAGAGATATGCCTGAAGGTATTTGTAGTATCAGGAATAGAAACTTGGTGTTTAACTACCACTCCTGGAATGCTAACAATTCCTTGAGCTCTTCAAAAATAGAAAGCTAGAACTGAAAACTCCACCTGAACAGATCTCAGAAAATTTTTCTTTCTATAAAACAATACAATAGGAAAAAAAATAATAATTCTATTAGCAAAGTAAGGAAACCAACATTTTATCTTCTTGTCTTAAATTTAAGTGAAAAACCATAATGAAAACCAGCCCCTGGAATTCAAAATACAGCTCTGTTCTCATCTGCATTTAGCATTTCAATGTATAACACTTGCACAAATAGGAAAATTCCAAGTCCATGCACTAATTTAAAATCTGTTGAACTTGGTAGTCTGCAGAGGATGATGTAAATCTGATATGGAGAACGTAACCATAAAACAAATCCTTTGAGATGCCTGATTAGCTTCCTAAAAATATAAGTTCAAGCACAAATATACGTGTGTGTATGTATGTATATGTATACCTATACAAACTTGCCCCCATAATTTTGACTTGGAATAAATGATCATTAGACCTATCTTCTCAGAATCTACATATATTGAAATAGTAAATAATTATGGTTAATATATTTGAAGAAAAATACATTATTATATGTCTAAGAAACAAGATTATATGTCTAAGAAACAAGAAACCATTAAAAATGACCAAACATATTATAAAGAAAATTGTAATAGTTTTTCTAGAAAGGAAAAATGAAATCAGTGAATTAAAAACACCTCAATGAACAAAATAGAAGCAAATTAATAACAAGTTAAAAAAAGAGACAACAAATAACACAAAATAAAGCAAAATACACAACAAAGTGAAAAATTTAAGAGATAATGGTAATGACTGTGGGTTTACTGGAAACAATATACGGCACCAAACTTCAGATTCAAGAAGTCTAGTGAATCTCCACAAATAAAAATAAACAGCAATTCCTATCTAGGCATATCAGCCCTGAAAGTCTTAGGAAAATCTAGAAAGGGAGAAGAAAAGCAGATGACTGGCAGATTTGCATTAAGATGACATATTAACAGCATAAATATTTGTCTGAACACAGTGGGAAAATAACTTCAAACTTATAAGATAAAATTACCATGTACTATTAGTGATACGCTCTATAATTTAATAACAGGAATTGAGAACTTACTACCAGCAGACTTTCAATTTAAAAAAATTCTATAATTTTTTCCAGGAAGAAAATAAATAATCCCAAAAGAAAACTACAAGAAGGAAGAGTCTACATAGAAAAGTGTAAAAGTTTAACACCAGCAAGTGTTTATCTATGAATGAACAACACACATTAAACAAAACAAAAAACAGTAAATGTAAGTAGAGACCAATAGTAGAATAGAATCCATCAGTGGAACAGTGAAATACGAAGCATCCCGAAGTCCTTAAATTGTCTTAAAGTTGGATAAGAACAATGGGTAAATTTAGATTTTTAAGTGGTATCTTAAAATTTAAAGGTAAAAGTAATAGGATAAGGTAAAATAGGCAAATAATTGTCAATACAGACGAGGGACAAAAAATAAGTATAAAGGTAACTATACCAAAGAAGCATATAATAAAGAAGAATAGGTAATGTATTCAAAATGCGAATCAACAAAATAAGTTGACAGGTTTTTTGTTGTTGGTGTTTTTTGTTTTTGTTTTTGTTTTGAGACAGAGTCTTGCTCTGTTGCCCAAGCTGGAGTGCAGTGGCACAATCTCAGCTCACTGCAACCTCTGCCTCCCAGGTTCATGCCATTCTCCTGCCTCAGCCCCCTGAGTACCTGGGACTACAGGCACTCACCACCACGCCCAGCTAATTTTTTGTATTATTTAGTAGAGACGGGGTTTCACTGTGTTAGCCAGCATGGTCTCAATCTCCTGACCTCGTAATCCGCCTGCCTTGGCTTCTCAAAGTGCTGGGATTACAGGCGTGAGCCACCTCACCAGGCGAAGTTGACAGGTTTTAAACCAAATATATGATAGCAAATTGGGTCTAGAAGATGTTCTTAATCCAATTATGTATATTTAAAAAGAAAAAATATAATAATTATTATCTAGAGGAGTAAGATAGTAGAACTATTCCCTTTAAAATAAAATACAATACAGATATGTCTTCTATTACTGATTCTATTTATGGCAATGGTAGTTTTAAGCAGCAGAGAAAAATACGTGTTTTATTTGTGTATCCCTGTGGATATTTAATTTGCCTGCAAAAGAAAAAAAAAGGTAATCTAAATACAAATCATTAGAAGTAATAGGTAATGATAGCCACAGTATTTAGTATAAAGATAAATATATCTTAGGATTAAGTGTATGATAAAATGAGTAAGTATAGAGATAAAATAGTGAGTTTTATACATCTACAGTTGAGTTTAAAATATTGTTTCTAAAATGATACCAATTAAATAGTCAGAAAAAAAAAAGATACCTAGGAATAAATCTTACAAAAGATGTTCATAGCTTTTATGGGGAAAGAAATGAAGTTACTGAAACAGTAAATAAAACCAAAATAAATTGTGCAATACATTATAATTATATATATGAGAAAGGATGGAAATGATGTAAATTTCTCACATTAATCCATAATTTAAAATATTAAAGAAAATATCATAAGTTTGAGAACCTAATTAGCTTATCCTAAATATTACACAGAGAACACAGAGTCCAAGAAGGACAAAAATAATTTGAAAAGAAACAGGGCTGGTGAACTCATCTTACTTGATATCAACTAGAAAAGTCAATAAAGTGAAATACTGGTGCAGTGATAAACAAATAATTTGAGTGGATTACAGACACACAGAGCCCATGCATGTATGAGTATTGGTACATGCCATTTGTGTAGTTCAACACTCTGAAGGAAAGGATGAGATTTAAGAAAATGGTTCCGGTACAGTTGTTTCTGAAGCTTAAACAACTTGGGAAAATCAATTGGTCTGGATTAAACCACTATATTCAAAAGGTACCTTTTGTAAAAAATAAAATAATGTAAGCCTTTATCTTTATAACAGGAAAATGGGGAAAATGCTTTAATTAGGGTAAAAATAGCCAAACCATAAAATGAATATCAATATCTTTGACTTTACCTCATACTTCAAAACACAGAAAAAGGTAAAAAAACAAACACCTATAAATCAACAGAACAGAGAAGAGAGAATCCAGAAATAAATCCATCAATTTATAGTCAATTTGTTTTTGACAAAGACCTCAAACATGCATTGGAAAAGCACGCCCTCTTCAATAAATGGTTCTGGAAAAATCTGATATTCATATGCAGAAGAATTAAAATAGACCCCTATCTCTTACCGTACACAAAAATCAAGTCAAAATGGACTGAAAACTTAAAAGTAAGATCCAAAACTATGAAACTACTAGAAGAAAACAGGATAACTGCTTCGTGACAAGGGCCTTGGCAAAGACTTTTTTGGATGAGACTTCAAAAGCATAGGCAACAAATGCAAACATAGATAAACGGGATTATATCAAGCTAACAAGCTAAGAGGCTTTTGCACAGCAAAAGGAAACAATTAACCTGAAGAGTGAAGAGACAACCTGTAAATTTAGAGAAAATGTTTGCAAACTATTCATCTGACAAGGGATTAATACCCAGGATAGACAAGTAACACAATAACTCAACAGTAAAAACAAATGAACAAACAAATAATCCAATTAAAAATGCGCAAAGGATCAAGCACTATACTCACCTGAATTTAGATGGCTCCTTGATTCATTTCTTTTCTTGGTAACTGGACTTCAGTAGTAGCAACAACATACCTCTGTGTCCAGAAGTTAGGAATCCAACTGGGGACTCGAAGAATGATTTTAAACCCTAAGTCTATGAAAGACTTACCAATGTGGCAGAGGATAATAACAAAAATAACCAATCAATTGTTTTCTTTCTCTTCTTTCAGACTCTACTGGACTATCTTTTCTATCTCATTCAGATGTTTGTTGTTGCTTTAGAAAATAAAGTTTCTGATTAGTGTTGTTGTTGTTGTTGTTGTTTTAAATGGGCGAATAATCAGAACAGACATTTCTCAAAAGAAGATACACAAATGGCCAACAGGTACATGAAAACTCATGAACAGGTACATGAAAAGCTGCTCAAAGTCACTAATCATCAGATAAATGCAAATGAAAAATACATTGAGATATCATCTCATATCAGTTAAAATGGCTAATATGAAAAAGATAAAAGTAA
>NW_012103765.1:1237386-1244352 GCF_000951045.1 Mandrillus leucophaeus
AATGGTAGTTTTAAGCAGCAGAGAAAAATACGTGTTTTATTTGTGTATCCCTGTGGATATTTAATTTGCCTGCAAAAGAAAAAAAAAGGTAATCTAAATACAAATCATTAGAAGTAATAGGTAATGATAGCCACAGTATTTAGTATAAAGATAAATATATCTTAGGATTAAGTGTATGATAAAATGAGTAAGTATAGAGATAAAATAGTGAGTTTTATACATCTACAGTTGAGTTTAAAATATTGTTTCTAAAATGATACCAATTAAATAGTCAGAAAAAAAAAAGATACCTAGGAATAAATCTTACAAAAGATGTTCATAGCTTTTATGGGGAAAGAAATGAAGTTACTGAAACAGTAAATAAAACCAAAATAAATTGTGCAATACATTATAATTATATATATGAGAAAGGATGGAAATGATGTAAATTTCTCACATTAATCCATAATTTAAAATATTAAAGAAAATATCATAAGTTTGAGAACCTAATTAGCTTATCCTAAATATTACACAGAGAACACAGAGTCCAAGAAGGACAAAAATAATTTGAAAAGAAACAGGGCTGGTGAACTCATCTTACTTGATATCAACTAGAAAAGTCAATAAAGTGAAATACTGGTGCAGTGATAAACAAATAATTTGAGTGGATTACAGACACACAGAGCCCATGCATGTATGAGTATTGGTACATGCCATTTGTGTAGTTCAACACTCTGAAGGAAAGGATGAGATTTAAGAAAATGGTTCCGGTACAGTTGTTTCTGAAGCTTAAACAACTTGGGAAAATCAATTGGTCTGGATTAAACCACTATATTCAAAAGGTACCTTTTGTAAAAAATAAAATAATGTAAGCCTTTATCTTTATAACAGGAAAATGGGGAAAATGCTTTAATTAGGGTAAAAATAGCCAAACCATAAAATGAATATCAATATCTTTGACTTTACCTCATACTTCAAAACACAGAAAAAGGTAAAAAAACAAACACCTATAAATCAACAGAACAGAGAAGAGAGAATCCAGAAATAAATCCATCAATTTATAGTCAATTTGTTTTTGACAAAGACCTCAAACATGCATTGGAAAAGCACGCCCTCTTCAATAAATGGTTCTGGAAAAATCTGATATTCATATGCAGAAGAATTAAAATAGACCCCTATCTCTTACCGTACACAAAAATCAAGTCAAAATGGACTGAAAACTTAAAAGTAAGATCCAAAACTATGAAACTACTAGAAGAAAACAGGATAACTGCTTCGTGACAAGGGCCTTGGCAAAGACTTTTTTGGATGAGACTTCAAAAGCATAGGCAACAAATGCAAACATAGATAAACGGGATTATATCAAGCTAACAAGCTAAGAGGCTTTTGCACAGCAAAAGGAAACAATTAACCTGAAGAGTGAAGAGACAACCTGTAAATTTAGAGAAAATGTTTGCAAACTATTCATCTGACAAGGGATTAATACCCAGGATAGACAAGTAACACAATAACTCAACAGTAAAAACAAATGAACAAACAAATAATCCAATTAAAAATGCGCAAAGGATCAAGCACTATACTCACCTGAATTTAGATGGCTCCTTGATTCATTTCTTTTCTTGGTAACTGGACTTCAGTAGTAGCAACAACATACCTCTGTGTCCAGAAGTTAGGAATCCAACTGGGGACTCGAAGAATGATTTTAAACCCTAAGTCTATGAAAGACTTACCAATGTGGCAGAGGATAATAACAAAAATAACCAATCAATTGTTTTCTTTCTCTTCTTTCAGACTCTACTGGACTATCTTTTCTATCTCATTCAGATGTTTGTTGTTGCTTTAGAAAATAAAGTTTCTGATTAGTGTTGTTGTTGTTGTTGTTGTTTTAAATGGGCGAATAATCAGAACAGACATTTCTCAAAAGAAGATACACAAATGGCCAACAGGTACATGAAAACTCATGAACAGGTACATGAAAAGCTGCTCAAAGTCACTAATCATCAGATAAATGCAAATGAAAAATACATTGAGATATCATCTCATATCAGTTAAAATGGCTAATATGAAAAAGATAAAAGTAACGAATGCTGCCTAGAATGCAGAGAAAAGGGAATTTTTATACACTGTTGGTGGAAATGTAAACTAGTGTGGCCATTACGGAAAACTTATAAAGATTTCTCAAAATCTAAAAATAGAACTACTCCGTGATTGAGCAGTGCCACTAGATATCTATTTAAAGAAAAGGATATTAGTATGTTGAAAAGATATTTGCACCCCCAGTTTATTGCGGCACTATTCACAATAGCTAAATATGGAATCAACCTGTATCCATCAACAGATGAATGGATAAAGAAAACGTAATATGCATACAAAATGGAATATTAATCAGCCTTCAGAAAGGATCAATTCCCGCCAAATGCAGCAAGTTCCATCGTTCTATAGCATTGTATGGTGACATTAGTTAGCAATAACTCATACTAGTTTTTCAAACAGCTTGAATAGAGGATTTTAAATGTTTCCAATACAAAGAAACGATAAATGTTTGATGTGCTGTTATGCTAAATCTCCTGATTTGATCAGTATACATTGTATACATGTATCGAAATATTACTCTGTACCTAATAAATGTGTAAAATTATTACATGCCAATCAAAAATTTCAAAAAGCAAAATAACTGTCACCCAGTCTGAAGAAAAAAAACAATAAGCACAAAAAATTCTGGGCATGGGGGCTCACACCTATATTCCCAGCACTTTGGGAGGCTGAGTCAGGATTATCACTTTAGCCCAGCAGTTCACGACCAGCCTGGGGAAAACAAGCATATCCTGATGCCACATTTTTAAATAATTTTAATTAGCCAGGTATGGGAGTGTACACCTGTAGTCCCAGCTACTTAGGAGGCTGAGGTGATAGGATCACTTGAGCCCACGAGTTTGAGACTGCCATGAACCATGATTGCATCGCTTCACTCCAGCCTGGACAACAGAGTAAGACCCTGAAACTTAAAAAAAAAAAAAAAAAAAGAAAGAAAAAGAATAGCCTCAACCTGAGAGACTATATTTTTGACACATTTAAATAGTGAAGAATAATTACCAGAATTATATATTAATATATTTTCTCCTACATTTTTCCTGATAATCAATAGGAAAAAGGCAAACAACATATTAGAAAATCAGCAAATACACACGAAGTATTTAACCTTATAAGAAACAAGGATGGCAGAATGGCCAATCACATATAAAAGTTTTTCTCTATTATTTTTAGCAATTTAAACAATACAAAATAAATAATGAAGAGACATATCTTTTTAAAAACCAACATATTGAGAAAAAATTGAAATCTGACAGTAACCGTTATTGGTGAGGGTACAGCACAATATGCAATTTTATATGCTACTAGGGGAAGTATAATTTGAGAGCCATTATAGTGAACACTTCCTCAAATCCTATTATTACTTGTATTATTATATTCTTGTATGTTTTAAGCATAACTCCGAATGGTTGAATTCAGGGAGTCAGGATGCTGGGTACGTGATTGCTTAGTACAGGCAGATGTTAATTCTTTCTTTGTATCTAAGAGGTGTGGTATTAGATAAGTTTATGGGATTTAAAGAACTCGGAGTGAACCAACATAGATGTACTTTACATAATCACTATATTTAAATAAATATAATTGAATATAAAAGCTCATTACTGAAAATAACTCTGCTTAGCATAAATCATTTTCTGAAATGAAGACACATAATCTCTCACGTGCTCTGCCTGCCTCCCATTCTAGCTCTCTTGAGATCACTTTCAAACATTGACATGTCTGATGATCTTACAGACTTACTTATGTTAGCTAATCTCCTGGGTTCTGGAGTGCCTATTTGTGTGATGTGCCTCCATGGGAATTATTTAAACTAATTTTGCAGACATAATAAATAGCATAAATAAAGGCAGAGTTTAGCTGTTCTTTTTAAGCTTTTGTTTTTAAATACAGAAATGCCCCCTTTTTTTCTCTTCACTGATTAATTTCACTGTGTGCTCACTTACAAGGCTTTTATATAACAATACCAATTATTATGCATACAAAAGCAAGATGAGATAGTATAACCACTATAGCCTATATTTTTTCTATTTTAAACCGGAGCACAGCAAATAGTTTTGCTGAAAATAGAGAAAATCAAAGAATCATAAAATTACTAGAGCCAGCTTTTGAAAATGTAAATATGATCATCTAATTGTAATAATTGGGAAGCCTAATTTATAAATGAGAAGTCTGAACTCCCACAGCCAGTTAGTTCAAGAGCGAAAACTACGTAGCAAGTCCTGCTGCTTCCCCTAGAATCCTCCCACTGCACATCAACTCCCTTGAATTAAATTAGTATTCAACTCAGTATTTTACTGGATTCAATAATTTGTTTAGACTTAACTGGAAAATTCAGTCAAGAGGGTCTAAACTAAAAAAAAAAAAAAAAAAAAAAAAAAAAAAAAAGTGGTATATTAAAATTTGACCAGCAATCCTAAATATTGATGAAACACCTGGGTGTGCAGTAGAGGTAAAAGGGATCATAGACTACGAGGTAATTTGTACTCTTCATGGGGCTTGATAATATGCATGACTGTAAACATTACAGTTTCCTCAACTGTAAAATTGGTGCTTACACACAGAGCCTGTTCAGAGTCCAGCAGGCATGTGATTTGCGAGGGTCCTACACTCACTGATAAAGCATTCTTTATCCTTCTGAGTCTCAGCAGTTCTCAGTCTCAAACTTGTTTAGGGAATGGAACTGGTGAACTAGTGCACTTCTTTATATTAGGGTACAAATGCTTTTTAAGGGATTGCCATTTTCAGTTGTCACCTTGTCATTTTCAAGGCGATTTTGCAGTTTGGTTGGGAATAAAATGTTAAACCAAGAGAATAAATAATGATAGTGTGTGAGCTATAAAGAAACAATGGAGAGAAAAATTTAAAGGAATCAATATAATAATAAAAATATGCAATAGAGATGTCATCCTATATTCGTATCCAGAAAGATCATGTATAACCGTGTATATAGTCATTCTGTCCATAATTAAACTACTTAGTCAGATTAAAAATAAACTTTTGAATATCTAATTGTGGCTTAGGCTTTTCTAGATTGTATTTTCCAAGAAAGGCACAAAGAGAGGACAAATACCAGTTTTAAGGAAATGATAGAACTACTAAGCTTATTTATGATTTTTGCTCAAGAATTATAAGACTAGATTGGGCAAGGGGGCTCACACCTATAATCCCAGTATCTTGGGAGATGAGGTGGAGCATTGCTTGAGGCCAGGAGTTTGAGACAACCCTGGTCAACATAAAGAGACCCCATCTGTATTAAAAAAAAAAAAATCGCAAGACTGGAAAGCCCTTTCATATAAGGATGGTGACTGACTAGAATTAGGCATAGGATGGAGGTTGGTGTAAAATAAGGAAAAAACACAAAATAAACTTAAACTTTGGACTGAGAGAACCTAAATCGAATTTACACTAATCCGATTCCTTAATCCTTCTGAGTAAAGATAATTGAGAGTCAAAAGACCACATACCAGTGATAATATGATATGAGTCAAATATCGTGATATAATATGAGTCAGGGAGACGTTCATGATGTGAATATATGATATACGATGACAGTGATTACATGATATGAGTTAGATATCGTGAATGATATGAGTCAGGGAGACATTCGTGGGCAGTAAACCAACCGGACCTCTTATTAATTTAAAGTCGTCAGAAAATTGTCTTTCATTCTCAGTGTCTTCACCTGAAATGGAAATATTTATCTAAACAGTGAGACTTGAGGAGAACTTAGCTTATATGCAAAATACATGGTAGTTATTTGTAAGAATGTTGAATAGTTGATTATCATTCTGCTTGAGAATGTGGAATTGTGTAAATGGAAATTAACGGTGCCTACGTAGGATTCTCAGCTGGTAAGATCTTCCCACTGAAATCCTTAAAATCTGAAGGACACTCAAAATACTATTCTCTACTGCCTTAGCATAGTACAACTACTAAGTAATCATTTGGGAAAAATATTAGTTTCTCCCTTTTAACTTTAATAGGCCTCTGTTTTTGTAATACATTAAGTTCCTAGTACATTAGTGTACAAGAGACTGTAGTATAGTTTTTCTTTTTTTGTTTGGGACTGAGCAGAAAAAAGGGGGAGTGTATGAAGAGCGACTATTTTATAGATCCAAAAATACTTATATTATTCACATTTTGACATGATTGAAAATGAATTGTGCTTTACAATTTATGGTTTCTTGCAATTGCTGACAGATAGGAAGCAGTCTAGATTGGTTGATATTGTTAGTGGCAAGAATGTAACCCATCCATGCTTCAGTCAACAAACCATTTAGGATCTACTTGAAATTAAATATCAGTGCTAATTTTCATCTGTAACCTCTGTTGACAACATCAAAACTCACAGAGTAAGATGCTAACACATCTTGGAAGACATAATGCAAAGAGCAAGTTTTTCTAAAATTCATCTGGAAAATCAACCCACTCTGGTGATTTGGAAAATTAGTAAGCTGAGACCTGAACCTCCTCCTTATTCCAGCAGGATGAACTCCATCTGTGGTAAGCTTTCCATGGAGTTAGTGGCTTCTTCCCATCAGGGTAACATCCCAAGGGCACTAAAACCTCCAGGTGATAGGCAACTGGCATTTCCAGACAAAATTTGAACTGACACTCAAATCTAGACTACCTAGTCCTAAAGCCGTCTATCTGTGCTCCCACAAAGAATGCCATTTGTCACGGTTGCCCTTTGAGAAGAGGGAATAACAGGATGCAGCAGGCTCCCTTCACCAGATCACAGACCCACTCGGCATGTACAACAGAGAAAAGTATCCCTGGTACTTCTCTCAGTGGGAGAGGGGGAAGATTATGAAGCCTGAGTTTTCTCATCTTTAGGAGTCTTTTGCTTGCAAATTTCCCATGGAAGCCTTTTCCTTCTGACCTAATATGTGATAG
>NW_012103765.1:1244402-1284775 GCF_000951045.1 Mandrillus leucophaeus
ACTGACTAGAATTAGGCATAGGATGGAGGTTGGTGTAAAATAAGGAAAAAACACAAAATAAACTTAAACTTTGGACTGAGAGAACCTAAATCGAATTTACACTAATCCGATTCCTTAATCCTTCTGAGTAAAGATAATTGAGAGTCAAAAGACCACATACCAGTGATAATATGATATGAGTCAAATATCATGATATAATATGAGTCAGGGAGACGTTCATGATGTGAATATATGATATACGATGACAGTGATTACATGATATGAGTTAGATATCGTGAATGATATGAGTCAGGGAGACATTCGTGGGCAGTAAACCAACCGGACCTCTTATTAATTTAAAGTCGTCAGAAAATTGTCTTTCATTCTCAGTGTCTTCACCTGAAATGGAAATATTTATCTAAACAGTGAGACTTGAGGAGAACTTAGCTTATATGCAAAATACATGGTAGTTATTTGTAAGAATGTTGAATAGTTGATTATCATTCTGCTTGAGAATGTGGAATTGTGTAAATGGAAATTAACGGTGCCTACGTAGGATTCTCAGCTGGTAAGATCTTCCCACTGAAATCCTTAAAATCTGAAGGACACTCAAAATACTATTCTCTACTGCCTTAGCATAGTACAACTACTAAGTAATCATTTGGGAAAAATATTAGTTTCTCCCTTTTAACTTTAATAGGCCTCTGTTTTTGTAATACATTAAGTTCCTAGTACATTAGTGTACAAGAGACTGTAGTATAGTTTTTCTTTTTTTGTTTGGGACTGAGCAGAAAAAAGGGGGAGTGTATGAAGAGCGACTATTTTATAGATCCAAAAATACTTATATTATTCACATTTTGACATGATTGAAAATGAATTGTGCTTTACAATTTATGGTTTCTTGCAATTGCTGACAGATAGGAAGCAGTCTAGATTGGTTGATATTGTTAGTGGCAAGAATGTAACCCATCCATGCTTCAGTCAACAAACCATTTAGGATCTACTTGAAATTAAATATCAGTGCTAATTTTCATCTGTAACCTCTGTTGACAACATCAAAACTCACAGAGTAAGATGCTAACACATCTTGGAAGACATAATGCAAAGAGCAAGTTTTTCTAAAATTCATCTGGAAAATCAACCCACTCTGGTGATTTGGAAAATTAGTAAGCTGAGACCTGAACCTCCTCCTTATTCCAGCAGGATGAACTCCATCTGTGGTAAGCTTTCCATGGAGTTAGTGGCTTCTTCCCATCAGGGTAACATCCCAAGGGCACTAAAACCTCCAGGTGATAGGCAACTGGCATTTCCAGACAAAATTTGAACTGACACTCAAATCTAGACTACCTAGTCCTAAAGCCGTCTATCTGTGCTCCCACAAAGAATGCCATTTGTCACTGTTGCCCTTTGAGAAGAGGGAATAACAGGATGCAGCAGGCTCCCTTCACCAGATCACAGACCCACTCGGCATGTACAACAGAGAAAAGTATCCCTGGTACTTCTCTCAGTGGGAGAGGGGGAAGATTATGAAGCCTGAGTTTTCTCATCTTTAGGAGTCTTTTGCTTGCAAATTTCCCATGGAAGCCTTTTCCTTCTGACCTAATATGTGATAGGGAAAATTTCTCAGAGTCTTAGCTGACTACAAATTAACCTTTTATATAGAAAATAATAACTTAGAGAAAATAGTGGAGTGTTGACTAAGGCTGCATCACTAATGGTATTGATGGAACAGAGGATGATCTCATAAGCAAGATAAGAAGGACAAAGATTCCCTGCCACAAGATTTGGGTTTTGAATGTGAAGAGGCTTTAGTTATACCTTAGTAAATTATTTTGCTGAGAATTTACTTTTGTGTATGATTACACTTATGTTTGAATAACTGTAAAAATGTTCATTCAGTAATTACAAAATAGAAATGCTAAGAGATTTTTAAACAACATTGAGTTACGGTTTAACTCTAAGCCTTTATTATTTCTTAGTGACTCAGAAAATTTGAAACATCATTATAATTGATAATATCATAAATTTCATGAAATACACAAAAACCCTATGATAAGGAGAATAGCAACCTCAACAATATGACCACTTTCATTTGTAAATAATTCAATTTTATTAAAATAATTTCAGGGTCATGGTGCCCATTTGCACTCAAGCACATGTTGTAGCCACCGGCAGAGCAGAGACACTAAAAATTGGAACAAATAAATGATAAAGATTTTGATGTTAAGATACATGAAGTAATTATTATTTTTAAAAAATCAGAATTGGTAGATATCCTAAAATAATGTTGAGACTAACTACTGATTTAGTTATATGTAAGTATGGAGTTAGAGGAGATGAGGTATGGTAATAATTTGACTGTACGTGCACACCACTGAAGCGGTTTAATCTGTGGTTTCTACTATTTCTAGAAAGCATTTGGTTTATGATTACCCAAACTAATAAGATAATTGAAAGGAAAGAAGAAAAAGAAAATACTGACCTGCTAAAATTACACACATATAAATTAGATGTATCTCCATGGTAACCTTTTCCTCCAAACCCCCATGCCCTTAACTCATGCCATGAGATTGTGTCTTACAACTCAAATATTTTGCTTGCTCAGAGTGGTCTATGTTAGTGTACGTTCCCAGATATTGAGAAGAGAAAATCAGAAGCATTGTAAAAGTGATAATTCCTGGCAATGGCTATATCCTCAAGCCCAACAAAATTAACTAACAAAGTTTTTAATTTTCTTTTTACCTATTATTCTACTCCCACCCAAATCCCAAATCCCATAGCCTTCTTATGGCTTTCTTATTTAGGTTGTAATTACTTTCGCATAATTCTTAAATTTATTTTTCATATGGAAGTTATTTTGGCTTATTGACCTTTTTATGTTTATTATTTCTCACACTTTTTGGGCAATTCGAAGTCTTCCCTGCCTAATCTATCTACTTCTAATCTTCATAATGGTTATTTCTCAGGAGTATAGCTATGATTACACTAGCAAGGGTTTCTCATGAAATATATGACATCTTTTCATAGGCTGAAAAACAGGAAAGATAATTGATTTTAGGTAACTCAAATTTCTATGAGTGTTTTTGTTTTAAGTGTCAAGAAATCAAATCACAACTCTATCATTAATTACTATCTGTTTGATTTTGGGAAATTTAGAAATTATTTACCAGGTTCTCATGTGTTCACACCCTATGCTGTTTTTGGTGATCATATGTCTTTATATTAGTGAGTACTTTCAGAATGAATGCACACGTAAACAGGAGCAAGTTTTTGGCAATTTGGCAGCTGCTGCCACTGAAACAGGGCTTGAATCTCAGAACTCCAAGATGTGCATTAGTCTACACTAATGCTCAACTGTTCTCAGGAAAAAGCTGATCTGAAAATGCATTAATCAGAAGGCTGATAGGAGGACTGGTTGGGATTTTTAGCTTTGGGGTACCCCATTATCCCTCACACTCAATAGCAGTACCAAAATATGGCACAGAAACTGTCAGAAAATAAGGTCGTTTCTGGATTACCTCTCTCCATCTCTGGATGAAAGAAATCTGAAGACAATAGATGAGTGTTTTCCCATATCCTCTGCTTTAGGGTTGTGGAGTCTCAATGACTATAGAATCTCCGGTGTTTCATCATTATTATCTGATGCCAGATTAAGCAGATGTGGTGTGGAGTGTGTGTGTGTGTGTGTGTGTTGTGTTTAATCCAGCAATGATTACATGGCTTCTCAGGCCAAGTCTCTGTTATTTTCAAAATACAATAGCAAGTTGTAAGGGCTAAGTTTTCAACCTTACTTCAGTATAGATGAAAAGGTATCTGCTCCAAACTAACAACATTGCAAAGAGTTGTCAAGATGCTTTCACTCTGGTGGATAGAACCTAAAGACTTTCTGCACTGTGGATTTAAACTTGTCCAGTGGCAGCACATGCTTTATGATACCACTAAATTTTAAGTACAATGGCTCTAGCAATGACATGGTTTACATGAGCAATTTCCCTTTTACAAGACCTGTAAAAACTGTGCTAAAATGTGAATAATCTGGACTAATGAGAACTAATTCCTTAAATAAATAAAACCATGATTTTCCAAAAGGGCTCTTCATAAACATGCTTACAACTACACAATGAAATATTGAACCATGTGACTATCAATACTAGGAAACACAATAATCCTACATTGTGCAACTTGTTCACCAGATATTTATGCTTCATAGTAGTCGGTAATGACAGACAAAACCTGTAAATAGCTTTTGATATCACTGGTTATAGTATAAAGAGTGTTGTTTTCTATTCATTTGTGATGTCAGTAGTGTTAATAAAATCATTTATGCAAATATTTTTTAAAATGCAGGTTTGTATAGAATAACACACATAAACTTATAGAACAGATTCTCTAAGTGCTTAGGGGACACTGAAATTTAAGATTTATTCATAATCTCTACAAAGCCAACTAACAGACTGTAATTATGATTTTATGTCCTAAGTTTTTTTAAAATCCTGAAAATGCCAGTGATATATAGAGTACAGTTTGAAGATCAATTTTTATTGTTCAAAGAAATTTTACTTGGCTTACCACATTTCTTCTTAGAAAATATCCCCTTGCAGCAGGTAGAGTTGGTGTTATTTACAGTTTGCATTACATAGTTCATGGCCAGAGAGCTACTGTGTGCAAGAGGTAGGGCTTGCCCCCTGACCTGACTCCCAGGCATCTGTGCTTTCCATTGGAATCATCTTTGTCTGACAACTCTGCTGAAAAGCTTGCTGGCCATAGGAAGATTTTTGAATGATTTTGGAGATGATACAACAGGTGATGTTCACAGAACAATCCTCTGTAATCATCTGCCTGTTAGCAGTATCTCCATCTCTCCTATTCAGGAAATTCTATCAGAATATGAATCAGGAAGATGCTCTTAGAGTTTTATCTGGTGAAGCCCTCATATTATTACCTTAAAATTATTAATCTTCACTCCTTTAAGCACCAGACACTTTCCCTTTGGACACCAAAATAATGAAATTTTTATTAACCAGTGTTGGGAAGTAGGAGATTGGAAAATCAAGACATCTTATTATTGGCCTTTAAAGAAATGCACCAAAGCTTCAGATGTAAGTTGGGGAAGACTTTTAAAATATAAGCAATTTACATGCTAGAGTTTTTTTCCTTCTATCACCATTATCTGTAGTCCCAACCTAGAATAAACTTGGAATTTGTTAAAGAGGAGAAGGAATAATTGGGCAGAGAAGAGAATGCAATGGAACATCTGCCCTCCAACTCACACCTCTGGACTATAGTCCGGTGGGAGAAGGGACAAGACACCTGAGGAAACTTAAGGGAAAATAACCAGTCCTACCTCAGTCTAGGCAAGAATGCCTGTGCTGAGCACATAATTTGCATGAGTGATTCTGTCTTTTTGATCTCAGGAGCCATTTTCTTCTTTCAAAATTATTATTGTTATAGACCTGAAAGAGTTTTATTACACGGTGTGTGTGTGTTTGTGTGTGTGTTTGTGTGTGTGTCTGTGAAATTAAAACTAAGAAATTGTTTAAAACACAAGAATACATAAATAATCATTTCATTAGCCACAAAAGTGATGCGATTACATGGCATGTAGTCTCAGCAAAATTCCAGTTAAACAGGCATATAACACCTTAGTATTATTATAAGAAGGATTCTGACCTCACATACCCCTGAAAGGGTGTCAGGAAACCTCAGCATTCTCTAGACCATTCTTTGAGAACTGTGCTATAGAAGGTCCTACATAGCTCTCTCTCACACATGCACACACACACACATGCACACCTGAAACACAGATACTGTTTTCTGTTTTCGGTTATGTGAAAAAGATTTTAGAATTTTGGTAACCAAATGAGTACTACAAGAAAGCAAGGTGAATTTAGGACTTATCTTTACCCTAGAGTTTACAGGTCTCAGAGCCCAGGAGTGTGAGCTCCATACAACAGTCCAGGAGTAAGGAAAAAACCACAGCTTCTTCCCTGACAAGGCAGAGACAAAGATCTTGCTGTGGCTTAATATTAACTGTCTACAATCACCAGAGCCAGTGTCTAGGTAGACTGAGTTCATCAGACAACAGAATATGGTGCATCTTCCTTCCTTTCTGTTAGATTTGGGAGGCACTTAGGACCACTTGGAAATACTGGGTCAGAACATTTAGGTAAAGAGTAGGAAAACATCTGCTTGATTCAGCTACCCAAAAACCTAAATCAGGTCAATTCTTAGTCCATTCTCAGATTGCTATAAAGAGCTATCTGAGACTAGGTAATTTATAAAGAAAAGAGGTTTAATTAGCTCACGATTCTGCAGGCTGTACAGAAAGCATGGTTGGGGAGGCCTCAGGAAACTTACAGTCATGGCAGATGAGGAAGGGGAAGCCAGCACCTCTTACATGGCTGCAGCAGGAGATGAAGCACCTGTGAAGAAGGAGGTGTTACACACTTTTAAACAACCAGATCTCATGAGAACTCACTCAATGTCAGGAGAACAGCAAGGGGGAAATCCGCCCCCATCAGCCAATCACCTCCCACCAAGTCCCTCCTCTAACACTAGAGATTACAATTTGACCTGAGATTTGGGCAGGGACACAAATCCAAACCATATCAGTCCCTATCCTGGCTGTAGCACACCCAGTCACTGTCTGGAATCCTCAGCCCAACCCAGCTTTTCTTCTGCTCTGTCCCAAGGGATCAAAGCTATTGCTCAGGGCTGGGCTTCCAGAGAGCAACACTCCTTCAGCCTTGGTTATATGAAGGCTCTCATAAACGTTACTCTCTTCAGACCTGGGGTAGGAAGAAGACTATGGACTTAAAAAGAAAAATATATATATATATCTTCTATATATTTTGTCATAAGGTATGTGGGTACATTTCTATACTTTTCCCCAAGCCAATTAATATTTTGACAAGAAGGCAAGACAGTTGAGAGGCTGCTATTTCCTCCCTGATATATGTGTGTGTGTTTTTGCATGTGTGTGTGTGTGTATATATATATATATAAAATTATTATTTTTTGAGACAAGTTCTCACTGTTGACCAGGCTGGAGAACAGTGGTGCCATCTTGGCTTACTACAGCTTCCACCTCCCAGGCGCAAGTTCTTGCCTCAGCCTCCCTAGTAGATGGGAACATAAGCATGTCACCACATCTGGATAATTTTGGTATTTTTTTGTAGCGACAGGGTTTCATCATGTTGCCCAGGTCAGTCCCAAACTTTTGAGCTCGAGCAATCTACTCGCTTTGGTCTTCAAAAGTGCTGAGGTTACAGGTGAGTCACTATGCCCATCCCCTGCTACTTTTATGTTTAGTAGCCCTGCTGTGCTCCCCAACTCAACAGAAATGGTGCTGTCAAAGAAAAAGATGGCAAGGTAGATCTGGATGCAACATTGGCTAGGGACCACCCCCGAATTTTTGTCATGGCTTTGAAGAGATTTGTTGGAGAGCCTAATTCCTTGTAAATAATATGAACTAGGACTAACAGCAACATGGCCACCAAAATGCTACCAGACACAACAAATTTTACAGTGAACATTTCCCATTTTCAAGAAGAAGGCAAATCTAGAGTAAGCCTCCAACCAGGGATGTAGAGGAAAAGGTTGAAACCTCAGAGTATGGCCAATGGCAGGGCATTTATGTAGGGGGCTGGATTAGCAAGGGAAGCCTAGTCATGAGGGGCCCCATCTCTCCAAAGCAATCACAGTTCAAAGCAAAAACCAAAAGAACTGCCAAGTTATCAATTGTGGTAAGTACAGAGAAGTAACCAGGGATCATACACTTTGCTCTCTCTGTCATCATGAAGTTATTTGATTTCTCTTACACACAGATGCCACTTTCGGTAGAAGAAGATAGAAGGGAGGACTGGAAATGAATATAGTGTAGTTCTGGAAAGATACCAAATAAGTCGAAGGAAACCATGGATAGAATGACTAGATTAGGCATCTATGTCTTCCCTTAAGAGAGTTAATTATAAATTCATTAAATAAACATAAGAAAAAATTACTTTTTTATTCACTGGAGGTGGTCACTGTGGAAATTTCTAATTATGCCATTAGTAACATTGAATCTTCTTTAATTTATTCAAAATCTAAGAACTGTTAGTTAAGATACAATTTATGAGTCAGTTCTTAATTAAAACATTTAAAAAGCAGCAAACAATGCAAAGTATTGGAGATAGAGTTTGGATTCAATAAAATAAGAGTTATTTCCCTGGATATGTGTTTTCACTAATGTTGAGTTTTTCTTTCTTTCTTTTGTGTGTGTGTGTGTGTGTGTGTGTGTGAAGTGAGGGTTCTGCTGTTGAAGATGCTTTTTCTTCTCCATTAAGGATAAGTCCCGCTTATAAATTCCAGTGCAGTTATAATAAAAATCTCACCATACCCAATATATTGAAGCAAAGAGTTTAGAATGGCACCTAATAAATAATAAGTGCTAAATAAATGTAAGTTACATTATTACTCATGCCGTTGAAAATTCCTTTATCTACCTGAAATGTACTGTCACTGATCCATTTATCCCTGTCAAAATTTTCCTCATACTTTCTACCCTCAATTTGGCATTTTCTTTGAATAATTGCCTTTTACTCTCCAGGAATGAATAATAACATTCTCTCCTAAAACCTAGAAAATTTTGTACACAAATCTACTTGGACACTTATCAGAATGTGCTAAAAATGTGTCTGTAGAGCAATTACAAGCCTCTCAAGGTTTTAGTCTATTCCTCACAGTGGGTGCTCAATGAAGCTTGCTGCATAAATAATGAGTAAATTGTTTTTACTTTGTAAAAAGTGTCTATGTGATAGCTACTTTTGGCCTGGGACCAATGATGCTATTAATCTGTTTATCTCTGATCAGATAATTGTAATGGTTTTGGACTTTGGACTGTTTTCTTTCCCTTGTAGGCCAGATCCCCAATATAGAATTGAGTACCAGCGAGTTTACCATATTTCTTCCATTCAACATTTCATAATGATAACAATAATAGTAATCATATCAGATAATTTTATTTAGTTTTTTTTTGAGCTGAAAATTGTAATCAGGGTTTTTGGAAAATGTTCTAAATTATCATCATATTGACTCTATAATTTGAGTAGTAGTATTGATCCATTACTTGGATCCATTGTATCGAAAGTAATACAAATTAATACAGTAGTAGGATTGTATCCAAAGAGAAAACTAGGCTAAAGAAGACAAATTAATTTGCCTGAGTTTACATAGCTCATAAGTAGCTGAGTCACGTTTCTACAACCAGGCCATGTTGTAAAAGGACCCCTTTAATTCCAATTGCTATATGCTATTTCAGAGACAAGCATTAATTATGAATATGATGATTTTAGTTTTTTTGCTAATTAGGTAGATGTTAGCTGATAACCTTGAAGGCTGAGTATTTATTTACAATAGAAATAACTCAAACACTGTACTTTTTCATATATGAGGCACATGTGTGTGTATTATTTGCTTATATACATGATTATAGCCAAGAAAAAAAGGCATAATCCTTTCATTTATAGATTAGGAAACTGAGAACCAGCTATAGCAATAATATCTCTCATGAGATGAAACAACACCAGATTAAAAAAAAATCCCAGAATAATTTTTATTTGGTGATGTTTCATCTCATGAGAGATACTCTATAATTTTCCTTCTTATCTTTATCTGGTTTTGGTTTTAGGGTAATGTTGGCTCAATAGAATGAATTAGGAATTGATCCTTCTAATTTTGGAAAACAATGTAGAGAATTGGTATTGTTTCTTTTTTAAATGTTTTGTGAAATCCACATGTGAAACTATCTGGGCCAGGTGATTTTTGGAGAAGTTATTCATTATTGATTTCATTTATTTAACAGACATAAGCATATTTAAGTCACATATTTTTCCATGTGTAAATTTTGGTATTTTGTGTTTTTCAATTTCGATTTTATCCAAATTTGTGGGTGATTAGTCCACAATTTCTTTTCTTTTGCCTGCTTAAGGCTTAATTTGTTCTTTCTCTAAACTTCTGAGGTAGAAGCTCAGGTTTTTAATTAGAGCTTTTCTCTTTTCTATGTATGTATTCAGTGATACAAATTTTCAAATTTGTGTTTTATAGCTTAGAATGTGGTCTTTCTTGGTGACTGTTCATGTGAACTTGAGAATGCATATGGATTTTGCAAGGGCTGTGATTCTTATACTTTTTCCTTGATAAGTAAGCTGGAGTTTTTCTCCTGGCTTCTTTCAAGATTTATTCTCATTTATCTCCAGTTTGAATATAATGTGCGTAAGCTGTGGTTTTGTTTGGCCTTCCATTTTCTGAGATTCCTGAATCTGTGGTTTAATGACTGTCATTAATTTTTGAAAGTTGTTGGCTATTATAGTTTCAAATGTTTCTTTTGTTTCATTGTCTCTCTTCTGGTTTTCAAATTACATATATATTACTTCTTTAGAAATCGTTCCAATTTCTTGTATGTTATTTTTTGTTTTAAGTTTAACTTTTTTTTTTTTTTACTTTTTATCACTTTTCATCTTTGTATTTAAGTCTGAGCAATTTGTATTCACATATCTTCAAGCCCACAGATTATTACCTCAGTGGGATCCAGTCTACTGGTTAGTCCATTAGAGCATTCTTTATTTCTATTTTGTGCTCCTTATTTCTAGTATTTTCCTTTGATTATTTCTTAGGATTTTGAGTTATCTGCCAACATTATTCACCTAGTCTTGCATATTTTGTACTTTTTCTGAGAGTCCCTAACATATTAATCATAGTTATTTTAAATTTCCTGTGTAATAACTTCAATGTCTGTGTTACATCTAAATCTGGTTCTTATAATTGCTTGTCTTTTCCACCTGTGTTTTCTGTTACCTTTTGGCATGACTTGTAATCTTTTGTTGAGAGATAAGCACTTACTCAGTACTTGAAAATGGGGTAAATAGGCCATTAGTGGTGAGAATTTATATAAATACGTCAAGGAGTTGAACTATGTTTATTGCGTTCTGTAACTCTTCCTACATGATTCAATTTCTTCTAGTGTATTTTCTTTTTCTCCTCTATTGTTTGGAGTTACTTAAGTACTCCTCCTCAAAGATAGTTTGCATCTTTCAGCTTTTTCGTTGTAATCTGTGTTATTACATGGGAGCCTTGCTGGTACATAGTAAAGGACAGAGATGGGAGTTCACTTTATAATCTCAGTGCTTTAGTTTGCCTCTGTCTCTGGGATGTTCTCTATACAAGAGTTTCTCCCATCATACAGTTTTTTTCCCCTTGCTTCCTACTCTATTACCTGACTTTTGTGTTTCAAATCTATTTTTGTGAAACGCTGACTTCTATTGACTATACACACACCTGCACACATACACAAACACATATACACACCTCACTTCTTAAGACGGGATGGCTAGAAGAGTTTGAAGAAGGAGAATTGCCCTTTCTTCAGCTAAGATAAGGCCCACAAAGTATTTTCCCCAAAAGAGTAGGTCTGTGTTACGGAGAAGGCTCTAGCTATATTTCACAACCATCACTCTTCTCTTTCCCCTGCCAGAACCATTAGGCATTGTTCTGAGATCTTTACTGGGAGATGCTGATGAGCTTCCCAAGAGGTAAGTTTTATGAAAGTGCTAGGGTCCTCCCGAAACTGCAGTCTTGATGAGAGTCTCTCTCATATTTATCCTTACTCAGACTCCAGCGTTCCAGGAGTTCATCAAAATTACCATCTAAGTGTCCCTAGCATTTTATGTTTCTAGCAGTTTCTGCTGCAGGTGGGCAGATCTTGGTTGTGACTCTCCTTTTGGGGATGTCACTCCAGATTTTAGTAAGACAGCTAGTTCTGAAATCTTAGTTCCTTGATGTATTCAACCAAAGGTATTGATTTTCAGTTCACCCAGGCTTTTATTGTTGCAAGGAGTGCACATGTCTAAGGTCTTTACATTTTGGCACTAATGTCCCTTCATAATTGTTCACTAATTTTTGCATTCCTTTCCTATGCTCTAATTCCATTGTGTGTCAGTCTAAATTCCATATAGTCCAGCAATTTGATGATGATGTACTAGTTAATAACTGCTTAAAGGGTGAAAGCAGTCAGTATCTCACCCTCAATGGCCAGGAACATAATTGCTTATGCCAATCTGAATTCTTTCATTTTGCTTTTAAGCTTTCATGTGTTCATCTGAGTGGCAATCTTTCAAATTGCCAGTCACAATCAGGATAGTGTTCAAAATTAGAAAATTAAATCTGAAAATGTTTTGAATATCTAGAAATTAAAAGACAACTATTTGTGTGGAGATTTGAAGATGTTGGAATGAAGGTAATCCTAAAGGTATTAGCTATGAAATGCTAAAATTGATTGCACAGATCAATTTAAAATGGCAAAGAATAGGAAATATTATATATAAATGTGATAAGAGACGCTAAAGATAAAGAAGAGTCAAAGTCCCAAATGAACAAACTTTTGCTATGAAATTTCAGAAAGAGAAGAGGTACTGCTGTGTTGTGACAATCTGGGCCAAAACAAAGAATACAGTATCTTAAATCATTATGTGTAATCACATGCCTCCTTTTTACACTCATAAATGGAACATTTCTATGTACACATGAACCTTTTGAATTTATTTTATTTAAATTTTGTGTATTCAGTGTTCTTTACAAAAATTGTATATGTTTATGTATATGCAGAGAAGGCAAGAATTGTTTCTCATGCATAAGAGTAAAATGAGAAAAATTAGCTTCAGTGATTTGTGTGTGCATGTGTGTGTGTATTTTTAATTTTGGATTCCAAATTTAAATGATATATACAAATAAAAGTAATGTTTAAAATTACCCCACATTTATTCCAGCTTATGGGGCATCAGTAGACTTCGCACTTGCTCATTAGTGTTGCTTACGAAACGAGAGCAGTTGAAAGAGGAAGGAACAGCTGTTTGAAATGCAAGGAGAGAAATTAGAACAGAAATGCAGGTAAAATATGGGCACTTTGAAAATAATTGTAGTGACATCAAAGAGCTACAATTTAAACATTATTTAAAAATACCTGGCAAACTACTTTAAAAATTCAAGGACCCTGAGTCAATAATGAGTTTATGCATCAGCTACTCCAAATGTAATTGAAATGTGGAGAATGCTGTCTACATTATTCATTAAAAACTCCCTCCCGGGCGGGCACAGTAGCTCATGACTATAATTCTATCACTTTGGGAGGTTGAGGCGGGTGGATCACTTGAGGTCAGGAGTTTGAGACCAGCCTGGCCAACGTGGTGAAACCCCGTCTCTACTAAAAATACAAAAATTAGCCAAGCATGGTGGTGGGTGCCTCTAATCCCAGTTACTTGGGAGGCTGAGGCAGGAGAACTGCTTGAACCCAAGAGGCAGAGGTTGCAGTGCTACTGCACTCCACCCTGGGTAACAGAGTGAGACTCTGTCTCAAAACAAAAACAAAAACAAAAAAAACTTCATCCATTGTGGAGTAGGAATGTAACTTCTCCTTTGGAGAACACTTTAAGAGTTTGAAATTTAAAACTACAAGAGAGGAGTATTGCTTGAAACCTGGAAGTGAACATCAAGGCACAAACAGAGCTAGAGTCAAGAGCACTTCTCTTGTTCTACAAAAGGTGTAGGGAATTAAATTCCTAATTCTCAAAAACAGTGTGGAACCCTCTTCCGTTTTTTTTTTTTTTTTTTTTTTTTTCTTTTTTCCCTCTGTCTTCCTATGGCTGGCAAAGGGAGCTCCTGGGAGCTTTAAAGTACCCAGGATATTATACAGAAAAAGAAAAGACCAAGAGATAAACTCACAAAATTGTTTAAGATCTACTGGTTTCATCTCAACTTCACAAGCATGAACCTGATCTTAATCAGCATACCAAAGACTTTGAGAATGGACCACAACCAAGGACCCAGGCTGACTGTGGAATAGTGCACACCAGGACAGATCTGAATTAACAATGTAAATGGATTAAAAGAAAGAACTGATATTAAAACAACAACCCACAGAAGAGTGTTGGAACTAGTGGCTTGAAACTAATCAGGTATGTTGCCAGTTAAATTAAACAACAACAACAAAACATTAGAATTTAGATAAAAGCCAGAGCTCTGTAATATAATAATGAAGGTGTACGGTATATAATCCAAAATTACTTAGAAAGAAATAAAAACAAGGGAAATCTCAACTAAGATGGAAGCAGATAATACCAACAATGAAATGGCACAGATTTGAAATGTTCAAACAAAATATTTAACTTAACTAATTCATAAATACTCCAACAAGCAGTCATGAACACTTAAAAAATGGGAAAACTTCATGTGTTAGTAAAGAAACAGGGAATATAAAGAAGACCCAAACAGGATTTTTAGAACTGAGATTGTAAAAATAGATACGAAACCTTCAGTGATAAATAGCAAAATAAAGATGAGAGAATGAAAGAGTGAACTTGAAGATTTAGCAATATAAGTAGTCTAATCTGGACAACAAAGAAAAATGTTTTAATAATAAATAATAAGCAAAGACTAGGGATCTTTGGGACCAACACAAAATATCTCACATTTGTGGTATCAAAGTTTCATACGGAAAGAAGAAAGCAGTGCTGGAAAAAGATTTGAATAAAAAATGATCGAAAACTTCCAAATTTTAACAAAAGACATAAATGTTTGGATTCACTCAAAAAGTCCGTAAGTTTCCAAATAGGATAAACCCATACAAATTCACACCAAAACAGATGATAATCAAATTGCTGCAAACTAAAAACAAAGTATTTCAAGAGCACCAAGAGAAAAAAAAATGACACATTACCAATGGAGAAAAACATTTTGAATGACTGAGGATTTTATTTCAGAAACTATGGAAGTAGAAGAAAAATAACGCAAGTGCTAAAAGAAAAGAACCATTATTCTGAAGTTTATATCTAGCAAAAACATCTATCAAGAATGAAGATAAAATAAAGCTGTTCTCAAAAAAAAAAAAAAAACCCACAAAAACTAAGAGAATATGTTTTCACAGGATGTGACCTAAAATAAATGCTAAACAAAACTCTTTACACAAATAAATGACATAAGAAGGAAATATGGAACATAACAAACTCCCTAGGATAAAGAGGACCATTACATAATGATAAAAATTTTAATTCACCAGAAATACATAACAGTCCTAAGTACGCAGGTACCCAATAACAGAACTTCAAAATATACAAGACAAACACTGACAGGCGGAAATGAAAAATATGTATGTCTGCAACTATCAAATATGACTTCAACACACCTTTCTCTGTAATAGATATAAATAGTAGACAGAAACTAATCAAGAATATAAAAGTACAAAATGACATCATCATCCAAATAGATATAATTGACATCTATAGAATATACCTCAAAGCAACAGGAGAATATGGATTTTTCTAAGATGCATATGAATAATTTACTTGTATATACCATATCTGTGGCATAAAGCAAATTCAACAAATTTAAAAGAATTGAATGAATACAAAATGTTATCAATTCATATGGAAATCAAACTAGAAATGAATAACAAATATATTGAAAATATTAATAAATGTTTTTAAATAAAAACATCTTCGTGCAGAAGTTTTTTGTGGACGTAAGTTTTATTCTGAAAGTATAAATAGCATGTGCATGTTTAGCTTTACAAAAAGTACCTATTCATAATTGCCCAAACCTCAAAATTGCAAATATTCTATGGTTAACTGAATAAACAAATATGGTAGATCCACACAATGGAATACTACTCAGGAATTAAAATCAACAAATTATTGATGTATTCAACAACTTGGATGAACATCAGAGACAATATGTTAACTTGTAAAAGCCTAGTTCGAAATATTACATATTGTAGGAGTCCATTTATATGTCATTTTTGAAAAAGACAAAATAATAGTGATAGAGGATAGATCAGTGTTTTCCAAGAGTTAGGGGTTGGGTTAGAGTGTGACTATCAAGGAATACTATCCAGGATTTAGTGGTACTGTTATTGCTCTGTATATTGATTGTGGCAGTAGTTTCAGATCTAAAGATGTATTAAAATCTAAAACTCTGCATCAAAATATAATCAATGTTATTATATGATACTTTGAAAAAGAAAACATTGCTGAATTATTAACACTCAAAGGAAGAGATTATTTTCTTTCTTGTAGTCGACCTGACAGGTAAGTATAATATGGGACTGTAGAGGTTTAGCCTAATGGGAATTGGGTAGATAACATTATGTGAATCTTACTGATATTAGAATATTACAGCCAAGATTAAAATGATGCATTACATTTAAAATATCAGTTGCATGATTGCTTTCAAAACCATTTCTCCAAGTAAGATTTTTATTTTTGTTTTTGTTATTAGGTAAAAGGTTTTAAGCAAATAAAATTTAGTTTAGTTTCAGATTTGATTTTATCATGTTCTTACTATATCAAAGATTTGAAAATAGTCAACACATACAAATATAGATACCTGTCATTGTGCTACATACTTTGGGGGAAGCAGCTTCTAGTTAGAGGATTGAGAAGGTAAAAAGAAAATATAAGGGAAATTAAATCATGAATGGTTCTTTTAAACTATCTGCCAGTATATTTAATAATTTAGTTCAAGGAAAAGGGAGAGTGAGGGAAAGAAGGAGAGAAGAAATTTAGTTTCAGATACAAACAAGTATTATACATCATTTTAGAACAACACTATTCAATAAAACTATAATGTAAGACATATGCAATTTTACATTTTCTGATAATCACATTAAAAAAGTAAAATAAACATTAAGAAATTAATTTTGATAATGTATAATATATGTCATATGTTATTTTTTCTTGTTAAATATATAATAAATATATAATAGTAAATTTTGATTAACCTGACATCATCAAAATGTGACCCGATATGTAAGCAAATATAATTCTTTATGAGCTATTTTACATTCTTTTTTTAGTACTAAGTTGTTTTTGCATTAAGCATTTGAAATTTTTATACATATCAATCCCTATATTAGATTGTCATCAGGAATACATAATCTATATTTAGATTTCATAAAGGTAAATATTGAGAAAGTAGGTTCACATGCTTGATTTGTTGCAAATGTACTTAACATTTTCCAATAACTAAATTGAGAAACCATTATGAAATGTAAACTGATCAAAGTTACATTAAATTAAAAATTATGTTTTTTGGTCACTCTAATCACATTTCAAGTGCTCATTATTCACACAAGACCTGTGGCTTTCATTTTGAACATCACCATCCTAGTACATAAATTTAAATGGTGTCTAAATGCATACAGACATTTTGTAGTAGGTCATTTTCCTTTTAGAAATAATTTTGCATCTTATAAGTTTTACAATAAAAACTCTTTTCTCCTATTGATCTCTACTCCTGGAAATAATAATTCATGACCTGAAGTGTAAGAAAACACACACAAAAAATGACCATTATAATTTTACTTTCTGTGCCATTACTTTGACAAAATCTCTCCGTTACTTGTGCTGGTACTTCATAGTACAGCAACCAATCTGGTATATCCCACCTCATGAAGCACATTCTCCCTTCTGATATGTCTGCTCAGTTGGGGTACATAATGAAATGAAATATTTATTTGCAGTTTGTTATGATTTAAATTGATTAAAATTCTCATTTCTCAATATTTGAAATGATACAATTGTATAATATAAAATCATTAGACTGATTTCACTTTCCACAAATAACAGATGTCACAGCAAAATCCTCCTCACATTTAAGCAGCCTGAAACATTATAAAAAGAAGTCATTATCTGCAAAAGACAGCTACATGGATAAGCAGAAAAGTGGACAATTTTAAAATATAGATAATCCTCTACTTTACATTTTTGACATTTTTGTGTCCAATTCCACACTTCAATACTCCAAGAACCTTTAAAAAATATTTTAAAACATTTTATTGATACATAAGATTTTTTATGTATTTATGGTATGCATGTGACATTTTATTACAAGCATAGAATATGTACTGATAAAGTCAGAATGTTTGAAGTGTCCATCACCTTTTTATCATTTCTATGTGTTGAGAACAATTCAAGTCTTCTCTTATAGCTACTTTGAAACATACAATTTATTGTTGATATTATAGTCACTCTATACAGATGTCAAACAATAGAACTCATACCTTTTATCTAACTGTATGTTACTACTTGTTAACCCACTTCTCTTCATCCACTCCTCCCATTCACCCACACTTATCAGTCTGTAATATCTAACATTTACTCTCTACCTTTATGAGATCAAAATATTTAGCTCTAACATATAACTGAGAACATGCAATATTTGTTTTTCAGCATCTGGTTTATTTTACATACTGACTTCTAGTTCTATCCGTGTTGCTGCAAATGACACAATTTCATTATGTTTTCAATGGCAGAATTCTATTCCATTGTGTATATATACCACATTTTCTTTATCCATTTGGCTGTCACTGGAGACTTAGATTGATTCCATCTCTTTGGTATTGTGAAGAGTGCTTCAATAAACATGTAAGGATAGGTATGTCTTTGATATACTGACTTCTTTTCCTTTAGATCAATAACCAGTAGTAGGACTGCTGGATCATATGATAGTTCTATTTTTAGTTTTTTGAGAAATCTTCATACGGTTTCCCATAGTGGCTGCACTTTACATTCCCACCCAGTGTTTAAGAGTTCCCTTTTCTCTGCAGCCTTGTGAGCATCTGTTCTTGTTGGTCTTTTTTTTTTTTTTTTTTTTTTGAGATGGAGTCTTGCTCTGTCGCACAGGCTGGGGTGCATTGGGAGGGTTACAGCTCACTGTAACCTCCATCTCCCACGTTCAAGAAATACTCATGCCTCAGCTCCCCAAGTAGCTGGGATTACAGGGGTGCACCATCATGTTGGGCTAATTTTTTTGTATTTTTAATAGAGATGGGGGTTTCTCCATTTTGGCAAGGATGGTCTTGAACTCCTGACCTCAGGTGATATGCCCACCTAGGCCTCCCAAAGTGCTGGATTATAGCCATGAGCCACCACGCCTGACCTAGCAACAGTCGTTCTAAATAGGATAAGATGATATTTCATTATGGTTTTGATTTGCATTACCCTGATTATTAGTGATGTTGAGCATTTTTCCATGTATCTTGTGACTATTTGTACACTTTGAGAAATGCCTATTCATGTCCTTTGCTTACTACTTAATGAGATTATTTGTGTTTTTAGTGTTGAGTTGTTTGAGTTCCTTATATATTGTGGAATGTAGTCCCTTTTCAGATATTTTCTCCAATGTTACGGATTGTCTCTTCATTCTAGTTACTGTCTCCTATATTGTGCACATGCATTTTGGTTTAATATAGTCCTATTTGCCTTTTTTTACTTTTGTTGCCTGTGCTTTTGAAATCTTAGTCATAAGTTAGTTGCCTAGGCCAATGTCCAGAAGAGTTTTCCCTAGCTTTTCTTCTAGTATTTTTAATTTTGGGTCTTATGTTAAAGTCTTTTATCTATCTTGAGTTGATTTTTGTATATGTTTAGAAACAGGAGTCTAGTTTTACTCATCTACATATGGATATCCAATTTTCTCAGCACCATTTATTAAAGAGAGTGTCCTTTTCTCATTGTATATTCTTGACATTTTTGTTGAATATTAGTGGTTTAGAAGTATGTGGATTTATTTCTTCATTCTCTATTCTGTTTCATTGATCTATTTGTCTTTTTTTATGCCAACAACATGCTGACTGGATTACTATTGCTTTGTAATATGTTTTGAAGTTAAATAGTGTGATACCTCCAGCTTTGATTTTTAATCAGCTATGGCTGTTGGGCACTTTTATTTTTCCATACAAATGTTAAATTTCTTTTTTTTTCCCGTATCTGTGAAAAAAATGGTGTTGGAATTTTATAAGGATTACATCTACAGACTGCTTTGGTAAGTTTGGCCATTTTAAAGATAATCATTATTTCAATCCACTGGCATGGAATATTTTTCCATTTGATTATGTCATCTACAGTTTCTCTCATCAGAGTTTTATAGCTTTCCTTGTACAGTCTTTCACCACTTTGGTTAAGCTTATTCCTAGGTATTTTATTTTATTTTTTTGTAGCAAAATGGAATTGCCTTCTTGATTTATTTGCCAGCTATTTCTGTCTTGGTTTGTAGAAACGCTATAGACTTTGTATGTTATTTTGTATCCTACAACTTTATAAAAAATTATCAGATCTAGCAGTTCTTTGGTTGAAAATCTTTAGGATTTTCTACACATAAGATTATGTAATCTGCAAAGAGGGACAATTCAATATATATATTTTTTCCTATTTGGAAGTTTTTCATTTCTTTCTCTTGCCTGATTTCTCTGGCTAGAACTTCTGGTACTATGATGAATCAGAATGGTGAAAGTAGGCATACTTCTCTTGTTCTAGTTCTTTTTTTTTTTTTTTTTTTTTGAGACAGAGTCTCACTCTGTTACCCAGGCTGGAGTGCAATGGCACAATCTTGGCTCACTGCAACCTCCACCTCCCAGGTTCAAGCGATTCTCCTGCCTCAACCTCCCAAGTACCTGGGATTACAGGCACCCGCCACCTAATTTTTGTAATTTTAGTAGAGACGGAGTTTCACCATGTTGGTCAGCCTGGTTTCGAACTCCTGACCTTAGGTGATCTGCCCACCTCGGCCTCCCAAAGTGCTGGGATTACAGATGTGAGCCACTGTGACTGGATCTCTTGTTCCAGTTCTCAAAGGAAAGGCTTTCAGCTTTCCTCCATTCAGTATGATGTTGACTCCATGTCTCACATCCATGCCATACTAATGCAAGACTTGGGGTCCCAAGGTCTTGGGCAGCTCCGCCCATGTGGCTTTACAGGGCCTAGCTCATTTGGCTACTTTCATTGGCTGGTGTTGAGTGCCTGTAGCTGTTCTATGTGCACAGTGCAAGATGTCAGTGGATCTACCATTCTGTCATCTGGAGGATGGTTGGGTCTCTTCTCACAGCTCCATTAGGCAGTGCCCCAATGGGAACTCTGTGTTGGGGCTCCAAGCCATCATTTACCCTTTGCATTGCTCTAGTAGAGGTTCTGTGTGAGGGTTCCACCTCGCATCAGACTTTTGCCTGGTCCTCCAGGTATTTTTATACATCCTCTGAAATGTAGGCAGAGGCTCCAAAACCTTAACTCTTGACTTCTGCACACCCACAGACCCTACACGACATGGAAGTTGCCATGGCTTGGGGTTCACACCCTCTGCAGCCATGGCCTGAGCTGTAACTTCTCCCCATTTTAGCCACAGATCAAGTTGGAGCTGCTAGTACACAGGGTGTCATGTCCTGAGGCTGTACAGAGCAGTAGGGCCCTAGGCCAGGCTTACAAAACCATTTTTCCCTCCAAGGCCTCTAGGACTATGATGTGATGGGCTGTTGCAAAGATCTATAAAATGCCCTGGAGACATTTTCCCATTGTCTTGACTATTAATATTTGGCTGCTTGTACTTATGCAAATTTCTGTCACTGGCTTGAGTTTGTCCCCACAAAATGGGTTTTTCTTTTCTATGACATGGTCAGGCTGCAAATTTTCCAAACTTTTACACACTGCTTTCCTTTTAAACACAAGTTCCAATTTCAGACCGTCTCTTTGTGAATGCATATTATCATATGCTTTCAGAAACAGCCAGTTTACATCTTAAATGCTTTGTTGCTTAGAAATTTTTTTCCCACTGGATACCCTAAATCATCTTGCTGAAGTTCAAAGTTCCACAGATCTCTAGGGCACAGGCAAAATGCCACCAGTCTCTTTGTGAAAGTGTAGCAAGAGGAACCTTTAATCCAGTTCCCAAAAGTTCCTCATCTCCATCTGAGACTACCTCAACTTGGACTTCATTGTCCGTATTACTGTAAGCATTTTGGTCAATATAATGAAACAAGTCTGTAGGAAGTTCCAAACGTTTTCACATCTTCCTGCCTTCTTCTGACTTCTCCAAACTGTTCCAACCTTTGCCTGTTACCCAGTTCCAACATCAATTCTACATTTTCAGGTATCTTTATAGCAGTACCTCACTCCCGGTATCCATTTTCTGTATTAGTCTAGTTTCACAGTGCTATGAAAAACTATCTGAAACTGGGTAAATTATAAAGAAAATAGGTTTAATTGACTCACAGTTCAACATGGCTGGGGAGGCCTCAGGAAACTTATAATCATGCCAGAAGTCAAAGGGGAAGCAAGATGCATCTTACACGGGAGCAGGAGACAGAGTGAGGGGGAACTGCGTCACTAAGAAACCACCAGGTCTCCTGAGAACTCACTCACTATCACGAGTACAGTATGGGGAAAATCCACCCCCATGATCTCATCACCTATTACCATTTCTCTCACCTGATATGTAGGGATTACAGTTCAACATGAGACATGTATGGTGACAGAGAGCAAAACCATATCATGTAGAATTCATATTTTTCATCAAATAGAAATAAAGATATATATATATTTTCACTCCATTCAATTTGTAACTAGAATGTCATTTTTAAAAGGCAAAATATTTATACAATCTGAAGAGAAACCAGAGTATTGGAATGCCATTTTTTTAAAACCATATTTTAATGGGATTGCCACAGACCCAATAACTTCAAAATGTCTTTTTACTCTATTTTGTTTTCAGTAATGTCTTACAACTGTCTTTATTAGTATATTTAATCCACACTTCCGATATATATACACACACACACACGTGTGTATATATGTATACATATACACATATATACACAAACACACATACACACATACATAATCTGACAAAATTATATTTAATTTACATTTTAAATATTTTCTTCAAAGAACAAAACAGAAAAAATAGCTAAAGTTCCTGACTTGCTTAGAATAATTTACTTGACCACATATACTTTGTTAAATTTTGAATTACTTTTGCTCCTTTTTTAAATAATGGGAGTATTTCAAAGATTTCATATGACAAAATAAGAAATTTATGTTGGCATAAAATATCAAGAAAATAATATTTACTATACACTCTATTTATACAGCTGTTTTGGCTGTATTTCCCACTCTTTTGTTTGTCCACATACCATTTAGCTATAGCTGTACATATTCTTTGAGAACAATTTTTCTCAATGATGCTACCAAATGTTAAATTCTGTTTTATATATATTTACACTCCCCTCCATGAGTCTGGTGAAGTCACCCACTAGTTAATATTTATTTTATATCAAGTGAAAATCAGGATTATGATGTCATGAGAGCAAAATATAATATTGATCATGCACAGTGAAAGTATCATATGTTATCAATTAAAAAAAAAATAAAATAAAAGGGGCCGAGCATGGTGGCTCATGCCTGTAATCCCAGCACTTTTGGAGGCCAAGGCAGGTGGATCACCTGAGGTCAGGAGTTCGAGACCTGCCTGACCAACATGGAGAAACCCCATCTCTACTAAAAATACAACATTAGCCATGTGTGGTGGCATATGCCTGTAATCCCAGCTACTCAAGAGGCTGAGGCAGGGGCCAGGAGTTCGAGGCTGCAATGAACCAAAATTACACCAACCAGGGAGAGAGAGGAAAGCCTTTGACCAAAAAAAAAAAAAAAAAAAAAGAGTGAGAGAGAGAAAAGGGAAAAGGAGTGGTGGTAAAAGGAAGGAAGAGATAGAGATTGATAATTCAAGAGGATTATTTCTTGTTGACTCTATGCTTTCACTGTGCATCAGCTGAGGTGTTGTGATCAGTGGTCTCTCAGGAACCTCAGAAAATGGAACATTTATTACTTGGATCATTGCCAGGAAAAGAGACTTCCAGAATATCATGTGTGTAGTCAAATTATTTTATACAGAATACATTGTCTGTAATGTTGTCATTCAGCCCCTTCTACATACTAGGAGCTAGAGAATAGTTTGTGATTAGCACAAATGAACATTCTCTACTTAAGGCAGATTTCTAGGTATAGTGATCTAAAACAAAAAGTTAAAACAGTATGAATAATTTAGTTATAACTTTTACTAGCAATTTATGTAGGCCATTTTCTTATTAAATAAGAATATGAAAAGTATTTTAGCTTGTTAGTTTTCTCACAGCACAGTTAACAAAAATTACGTATTTCTGTTTTGCCTTCAAGGACAATACAGTGGGGAAAAAAAGAATAATCAAACACAGTATCACTGTTAGATCCAAGCAAGAGAAACTTCTTTCTCAGCCTCTGTGTTTTTGAAGTGCTATAATCCCAGCATTTGGGGAGGCCAAAGTGGCAGGATTGCTTAGGGTCAGGAGTTTAAGACTAGCCTGGACGAGGAAGAGAGACCTCATTTTTACAAAAAGTTTAAAAAATTAGCCAGCTGTGGTGGTGTGCACCTGTACTCCCAGCTATGTAGGAGGCTGAGGCAGAAGTATTGCTTGATCCCAGGAGTTGGTGGCTGCAGTGAGCTATGACTAGGCCATTGAACTCCAGCCTGGACAACAAAGTGAAACTCTGTCTCAAAAAACAAACCAAACAAACAAATAGACAAACAGACAAAAAACTAGGATCTCTATATCACAAAAAAATCAACTTATTAAAACAACCCCTAGGATCTGTGCTTAGAATCATGTACTTTGTGTTAGTAACATCTGATCTGTGATCTTCAACTCTCTTATGAACAATATCCTCAAATCCCAGGAGAATGCTTCTCCATATCTCATGCTCTATATTTTCTGATGACTGCATTCTGATGCCATCAGGTGTTTAAACTGTACCAATATTTCCAAGACAAGTCTACAAGGAACATTTGAGTGGTGCAAGTTCTTTGGAAAGATGAGAGTTAGCTTTTTGTGCATTCTAATTTGTAATTCCAGAGGTTCTCAAAATTCAGTTTAGTTGCACATGTAAGATGAGGCATATTCTGTGATACTAAATAATTGATATCAATCTTAAGTTTTTATATGTGCATGTATGGGAATAACATGCATAAAGCCTAATACTGTATGCAGTTACATATTGCTTTAAAGATATTGAAACGGTGATACAAGTGATAGCTATTCGTATGATAAAATAAAATAATCAGCAGTATTTACTGAGCCTTTTCCAATATTTGAAGGGAATATACAAAATTTATTATTTATTTTCCAGTTTAAAGATTAACTATACTTTTTTTTTCCTCAGGAGAGTAAAATTTATTTGTGACAGCTTAGAAAAGTCTTTTATTTTACCATTATTTTCAATAAAACAAATATTATGTAAAATGTTGATTATAACAATGAATTTGTACTTCTTTTAAAATGAATATAAGAAAGGTAAATTATAGGGAAGAAGCTATCCATCTGTCTATCATCAGTCATTGTATTCTACTGGTTATCCAAACTTCACTTCAGTGATCATGAAAAGGACACACAGACATTCCCCAAAATAATTATCTTATATTCTCTGAGACTTTATTTTAGACATTAACCTAAAGCTTTACATGTATGTTTTAATTTTATAAATTTTAAAACATTTTAAAGTAAGATGATAAAATATACTGTTACATTTATTTACTATAATTACATTTTTAAATATTTAGAAATATGGTCCAAATTTAGAAATGTATCTTTATTTGTACTCATTTCTGGGCCCCACAAAAGGTAGTGGCAGGCCTGAAAGAAGTGTAATATTCTCTTTATATTATATTTTGCAGCCTGACGCAATGTAGGGAAAATATGGCTCAAATGGAATCAGCAATTGAGGAGAGGACAGAAGACGATTCAAGTGAAAGATGTAACAAAATCAAAGACACTGAAGTGAAAGCAGCCAAGCATGTCTATGGGAATTAAGGTTGCTAAACTATGCATCCAACCTGAATATCCTGAATCTACAAGGAACTTAAACAATTCAACAAACAATCTCATTAAAAAGTGGTCAAAAGACATGAACAGATACTTCTCAAAAGACATATAAGCAACCAACCATGAAAGAAATGTGAATTAAAACCACAATAAGATACTATCTCATACAAGTCAAAATGGCTATTATTAAAACATCAAAAAATAACAGATGCTGGTGAGGCTATAAAGGAAAGGGAACACTTATACACTGCTGGTGGGAATGTGAATTAGTTCAGCCACTGGGGAAAGCAGTTTGGAAATATCTCAGAAGTAAAAATACAACTACCATTCAACTGGCAGTCCCATTACTGGGCATATGCCTGAAGGGATACAAATCACTTTACCAAAAAGACACTTACACTTGTATGTTCACTGCAGCACTATTCACAATATCAAAGACAAGGATCAATTCAGGAGCCCGTCAGTGGTGTATTAGATAAAGAAAATGTGTTACATATATACCATGAAACATTATGTAGCCATAAAAAACACAAAATCCTGTCCTTTGCAGCAACATGGATGCAGCTGGAGGCCATAATCCTAAATGAATTAATGCAGGAACAGGAAACCAAATACTGCATGTTCTCACGTATAGAGCTAGACATTGAGTACACATGGACATAAAGATAGGAACAAAGAAGTAGATACTGGGGACTACTTGACAGGAGAGGGAAGAACGGAGAAAAGGGTTGAAAAACCTACCTGTTGGGTACTATGCTCATTACCTGACTCATGGGATCTCTTGTACTCCAAACCTTGGGTAAAAAAATGCTGAGGACCGCCAACAAACAACAGAAGTGAGAAAGAGGTGAGGGAAAATCCTTCTCTAGAGCCTGCAGTGGTAGACTTCTCATCTCCAGAACTATGAAGTAATACATTTATGGTATTTTTAAGCTACCCAGTTTTTACCAATTTGTTACAGCAGCGTTAGAAATCTTACACAGAACTGCTATGTTAAATTATATGATTATTTGTTTAGTTTTGTGAGAAATTATCAAACTATTTCTCATTTAGCACTCCCACATGAATGTTAAAGTTCTAGTTGTTCCACATCCTATCTAGCACATGGCATCAGCACTCTTCTAAATTTAGAAATTTCTCTGGGGGTATATGGTATATAATGTGGTATTAATTTTGCATTTTTTCATTTTTTAATAACCAATAATGTTAAACATTTTTGATGTGGTTTTTGCTATCCTGATACCTGGATTAAGTCTATTAATGCGTGTTTATCTTTTTCCCCATTTCTTAAATCCATTACCTTTGTCTCCTTTCCTCTTCTTTTTTACTTAATAAATGTATACCAATTTAAAAGATATTTTGTATATCACAATGATGAGGTTTCAGGAAGGAAGAGATACAAACACATAAATTCAATCCACCATCATTTCCAGAACTCCAGCTCTGGTTTTTACTCCAGAAAATAGTTATAGATTTTAAGGTTGGAAATTAATGAGAAAGTTGTGATAAAATAGACAAATCAACAAAAATTGCATTGCCTTTGAAATTAACTTTCTATTCTTATAACAGTATAGACCTGGTGTGTATATTGACTGCATGCGCATTGCCAGTAAGGCGTGAGCTAAAAGTACATATATAAGCATGCATGAAGTTTCACTTCTTGACTCATGAGAGATTTCAACATTCTCAGTCAGCACTCCTAAACCATTTAACCTCTGTGATGGTTTTAAAACGTGTTACAAATTTCTGAAGCGGTGGTGCTAAATTTATCCTTTCTTGGGTATGAGCTAGACCCAATGATTTGTTACTAATGAAAATAATTTTTTAAAAATGATAATGTGTATCTTATAGCTTCTTTTCGTAGCCAGCTAAAGGGCACTGTGATTTAGTTCTTACGTTTTTACCTCAGTATCTATCATACTCACCTCATACAGTATTTTGGAACAACGTAAAGAAATAAAGGGGGAAATAAAAGGTATACACTAGCAAAATAAATCCCTCTCTTGTCTCCTTGTCTTTCTTTATTTCCTCTTATCCCATTCAAAATGATATTGATTTCTTTATCTTGAGTTTTCTACCATTTAATTATTCTAACTACAATGGCAAAATCCTGTAGTTCGACATTTGACATGGAAAAGGAGAAAATAACTCAAAACTTCAAAAATTATTATGACATTTTTCTCTCAAGAAGGCTTGTGAACCAAAACTAACATATTTTTCTGCCTCTATATTAAATAATATTGAGAATAAACAAAAATAACATAGATACTTGCTATAGTTAAATAAGTTAAATATTTGCTAAGAAATACAACATTAGAAAACCTCTAAATAGCTAAGAGGGTAATTAGCTTGATCATCCAACTAGTTTCAAGAGCCCAAGTTTTCTGAGCTCACATACTATTTTGTAAACTCTTCCCAATTCTGAATTAAAGTCTAATAATATCTTCTCTTGATTTATCCCTTCTAGGTCTGACACTACTAAGTCTCTCCTAAGGGGTTGCTCTCCCTTACTGCAGTTAGGCGTATAAGCTTAGCTTTGATCAGTAAGTGTCCTGACTATCTTTTGAGAATCAACACTTATTTTCAACATTGTCATCCTTCTAGAATAGGAATTTTAAAATATTAAAAACATAATTTAACATCCAAAGATAAGTGATTATTTGATTTAACTCGTATCTATTTTTTCAATGAAGTTATACATCCTACATCTTTAATAAGTTGAGACACATACAGAAGAAAAGAAAGAATTCACAGAAAATAAAAACAGAACTGAGATTATTCTAAAGGTTATTTCCTGTAAATCATCTTGGTTTATCTCTAAATCAAGTGATTTAAGGCTCTAAAAAGTACATAGTTTTTTTTTCTGTTATACATCTTTTAAATATGTAATGAGTAAAACTTGACATCAAGAAGAAATCCATAATTTCTGCAAGGAGTGGGCATTCTTTAGCTCTTTTTCATTTCTGTTTCATTGCAAATTAATGTCAGATTCACTTCTCAGTGCATATTCTGACAATTCTGGTAGTGCTAAGTAGAGGAGAGATACGACTTCCTAAAAATGGCACTAATAAGGTGAATAATAGAAAAAGAGTATATTAATTAAAAACATACTCTGTGTAGATTACCATTGAGTCTTTATCTATTTACTCAGGAATAGCCCCACTTTGTCATGAGATAGAAGAGTCCATCTCTGAGCTTGTACATGCTTCTGGAACTAAATGGTTGGCCATATTTGAATGGTTCTTGAGTCATTCAGTCATAATTTCTACCATATGGGAAACTTAGCATCATAAAATTTACTCTCACAGTTAACTGAGATTTCAAGGAATTCTAGTCAATTTCATAAAATTGGATTCTGTCTCAGGTTACTTTTTATCCTTTATCCTATCCACATTGTTTGAAGGCCAAGATTAGTATTAGGTTGGTGCAAAAGTAATTGCAGCATTTGCCATTAAAAGTAATGGCCAAAACTGCAGTTACTTTTGCAATAACCTAATGGTTAATCCTCATAACATTTGAAGACTGCTATGAAGCTTTATCCTTCTATCCTTAGTTTTTCTACCATTACTCAAAAATAAAATATTTAGTTATTTGGTCATTATTATTTTATTTTACCTTCTACTAATTATTTCAAGTATATCCTAATTTAGGCTAAGATATTTAGTACTTTTTATTTTGAAATAGTTATAGATTAACAGGAAGTGGCAAAGATAACAGAAGATTCAAATAACTTTTACTTGGGTTTTCCCAAGGTTTACATCTCACATAATATAGTACAATATCAAAACCGGAATATTACATTGATACAGTATATGTGTGAAGTTATGTGTCATCACATGCACAAATATGCATAAGCACTACTTTAATGAACATACAGAACTACTTCATCACCACGAAGATTTCTCTCGAACGATTGCTTTATGGTTGTGCCTACTTTCTCCCCTCCACCATCCCTAATCTCTGGCAAACACTAACATATTCTCCATCTCTTTAATTTTGTCACTTAAAAATGCTATATATATGGAACTGTACAGTATGTGATCTTTTGAGATTGAATTCCTTCACTCAGCATAACATCTCTGATGTTCATCTAAATAGTTTCATATATCAATAGTCTGTTCTATTTCATTGCTGAGAATGTGATTTAGTTTGTTTAATTATTAGTCTATTGAGGGACATTTTAGTTGTTTCCACATTTTGGCTACTATGAATAAAGCTGTTATGAGCATTCTTGTATAGGTTTTATGTGAACATAACTTTTTATTTCTCTGGATAATCAGTCAGGTGTGTAATTGCTGGGTCATATGTTAAGCATACACTTAATTATTTTTAAAAATTGCTAAATTACTCTCCTTAGTGACTCTATTGTTTGACACTCCCACCAGCAATAGATCTAATTTCTCTTCATACTTGCCAGCATTTGGTACTGTCATTGTTTTTATTTTAGTTTATTTGATAGGTGTGTAAATGATATTTAATTTGTGATCTTAATTTGCATTTTCCTAATTGTTATGTTGAACCTGTTTTTGTGGACTTATTTTCCCTTTATATTTGAAGCCTACATTTCTTTTTCAATGTTTAATTTTATATCTATATTGTGCTAGTGTATGTGTTGTATGTATGTAATAATTTATCATCAGTTGGTTTCCTGGCACAACACTATTCCATTCATTTAATTCGCTTTGACTATGAAATATAGGATTTTTTCTACTTGTGTAAAAGCCATGCTTTTTATTCTGTGATTTCACTAAGGAGTGAGAACTATGAACAACTATATATAGCAAAATCATAGTTGTCAGATAATTAAGCCTCCTAACTAATCTAATGTTTTTAAAGCTTACTCAAGTCAGAAAAGCACAAAGAAGATTGATTTAGTGAAGTGGAAGTGCACAGTCTGCAAGGAAGAGACTATTCAGGTTAAAATATTTTTTTAGCAATGCAATTGACATTGTAAATTACATACAGATCTTGTAACTCCAATGCCAATTTACTGTTTCTAGCTTCCAAGGAAGTAGTAATATCAAAGTTGCAGTTTTATATAAGATGCAAAATATTTTTCCTTTGCCATTATATTTTAAAATAAACACATAAAATTATACATTTATCCAGAAAGATGCATTTTTACATATACAACTGACAGTCAAATTAAATATTACAGTGGTCTAAATTCTGATAACATAGCAAAATTATAGCTCTTATAATTATAAGAGTTTTTCTGCCTTGCTTTAATTTATGTACCCCAAAAATAAATCTAAACTCTGGACCTGTTTGACATACAGATTAGACATTTAAGTCAAAATTTCAAGTTTATTAAAATCCAGAACTTCACAGATAACATTCAGAGGAATACTCTTATCATGCTTGGTTTTTAGGTTTGTTTGCTTTCTTGTTTCCACTTTCATATTCTTTCCAATAGTAGTGTAATCCTAGCATGCTGTGTAGCTTAATCATCTTAGAATTGCTCTCACAGGCCTAGAGTGGCCTGTAGACATGGTAGACAATAAAGTTTCGGAGCCAGGGCTCTTAGGTTCCAATCCTGTCTCTGTCACTTACTAGTAGAAGCAATTAGGGCATGTTATTTTAGCTTTTCCATTTACATTTTCATTTTACAGTTTCCTCATTGTAAAATAGGAAAGCAATGGTGCATAGCTCCTTTAGTAAAAATTGAGGAGTAAAAATTGAGATAACCAATATAAAGAGTTCAAAACAGTGTCTAACACTCAGTAAAATTCTCAATAAATATTACCTATTGTTATTACCATTTAAAATTTTTACAATAATTAATAATTGTAATTTGATATTAAATGAAAATTAAAAACAATACTATTTATATAAGCACCCCAAAATGAAATACTTAGATATAAATTTAACAAAGTAATTGCAAGATAAATATGAGGACAACTACCAAATCTGATGAAAATAAGATAAAAAATAACTATATCAAGAGATAGTCTATGTTCATTGATAAGAAGACATGATAATGTCAACATTTCAGTTTTTCCCAACTTTATCTAGAGACTCAATACAACCCCAAACAAAGTTCCACAAGTTATTTTGTGAATATTTACAAACAATTCTAAAATGTATAAAGAGAGGTAAATGGCCAAGAATAGCCAACACAATTTTTTAAAAAATTATTATTATTATACTTTAAGTTCTAGGGTACATGTGCATAACGTGCAGGTTTGTTACATATGTATACTTGTGCCATGTTGGTGTGCTGCAGCCATCAACTCATCAGTACCCATCAACTGGTCATTTACATCAGGTATAACTCTCAGTGCAATCCCTCCCCCCTCCCCCCTCCCCATGATAGGCCCTAGTGTGTGATGTTCCCCTTCCCGAGTCCAAGTGATCTCATTGTTCAGTTCCCATCTATGAGTGAGAACATGCAGTGTTTGGTTTTCTGTTCTTGCGATAGTTTGATGAGAATGATGGTTTCCAGCTGCATCCATGTCCCTACAAAGGACACAAACTCATCCTTTTTTATGGCTGCATAGTATTCCATGGTGTGTATGTGCCACATTTCTTAATCCAGTCTGTCACTGATGGACATTTGGGTTGATTCTAAGTCTTTGCTATTGTGAATAGTGCCGCAATAAACATATAGCCAACACAATTTTGAAAGAGAAGAACAAAATTGGAGAACTGACAGTACTCGACTTCAAGACTTACCGTAAAGCACAGTAAACAAGACGGAGTGGTACTGAGGCATAGAAAAGTATGTCAACGAAACAGAATAAAAAGCCCAGTGATAGAATCACACAAATATAGTCAACTGATCTTCAGTAAGGAAACAAAGCCATGCCACAGAGAAAATATAGTGTTTTCTATAAAACTAATAGAAATAAACACAGAGGAAATGCTTTCTGAAATTGGACTGGGCAAAAACATCTTGAGTCAGACTTCAAAAGCACAGGAAACAAAAGCAAAAACAGACAAATGGGGTTACATTAAACTAAAAAGTTTCTGAACAGCAGAATGATCAATAAAGTGAAGAGAACACCTACAGAATGGGAGAAAGTATTTAAAATCTGTGAATCAGATAAAGGGTTAAATTCTAAAACATAAAAGGTACTCGAACCACTCAATAGCAAAAAGAAAACCAAATAATGTAATTTAAAAATGGGCAAAAGGCCTACATAGCCGTTTCTTAAAAGAAGACATGCAAATATCCAACAGACATATGAAAATTGTTCAACATCAATAATCATAAGAAAAACGCAAATCAAAACCACAATAAGATATCATCTCATCCAAATTATACTGGCTATAAACAAAATAATAATAATTAAATAAAAAACTGCTGGTAAGGATGCAGAGAAAAACAAACTCTTATCCAGCACTGGTGGGAATGTAAATCAGTGCCGCCTTTACAGAAAATAGTATGGAGAATGTTCAAAAAATTAAAAATATGTACCATATGATCCAGCAATTCTATTACCAGGTATATGTCTAACTTCAAAAAATTAAAAATACGCACCATATGATCCAGCAATTCTATTACCAGGTATATGTCTAAAAGAAATGAATGAAATCAATACATCTAAGAGACATCTGTACTCCCATGTTTATTGTAGCATTATTCCACAATAGACAAGATATAGAATTAACCTAAATGCCCATCTACAGATGAATTAATAAAGAAAATGTTTTATATATATATGTGTGTGTGTGTGCGCGCATGTGTATGTGTGTGTGCATGTGTATGTGTGTGTGTATATACACACCTATATAACATCTATGACATGTATATAAGCGGTTGACTATAACACAGTCAACCCCTTATTCCACTAAATATAATATACATATAGGACACTATATTACTCCACTATATGTATATTTTTAGTGGAATAATATTCAATAATATTCAGCCACAAAACGAAATGAAATCCTGACATTTGCAGTAACATGGATGAACCTGGAGGACATTCTGTTAAGTGAAATAAATCAGGCACAGAAAGGAAAATACTTCATGATCTCACTCATATTTGGAATATAAATAATTGATTTTATAGAAGCATAGAAATATAAAATACAATAATAGTTACCAGAGAGTGAGAAGGATAAAAGGAAGTAGGGAACAGGGAGAGCGTGATCAGTGGGTACAGTCACAGTTAGACAAGAAAAAATAGGTTTTGGTTTTCTGTTACACAATAGAGCGACTATATCAAATAATAATATAACATATATTTCAAGATAGCTAGAAGAGAAGATTTTGAATTTTGTCACTACAGAGAAATGATAAATATTTAAAGTGATGAATATGGTAATTACCCTGATTTGATTATACTATGTATACGTGCATTGAGACATCACATTTACTCCCATATGTAAAGATACTGTAATCAAGTATCTTTATTTATAATTACCAAAACTTAGAAGCAACCAAGATGTCCTTCAGTATATAAACTAATAAATAAACTGCGGTACATCCAGACATTGGAATAGTATTCAGTGCTAAAAATTAATCAGCTATCAAGCCATGTAAACACATGGGGGAAACTGAAATGTATATTACTAAGTGAAAGAAGCTAATCAGAAAAGGCCACATTCTGTATGATTCCAACTATATGACAATCCTGAAAAGGGTGTAGAGTTAGTAAAAAGATCAGTGGTTGTCAGACACTGTGGGGTCCAGGAATGGTGAATGGGTGGAGTGGAGAGGATTTTTATGGCTGCGAAACTTTTCCGTGTGATACGGTAAGAGTGGATACATGCCATTATACATTTGTCAATGCCCGTAGAATGCGTAACACCAACAGCTAAACTTCATGTAAATTATGGACTTGGATGATGATGATGTGTCAATGTAGGTTTATTCATTGTAAAAAAACACACGACTGCTATGGAATGTTGACAGTGGTGGAGGTTGTGCAGGTGTGTGTGGTATGTAGAAACTCTGTATTTTACTTTCAGTTTTTATGTGCTGCTAGAGCTGCCCTAAAAAGTAAGGCAAGACTGAAACTGAGCAAAAGAAAAAAAGCAACGTTTAAAATAATTATGTAATATACCATTTTATACATATAATCACATGAAAACTTTACAGTGTTTTTGACTAGGGTCTGATGAAGAGTCAGGATGCTGACTTACGCTTCTTTTAACTAAGCCTTACTTTTTCATTCATGTGACCCCCAATTTTGGTCAGTCTTTTCCAGGGAGCAGATTTTATAGTTTCTTTCTTGATACCTTTTCAGTTCAGAATCATTTATGACATTGTTCACCTTACATGTTCGTTATTGCTATGTATACTTTAGTGGGGGTTGGGAGGACAAAGGAGAATCTCTTGTTATTTCATTGTTCCATTTGAAAAACCTCTTCCCTAATTCCTTTGATTTGATTGCAACTGCATCATTTTAATACATTTATTTAATTTTAAAAGCAAAGCTGTTTTCATTTTACATCAATACTTTATAACTTTATTTTTTCCAACTTTTAAATTTAGTTTAAACTTTTTTTTGAGTTTTGAAAAATGTATATAGTTGGTGACTACTACTACCATCAAAATCTAGAGCAGTTCCATCACTTCCAAAAATTTTTCATCATAATATCCTCTTGTGATCATACTCTCCCCATAAGCTAAACACCTACAAAACACCTATCTTTTCCCAATTCCTGTAGTTTTCTCTTTTGAATAGAATTCTAAAATATACAGCCTTTGAATCTACCTTCTTCTGTTTACGTTAATGCATTTAGGATCCGGCCACATTGTTTCTTGTATCAATGTTATGTTCTTTTTTATTTTTAATAGAATTTCAGTGTTTTGGTGTATCACAGTTTGTTTATTCATTCTCCAGTTGAAGGATAGTTGAGTTTCCTTCCTTATGTTTATAAATTAAGCTGCTTTGAGCATTTGTGTACAGATTTTTGTATAAATAAAGAATTTCCTTTTATTTTGGTAAATATCTATGACTGTTCATATGGTAAATGTATTACTAACTGCCAAACTGTTTTCCTAAGAGGCTGTGCCATTTTGCGTTCCCACTTGCAAAGCGTGCGAGTTCCGGCTGTTCAACATTCTAATCAGCATTTGGTATTACCAGGTTTTAATTTTGTCAATCCCAGTAAGTGTGTTTGGGTAGTTTCCTCCAGTTTATGGTTTCTAATTCTATAAATCATGTTTTTCACGGAGCAAAAGATTTTAATTTTGATGAGGTCCAATTTTTTTTTTTTTTTTTTTTTTTTTTTTTTTTTTTTTTGAGGCGGAGTCTGACTCTGTAGCCCAGGCTGGAGTGCTGTGGCACCATCTCAGCTCACTGTAAGCTCCGCCTCCTGCGTTCACGCCATCCTCCTGCCTCAGCCTTATGAATAACTGGGACTACAGGGGCCCACCTCCACGCCCGGCTAATTTTTTTTTTGTATTCTTAGTAGAGACGAGATTTCACCATGTTAGCCAGGATGGTCCCGATCTCCTGACCTCGTGATCCGCCTGCCTTGGCCACCCAAAGTGCTGGGATTACAGGCGCGAGCTACCACGCCGGCCTGGGCTACCTATTCTTTACGGTTCATCAATGTGTCTATACTTCCACCAACACTACACTGTCTAGAGTACTTTATATTAACTATTTAAACCTAGTGGGTTAACACTTGTAAAATTGTTCTTTTTCTAATTTTTTGTGTTAATTTTAGTTTAGTTTTTTTTTTCCCCCTCTTTTAAGTGTTAGAATCAGCTTGTCAATAACTACACAAAATGCTTTTGGGATTTTGTTTTGAATAACATTACATCTATAAATTGATTGGAGGAGGACTGATATTTTAAGAATATCATCTTCTCAACAATGAACATGGTATATCTCTCCATTTATTTATGCTTTCTTTAATCTTTTTCATTAGTGTTTTGAGTTTCCATCATACAGGCCCAGCACATATTTTGTTAGATGAATATGTAAGCGTATTTTTACTTGGGAATGCTATTAAATCATATATAAAAACTGCATAACTTTGATTTCTAGTTGTACCCCCTTACTAGCATATTGCAATATAGTTGAATATTTTTTGTTGGTATTAACTTTGTATTCTCTAACCTTCCTAAACTTACTTATTACTTCTGTTAACATCGCAATTGTGAAATTCATCACAATTTCTGGATAGTCAATCATGTCATATATGAATAAAGATTGTTTCATGTCTTCCTTTCAAATCTGTATGACTTCTTTTTTCTGCGTTATTTTTACATGCTAGCAATTCCCATATGGCGTTGCAGAAGAGCAGTGAGGGTATATCCATGCCTTGTTCTAAATTTTAGGGGAAAATAATTTAGTCTTTCACTAAGAAGGATGAAAGTGGTAAGATTTTTATAAATGAATTTTATCAGATTAAAGAATTTCTCTTAATAACCTAGATAACTTAGATTTCCCTGATAACCGAGTCTTGCATTGCTGGAATAAACACTTGGTAACAATTTGTTCTTATTTTTACATATTGGTAGATTTTATTAATAATATTTTATTGATAGTTTCTGTGTATATGTTCATGAGAGATATTGGCTTGCAGTTTTGTCTTCTGGCAAAGTATTAGGCTGGTTGTAGTATGAGAATAATTCTGGTCTTGTAAAATAAGTTGAAACTGTGATGTCCTTTTTTATTTTCTGGAAAAATGATGCTTAAAGCCTATAATTTTATCTTAAATATTTAGTAGAATTTCCCAGTGAAATCATCTTGGTTTGGAGTTTTCTTTATTGAGTAGTGTTATCTATGAATTCAAATTATTTTATAGAAATAGAAATATTTAGGTTATTTATATCTTTGAGTGAGTTTTGTTACTTTGCATCATTTTAGGAATTGGTTCATTTCAGTAAGTCATTGAAATTATGGGCATATGTTGCGGTCATCATATTTCTTTAATATTAATTTAATATATGTAAATCTTTTGGTGATATCCCATATTTTATTCCTGATATTAATAATGTTTATGTTCTTTTAATATTACTGAAACATACATCTAATGTTTTAACAATGTTATTAATATTTTTAAGCAATTAAATTTTGATTTGTTTGGTTCTTCTCTATTCTTTTTTAGTTTTTAATTTTAATAATAAATTTTGCTTTTACTATTGTTATTTCCTTTTTTCTGCTTATTTTGGGTGTACTCATTTTTTCTAGTTTCTCACTTTTGAAGCTTAGGCTTTTTATTTAAGACCTTCATTATTTTATATTACTGGCATTTGCTGTAACAAAATTTAGCTTTTAGCTCTGTACCCAAAATACGTTGTATTTTGATTTTCATTCAATTAAAAATGTTCCTAGTATTTCTTAAGACTTCCTCTTTGGCAAATGATTTATCTGAAGTTTTTTAGTATTTCCAAATATTTGGGAATTTTCTAGGTTTTTAAATAGTATTAGTCCCTAATTTAATTGCTAAAATTAGAGAATATTCTTGCATTATTTCAATTATAATTCTGAATGTTTTATGTTTGCTCAAAATGTGATCTATCTTGGTGAGTGTTCCATGTACATTTGAGAATAATGTGTATTCTCTTGTTGGGTTCAGTGTTGTATAAATGTCAGCTTTATGAACTTGGTTAATAGTTTTTGTTCCAATCTTCATATACTTGTTGATTTAATGTCTCCTTGTTATATCAATAGCTAAAAGAAAAGTGTTAAAATTTCCAAGTAAAATTGTGGGTTTGTCTGTTTCTCCTTGCAATTCTCTCAGTTTTGCCTAATGTATTTTTTAGCTTTGTGGTTCGGTGTATACACATGTAGGATGAGTTTTTAGTGTATTGGCAGTTTATATTTATTATTACAAAATACTACATTCTGTCCTGATCACTTTCCTTGTTATGAAACTACTCTCTATGATATAAATAAAATGAATATTTTAAAAATTAGTGATTGCATGTTATATTTTTCCATCCTCTTACTAATTTTCTATATCATATTATTTAAAATGAGTTTTATATAAGCTAATAAAGGAGTTTATCTTGCTTTTTAAATTCGTGTGTTTAGATAATTTACACTGAATATAGTTATAATATGGTGAGATTTAAGTCTATCAATTATTTTCCTTTCTTTTTTTTGCTTTTTATTACTCTATTTTCAATTTCCTACCTCCCTGAGGATTATTTGAACATATTTTAGCATCCAGTTTTATTTATTGGATTTTAGTTTTTTAATATAACTTTTTAGTTGTCTTAACTTTTGACATCCTGTTTAAACTATTTTACCAGCTCAAGTAAAACATCGAAGCTTTACAACTACAGGATGTAGATTTCCTGATCCTCTGTTTTATGTTTGAGTTTCATACATATTGCATCTATATTACAAGATAATGTTGAAATATTGGCATACATATTTTAAATGACTTTTGTGGAAAATAGTCATTTATCTTATTTATCTAGGTAATTAGTTTCTATTTCTCTGCTGCTAACTTTTATTTTTCCTTTCATTTTAACAGTGTTTATTTTCATCTTTTGGAGGATGATAATGACTTTTTAAAAATCTTTGCTTAATAATTCCAATATATGGGTCATCTTTGGGTTGGCAATTATTAATTGTCTGCTCTGTTATGAACTGGTCAGATTTCCTAGTTGTAATCTTTGTATTATATACTGGATAATTTGAAACGATCATGGTAACATGAAAATTAAATTAACATAATGTTTTGAAATTCTGATTCTGTTAAAATTCTCTGTAGAATTGTTAATTTCTTTTTCTTTGTTTTACCAAAAAAAAAAAAAAAAAAAAAAGTCAAGTTAACTTCATGCTGTAAATTGTGTGTTATCTATTGTAGGTGATGGATTAAAATGTCAGATCAGTTTGAAATCCTTTTTTATGATCTTTGAGTCCCTCCTATTTTCCAGTTCAGGCTCATTCTTAAACTTGGATATGTTGTTTATGTTGTAATTTAATTATCAAATATTTTAATGGAATATTTTGAGTGTATACTACACATTCAGTGCTTAGAGGAATGGTATTGGTCCATACACAGAGTTAGGAGATTGACATCTTTAGCAATTTTCTCTCTGCCCCCGGAGACCTTTTCCTGGTTTCTTTCAGTAGTGTGACAGGGTTATTTTAGAATGTTAGCTTCACACACAACTGTACAATGGTTGGCATTGGGCTAATGTGGCTACAGAAAAATAAATGGAAAATAAAGTTCAGGATTCTCTTCACTCAACAGGTTTTTTTTTTTTTTTTTTGTCCTATTCACCCATTGAAATAGGTTCTTTTAGAGTTCTTGGTGCCCTGCTCCCTACTCCCATGACAGTAGGGATTTAGTGTTTTGTACAATGGGGGCAAGAACATGGTAATAACATAGAAAAGAGAAAACAACAAATAGGTGATCACTCTATTTACATTTTTGGGCTCACAGATTTTCCTTTCCCAGTTCTCAGGCCAGAAAAGTAGACTATTCTTAGATTTTAATGTCTATGTCTGTTATACAATTCCCTGATTCTACCTACTCAAGTCAAGTCTTAGGTAAAAGGAAGAGGAAAGGAAAAATCTCATCATCACTACATGGGTATTTCTTCAAGTTTTGACTTTCTTCACTCATCAATCACTTGTTATTATTTATTTTTCAGAGTCCTGTGGGAGTTTATACTTGTAATCTGTTGGCAGATTTTAACTGGAGTCAGTCAGAAAGAAAACTTGAAGTGGAATGACTCCATCTTGGCTTGTACTAAAATCCTTACTAACTTGCTGTTTTTTAAATATTTATTTTATATAGTTTATAGAGATCCAACTAA
>NW_012103765.1:1285805-1326518 GCF_000951045.1 Mandrillus leucophaeus
AACGTCACATTGTGTGTCTTAAATATACACAGTAAAAGTATATATAAATATATGCTACCATATATAATTATACATAAATAATATATATTATATAAGTAATATATATCAGTTTTATCAAGTGCGAGGTTTTATCTCATGGTTCAGATTTGCATTTTCTGATAATTTTTTAATATATTTTCTTTATTCAAGGCAAATGACCTTTTTATTTTACAAACAACAACAAATATCCCACAAGCAAACAAACATGCATTTATATATAGATACACATTTTATTTTCTTCTGATTTAAAGGATTGGTGTTAGTCTTGGAAAACTGTAGCACCGTCAATAAGAGGAAAGGAAATACTTTATAATATTGGATGATGATTTATTTTATTTCAAAGACAATTCTATTTCTACTTCCTATGTAATTTAGTACTTGAATTCTTAAATCAAATTTTCAGGATTCATGACTTTCCAATGTGAGTAAAGAAATAAAAAATATTAAAGTTAAGGTGAACTGTGCTAGTAGAAATATAACTAACAGAGAATTGTGTAATAATTCTGCCTTCTACTTTCTTTTTTCATTTTATTGTGTTCTCTGAGATTCACATTTCTTTCAATGTGATAGTCCTTTTACTTTTGCACTTATTAGAGCTCCCTTTATTGATAGAATATATATAAATATACACACATACACATATATATAAAATATTTTTCTCTGACATGTATGTCCAGAATATTTTATCAATAATGTTTTGTGTCAAAAATAATGAATCGAAATGGAAAATTATTTTTCCAATATAGATACAAATTGCTATGGTGGCTAGAGTGATAGCTAAATGTATTTCATATGGACAAAGTATTTTATAATTTGTAAAATAAATTCCAGAAAGATATTTGTTGGTTGTTGAATATGTGAAGACACTAGCTCTAAATTTGACAATCTCCTATTTCTTCCCTTCTCCTTAATATTGTCAAGGGAAATTCAAGAAAACACATGTTATTTGCCCCTAACATAAACTAGAACTTAGAGGAGTTCAGCTGCATTGCAAGGTAACTTCCCTTTGCATGACCTAGGCAACTTTGCTGACCAGATTCAGATTTTACCTATATTCTTAGAGGGATAGTCAAATCAGAGAACTACCTCAAGTAAAGAGCTGAATAATGTGCAAGTAAGAGTTGACTTAAATGCCTGAAAAAAAAGATTTCTAAGGCTATAGTTGTGAGAAGTGACTCACTGGGCAGTTGGGAGAGGATGAGGAAGAATAGGACTATGGTCAAAGGTACCTTGATGTCTGCGGCACTGAACACTTTATCTACCATAGCTGATCACCCTATGAAATATCTTTGCATTTGACCAATCCAAATAAACCCTCTACTTAGAGTGAATGGAGTGGGGAGGAAGTGGGATGTCAAGAAATGGTTTTTTCTTTAAATAAGAAAAAGAAATAGACAAAAATGAACATGTACATACATGCGCATACTCGCTCCAAGGAAGAAACGTAACTACGATATGAAAGTACAAAGAAAGGTTGTCCAATTACAAAACAAGTTAAAAATGGTAACATTTTGAGCAACTTATTAAGTTTAAGTCAGAAATTTTGTTTGTTTACTTTCCTGTTTAGTTTTTTATTTTTTTCTACTTCCTATAAGAAACATAATAACCTTCTTCAATGAAGAATAATGATATATTTTTTCATAAGTAAAACTTAAGTAAGAAGCTAATGAATGTGTCATTATGTACAATGTTCATTTCAGTTAGTATTGTTTATTTACTTATTTTCCATGAACACCTACATAATTATTATTTCAAAAATAATTTAATTTCAAATCTCAGATTCAAAATTCCATGTTTGTTTTCCAAAAATGTCATTAAAACACTTGAAAGGTGCCTCTGCTTTTCTAAAATACCATGTTAATAAAAATTGCTTTTCAATGTTAATCTTATTAAAATATCTCAGATTCATAGATCTTTCAAAGATATACACACATACCTATGTGTATATATGTATGTGTGTGTGTGCATGTATGTGTGTATGTGTGGGTGTATTATTTTCCCAGAGAGATATATATATGTGTGTATATATAATCTATAGATAGATTGACAGATAGATAGATAGACAGACAGATAGATAGATAGATAGATAGATAGATAGATAGATAGATAGATAGACATAGCTGGGGAAATAATACATCTTTTTAAAAATTTTACCTAATTTGTCTTAAAATTTTTTTTTTTTTTCAAAAATAGCATGCCATTCTCTGTCTCTTTTTTTGTCAGTTGAGATTAGTTGATATTTCCAATCTTCGAAATCAGGCAAAGAAAACAGAAAATTTCCATGCATGGAAAATTTCCATGCATATCTGACTCATATATATTATTGAATAAAACAATCCTTATTGCCAGGGACAGTGAGTCATCTGTAATCCCACCACTTTGGGAGGCCGAGGTGGGTGGATTACTCCAGCCCGGGAGTTGGAGACCAGCCTGGGCAACATGGCAAAACCCTGACTCTACTAAAAATCTAAAAATTAGTTGGTCATGGTGGTGCACACCTCTTGTCCCAGCTACTCAGGAGGCTGAGGGGGGAGGGTTGCTTGAGTACGGGAGGAGGAGGCTGCAGTGAGCTGTGATCGTGCCACCACACTCCAGCCTGGGCGACAGAGCAAGATCGCATCTCCCAAACAAAACAAAACAAAACAGGTCAAAACACACAATAATTACCTTATTTTTGATATAGCTTCTTATGAAATCTGAAAATATTCTAATCTCATATACAATTGCTACTCCCAGATTCATATACACATCAGAAACTTGAGATACAAGATTAACTATATATATAGTAAATTTCATTTCTTCACTTACTACATTGATTTTCCACATCAAAAGTCTCTAAAATTAGAAAAGACACTGAATGTGAACCCCCGAACGCCTCATTTAAAAACAATTTAATTGCTATAATTATCATAAATCACTCTAATAGGGTAATTTTCTTTCAGTTATGACACCATCACATTTGAGTTCATTGGAGCTTTTCTAAATAAAACATAATCTTTCATTCTAAGATGATGTCATGTGCTCTTCCGTATTTTCACTCAACTAGGTGTCAGCTCATAACTCCGAATGAATAAAATACTTGATAAAATTTTGCTGATGAGGTTCATAGTTAGCCATCAAAATAACCTGCAGTATATTTCTAAAAATTTATATTATTCCACTACGAATATTTAGACAGTGTAGCCATTTTATGCTGAGGACTTAAGGAACCCATGATCCAGTCTAAGTTATTTAACTCAAATGGTTTCTGGAGCAAATATATAAATTAAAATTGCTGGAGATCAAATGGCTTGGTTATATTTTGTAAGCCTAAGTTAACCACTGAATCCATTTAAAAATATATCTGCCAATGTTTTAAGCCCTATCACAAGAGCTATTGTAAAGATATATGCTTATTTCTATTAAACTCAAAAAGGAAGACTTAACTGAAGGGCCATAATCTAATTAAACTAATATTACATAGAACAAAATACACAGTGAATATAAAGCCACTTTTCCTTGCTATATTGTAAATGGAAAATTAAATTTTCTGAGTTGTTAGTAGGGAGCCAGGTATTTTTACTCGATTCAAAGATCTAATAACTTTACTACATTCAGGGACTTGTCACTTCCTGTATGACTATCTTCCTCAATCAGTAATCTCTGATTGAGATTGAGAAAAGCTTTTCTCTATTTAAGAAAAGCTTCTGGAAGCTTAGTCATCTTATTCATACTTTAGGTTACTTATCAATGAATTTGAAACTAAGGCAATTCTAGAATAATGAACATGAGACAGAATAAAATAAACCCACGAGTGCCAGCTTAAAAAATATGAACTGATTTTGTAACAATGAGATCAAATCAACACAAAGTATCAGCATATTCCCATACTAACTCAGAAAGAGGCATATTGACAAAAATAATGCAACCTCCTATTTCTCTCATTAGCAAGAACAACCTAGAATTCTCCTTATTACTGCAAATTGTATAATTCATATAAACTTGATATGGTTTGGCTGGTCCGCACCCAAATCTCATCTAGAATTCCCATGTGTTGTGGGAGGGAGGTGGTGGGAGGTGGTTGCATTATGGGGGAAGGTCTTTCCTGTGCTGTTCTCGTGATGGTGGATAAGTCTCACCAGATGTGATGGTTTTAGAAACAGTAGTTTCCCTACACAAGCTCTCTTTCCCTGCCACCATCCAGGTAAGATATAATTTGTTCCTCCTTGCCTTCCACCATGATTGTGAGGCTTTGCCAGCCACATGGAACTCTGAGTTCTCCATTAAACCTCTTTCCTTGTAAGTTGCCCAGTCTCACTCCTTATCAGCAGTGTGAAAACAGAATTAGTATCATTTCCCATTCTACCTCTCCACTTAATTATTTTATGGTTTGTTACATTGTCCTTACCACAGCTCTTTGCCAACTTTAAGTTTCCTGTAAGATTCTAAACCTCAAATGAAAGAAAACAAGAATAAAATTTGGGAACTATAACAATATCATCCACTTTACTGTTTCAGTATTTTGAATTTGAATCTGAATGTAATTCCAAAAGAGTCCTGGTTCTTAAGCCAGTTCTTAAATATTCACAAGTGGCTATCCTCACATGAAGATGATTTAAATGTCCCAATGTCCTCTGAGAGCAATGCAAAATATCCCTGAATTTGAAAGTCATCATGAGTATAATGCCTAAGAGTGTGGGATAATGATTGAGACTGACTCAGTTCAAATTATAGCTAAATCACTCAATGATTTTGTTAAATTGGCCACATAATATTCTCGTGGAACTTTGGTTTTCCATTTATATATTACCATGTTAATAATAATAACAGTAACATTATAAACTTGTATACAGCAAATGATAGAAAATTTATGAAATTACTGACCATACATGTAATCATTTAAAGTCATCATAAATAGTAGTAGTAAAAAAAAAATCAAAATTGAGCACCGAAGGAGGCCGTGCAAGGAAAAACTTTGCTTAATCAAGTAAAAGGAGTTCAATGTCTCTTGTTTTACTTTACCCTAGCATTTATGTAATTTTAATTACCTCTGCTCTTCTCATAGAAAAATCCTCCAAATGCAATCAGTTTGACTGCATCTTCTTTGCCCAGTGAATCCAACTTGGAACTAATACTGTTAAGTTCTAATTCTATTTCTGGAAAGTGTTTCTCTTCCTCAACCAACTGCTATGGTTATCCCGAATCTCGCATTTTGCAGAATTGCTAAACTATTTTTGTCTCTCAACGTAAAGTGTTAGTACATATTTGTAGTATTTTTCTCATTCTCATTCTTTATATCCAGTCAACTAGAATCTTTCTTTTCTAATTCAATAGGTCTAATTCTTGTGCATCTCTTATCAGTGTTTAACTTGTATTTCTATTCCTTTAATGTCACATCTATATTATTGGACCATCTTAGAGTAGTGTTGATGTTCCCATGCTCTCACCTAGTCTAGTCCATGATCATCAGTTCCAAAAGTTTTTCTAAAATGTAAATTTAATTATACTGTTTTAAAATTTTTACTTTATGTTACACTGTAAACACTTGCAGATATATTTTAATTGTCTTTAGTTTTGCTTTTACTATTATTTCTACTAATTCAATTCAAGCCCATTTAAACAGGTAAAATGTAGAAGTAAACGCTACAGAAAAGTTCTGTCTGGGCACCGTGGTTCACACCTGTGAATCCCAGCACGTTGGGAGGCTAAGGTGGAAGGACTGCTTAAGGCCAGGAGTTTAATACCAACCTGAGCAACCCAGTGAGACTCCTTCTCTCCAAAAAAAAGGGGAAAAAAATTAGCTGGGCATGGTAGCACACACCTGTATATAGTCCCAGCTATTCTGGAGGCTAAGGTGGGAGGATCGCTTCAGCCCAGTGTTTGAGGCTACTGTGACCCATGATTATGCCACTGCAATCCAGCCTGCCCAGCAAGACCTTGTCTCTAAATAAATAAATACATAGAAAAGAAAAGAAAAAAAACAGAAAAGAACATTTTCCCTCATAATTGATTCCTAGTTAAACTCCTTAGAGGTAATTCCTTTTAAGAGTTTTACATGAATACTTTTAAGGATATTTGAAACACAAACGCACGCATTCACAGACACAAACATACAGTTGGCATAGGTATGTGTATGCGGATATGCACATGAGGTTATTGTAAAGGTAAGATTTTCAAATCAGACTGTTAGAATCAGAGATCTTACCCAGTGTAAAGCTTTCCAAATAATTTAAATACTACCAGTAATCCTAAAACACAGTTGAAGAGTAGGGAAGCTTGGACTGCCAAGGTTGCTCCCAGGTTGGGTTCCTATGTCAAATTAATGAGATCTATCCAAGGTATAATACAAGTGGGCACATCACTTACCCAAAAGAAAACTGTTTTAGTTTTGAAACATCACCATTGTAAAGTAGCAGTTACATAACATGTTAAATTTTTCCATGATATTACACAATACACACTATTTTCCCATTGTATTTTTATTTTACTTTATTTTATTTTATTTTATTTTATTTATTTATTTTGAGATGGAGTCTCGCTCTGTCTCCCAGGCTGGAGTGCAGTGGCACAATCATGGCTCACTGAAACCTCTGCCTCCCAGGTTCAAGTGATTCTCCTACCTCAGCCTCCTGAGTAGTTGGGGTTATAGGCACGCACCACCACAACCAGCTAATTTTTGTATTTTTAGTAGTGATAGGGTTTCACCATGTTGGACAGGCTGGTCTTGAACTCCTGACCTCGTGATCTGCAGGCCTTGGCCTCCCAAAGTGCTGGGATTACAGGCTTGAGCCCCTGTGGCCGGCCTTAATTTTTATTAGTATTACTATCTGTAAGTTTTATTTATTTTTATGTTATTTTATTTTATTTATTTATTTTTTTGGAGACAGAGTCTCTATTACCCAGGCTGGAGTGCAGTGGCACTATCCTGGCTCACTGCAACCTCTGCCTCCCGGGTTCAAGTGATTCTCCTGCCTCAGCCTCCCGAGTAACTGGGATTACAAGCGTGTGCCACCATACCCAGCTAATTTTGTGTATTTAGTAGAGATGGGGTTTCACCATGTTAGCCAGGCTGATCTTGAACTCCCAATGTCAGGTGATCTACCCGCCTCAGTCTCCCAAAGTGCTAGGATTATAGGAGTGAGCCACTGTGCCCGGCCAAGTTTTATTTTTATATATCTTATGTGTAATGGTTTCCCACTATTCTTTTCTTTAAAGATATACTCTAATTTATGTTTCTTATCCTATATTGATTGATAGTTTAGCTGTATTTTAATACTTTAAGGCTACCTAAATTTTTATATAGTTTTATAATTTGTACACATATATCGAAAGAAAGATTTTTAAGGGGATTGTAGATTTTAATTTTGACAGACATGGTAAAATTCAACTCAAACCAGATATTTCAACTTAAACTCTCATTAATTGAGGACAGTACATGTTTCACTTCAACAGTTGACATTATTATACTTTTTAATCGTAGTCAATTTTATGAGTAAAAAGTGCCATGTCACAATTTCTGTCTTACTCATCCAACAAACACTTTTGGAGTGCTTACAATTTGCATGGCACCATTCTGGCAGTTAAACTATAATGAATAAAACACGAAAGTTCTCATGGAGCTGCTGGGAGCAGAAAGTCAATTTTAAAAACAATAAAATAGAATGGGGAACTAGTGATGAGTTCCAGATAAATGCTCTAAAAAAGCCAAAGCAATTTAAATGGATAAAAGGATGAGGCATTCTACCAGCAATTGCATCAAGGGAATCCTCTCTGAGCAGTTAATATTTACAAAAAAAAAAAAAAAGAAAAACTTAAAAATTTTGATTTTAAGATATATTTAAATGACCATCCAGAATTTACAATTATTAGTTACACTTAAGATTTAGTACATTTCAATATATTTATTTGTGTTTGATTTTCTATGAAATGTTGGTAACATTGATTATCATCCTATTTAATTGCATATTTTATTATACATTTTAATAATTGGTCTTTTTAACAGAGGTAAGTAATATATAAGGACTTTATATTCCAAGGTTTTATCTCATCTCTCATAAATTCTATCACAGGTATTATACAAAAATTACATAAAACTTCTAACTCTATGCTTCTGTCAATTTCTCTCCACAGAGAATACTTATACCTATCTGGTAAAACACAGCTCATTCATCTCCTCAGCTGTGGAAGTATTCTTAACTTCCCAAGAAAGAGATGGCTCCCTTCCTCCCTCATGTCTCCCAGTATCTTATTTTTATCTCAATTATGGTAATCATCATCCTGTATTGTAAGCGTGCACTCATTTTTGACATAAACACTCGATTATGGCCTCTTACCCATTTGCTTCTCAAGATTTATCACAATGTATGACCTTTAGTAGGTTTCAATGAATATGTCTAAAAATAATAGATAAGTGGTTGAATAAATGCAGCATTCAGCTCTGTAAGACAGAGTCAATAGTTAAAATATTCATTTGTGGGTTTAAAACTCATCATTTTGTGTCTTCTACTCATAAGAAACACACTCTAGCTGGATATGAGAGCTACTTTTATCTTGTTCAATTTGCACTGGCCTTTTGCTTACTAAATAAAACCTGAAGTTAGCCACATTTATCTGATTGTGTTGATATAAGCCTTCTATCAGTATGTCAGTTTTGTTTTTACTCTGTGTTTTAATTCCTTCCACCAAAGCATCCGATTTCCCTGGTGATTCAGCATTAGCTAGAAGTTTAATTAGTACCACCCCTACAACCTTTCTACATTCTTTCTGAATACTACAGCAAGAGGAAAAGAAGTCCTAATATACTCTTCTGGATGGGCAAGTTCTTTGAGATATCCCCACCTTATTGAAGAATTAAGTTCCAAACCTTTAAAAAGAGTACATTGCAATTCATACAGATGAGTAAATATCTCTCTCAGTAAGTTTGAACGTAAACTATTTGTTGAATTTTTTCAGAGATATCCTTTGTAACAGATAACCATGAACTTATTTCAGATTGCCTCCTCTTAGTAAGTTTGACTGTAAACTATTTGTTGAATTTTTTCAGAGACATTCTTTGTAACGGATAACCATCTACTTATTTCAGATTGCCTCCAACTCTTCTGATTTTGGAATGAATAATATATGAAATAAAATTTATGCCAATTTATTGAAGTTTTCTATGTGGAAGAAAAAACACTGAGATTATGTTAAAGATGTAGATACTGTCTGTGGATGTAAGCCAATTTCTAGTTTATGTAGAAAGTTATTGCTAATAAAGTTAATGGCAATAGCCATAAAATTTTTTTATTTAACAATAATTTGGGATAGTGATTAAAGCCAGAAATGGGAAAATAACAGGTTATACAAATTTTTTAAAAGGTTTTTACACTTATTTCTTAACATTTAGATTAATTTCTAAATGTATCAGATTTCAATTCATTAATTTCTATGCATTTCCGCTGTAAACAATCTCATTTTCTGAAAACTCACATTAGTAAAACAAAAAAGGATCAAAAGAATTCATTTCAAAATGATGTATTAATTTTAAAGAAAATTCTCTATTGTGTTAATGAACTTAACACAAATTCCAAGGAGTTGAGGAGGCTGATCACTTTCAAGGTCCTTCCATGGAACAAAATATAGAGTGAGGCGTGAGGCTTAATGAAAGGAGAAGATAAGAGCCATTTACATACAGGAAAATGTAGCAAGGTGTGCAATACCCTAAAACAAGACATTTTAAATACTGTGACTCAGGGATATAATATAATTAGTATTGTCTAAGACTTACACATGCTTTTAAGTATTGTTTTATGTGTGGGGGATAAAGTTTTAAATTTTTAAAGCAGACTTTTTTTTCGTTTCTTTTTTTTTTTAGATGGAGTCTTGTTCTGCCACCAGGCTAGAGTGTAGTGGCATGATCTAGGTTCACTGCAATCTCTGCCTCCCGGGTTCAAGTGATTCTCCTGCCTCAGCGTCCCAAGTAGCTGACACTACAGGCATGCGCCACCACGTCTGGCTAATTTTTGTGTTTTTAGTAGAGTTGGGGTTTCGCCATGTTCACCATGATGGTCTCAATCTCTTGACCTCATGATCCACCCACCTCGGCCTCTCAAAGTGCTGGGACTACAGGCATGAGTCACCACACCCGGCCTAAAGTAGATTTTTAAGGTTGGAAGTTCTGCATTGTTTTTACTTTTTCTTTCTCTCTCATTATATTTATGTTATGGCCTTTACATTAAAAAATAATAATATATCACTGAAGTAGTTCAGAGATCTGAATAAAGTCCAGAACTGAGGATGTCAGAAATGCATTTGTTATGGCTGACTTGAAGGTATAGGGTTAGGAGAGAAGTAGATAAGGAGAACATGTATTTTTTATTGCCTGTGATTTCTTCTCTGATTCTAGCCAAGGGACAAAGGAAAAGATTCAGGGCAAATTCTCAAAGAATAAAGAGGTTGCATTGGCTGCAATTTCCTTTACACTCAGGTATATTCAGAAGCCTGAATGTGAAGGGTAAAGAAGAAGGGTAGAGGAGAGGTAGTTGGAAAATCTAAAATTAAAAATGTTTATTTAAAATCTTCAATTCTCAAGTCACTTCTAAATATGATTCAGTGTTTCAAACCTTATTCTAAGAACGACCTTTCAGCATATCAGAGATTAATAACTGGCACATTAATGCCTCATCATAACAAGTCATAGAACCTAATTGCAACCATTTTGACATCATAGAATAAAGGGATATTTGGAAAAGGATGTGGTCAAAAATAAAAATATACTTGCAAATATGTATTTATGTTTGTTCCCGTGTGCCACTAAATTTCCATCATTACATTATTTTCATATATAAAAGAAACATAACTTTTGAAAAATTGTAAAAATATTTTAGAAAATAAGTCTTTGTGTATCTTTTAATGGCTTCTCTCACATACATTCAAAGGACCAAAATGTTCTTCGCCATAAAACTCGGATTCAATTTTGAAAAATATCTTAAACCTGTTGCTCCAAATCTTCTTTGACACGTTTCTGTGATCAAATATCTGATGCTTCTGGAAAAAAATGTTTCACAGGGCATACTTTTACTCAGACTTTACTTGAAGAATTACAAAGTCTAAAATTAAAAAAAAAAAAGAACACGTAAGTTTAACAACAACAGCTGCTGCATACCACAGACATTTAAAACAGGAATGCATAGAAAATGAGGAAAATGAGTCAGATGAGGCTTGATAATTGGAGCCAACATAACAATAGTTATAGCAAGGAACAGTTTTTGTTTTTTCCTAATTGTCAGACATACAATATTAGAGACACTGAAACAGAGGAATTAGTCCTGTTTGCTTTAATGACTGAAGGCTTCATTTGAAGTTTCTCCAATTATATTTTCAAACATAGTGCTGAAAGTATTGAACGAGGATGTTCAATGAAACATTTGTAACTTTATCCTAATTTTGAATCTTGCTTTCTTTCTGTTGCAATATTTACTATGGTAAAAATTAATGGATTTAAGATGTAAAAAAATAAAGATTATAATAATTAAATTATCAAGGAAACATGAAAGACATTAAAAACTGATTTTGAACTTTGAGAAAAGAAAATATTTATCATTAGATTATTATTATATTATTATTTTTTGAGACAGTCTTGCTCTGCATCCCACGCTGGAGTGCAGTGGTGCAATCTCGGCTCACTGCAACCTCCACTTCTTGGGTTCAAGTGATATTCCTGTCTCAGTCTACGAAGTAGTTGGAATTACAGGTGTCCACCACCATGCCTGGCTAATTGTTTGTATTTTTAGTAGAGATAGGGTTTCACCATGTTGGCCAGGTTGGCCTCGATCTCCTGACCTCAGGTGATCTGTCCTCCTCGGCCTCTCAAAAGTGCTGGGATTACAAGCATGAGTCATCGTGCCTGGTCACATATCTTAATAGATACAATCCTTTTTTTTTCTTTTTTTTTTTTTTTACTGTTTTATACAGCCTAAAATCAGTGACCTTTTTGTTTATCTTTTCTATTAGAAAAAAATTACAAATTAACTTGTAACTTCTTATTGAGGGGTCTAAACATATAGAAAGAAGCAATATCAAATTCAGATGTGTATTCTGGAATAATTCCAGACTTGTATCAAATTTAGATGCCTACTTAGGAGTACTCTGATCATTTTATTTTGAAATAAAATAAAACAATCAAAAGGACATGCAGTTATCCTCATGCTTTTTTCCAAGTTTTGGATTTTTTTTCTTAATAATCTTGCCTAGATATCTAATTTAGTTAAATGATCTTATAGGGAGAGGAACACAGGAAAACACTTCTGTTCATTTTTAAAGTCACCATTTAGGCCACACTAGGGTGACTGTGTGGCATAAAGAGTGGAATAGCATTTTCAAGGTAGAATCAGACAGGAGTTTGCAAATGGAGGGAAAACAAAGTGTTTCCACAGTTCCATAAAGATTCTTGCTAGAATCATGGGATTTAAAATGATTAGCAAGATATTTAGTATATTTTTCCTCAAGAGTTTAGGTAATTAATGGTGACAGAAGGTAAGAACAGTTGTTCTCAAAAGTTGTGTGTTTATGACACACTCTAAACTTTGTCCTATAAACTGCTGAGTTGAACAGTTGAACAGTTGAACTCAGTATTAAAAACAAAGTACACATAATGAGTTGTCCAAAAATAAGCTATGATTACAATGCTAGTGGTTAATGTGGAAAGCTTGGCTAGAGGCATCTTTCGAGGTCTTCTTTTTTAAGTGCTGAATCAGAAAACTTGGTGACTAATTATAAAGACGGGTAAGGCAAATATCAGGAATAATTCTGAAGCTGCTAGATAGCAGGAACTGAAAAGAATTTTGTATCTATATTAGCAATGATAAATTTACATTTATTAACATAAAGCATCTCTAATATGAGTTTCTTATCAAAAGTTTTCATTGATTTTTGAGCAAATTAAAATAGTCTTTTGAGATGAATAATATTTTATTTTATGTCCATGTGATTTTTTGTTCCATAGCCAGTTAAATAAATGCATCTTTTTGACAAAATCTGGTGAACTTAACTAAATACAAGATTTACATGTGAATCAGTCCATAAAAACGAGCTATTATACTAACAACATTTCAAATAACTATATATTCTTAAAAATGTCACAAAGTACAATGAACAATAACTTTAGAGATATTTATTTGATGGCAATTGGGAAAATATAGAGATCACAAAAATAGCAAAATGTAATATATAAAATTAATTTGTAAAGTAAATAATTAGAAAATCACAACAAGAAGGCTTCTATGACAAGGCCTACACTTGCATGTCACACTTAGCATTGGTTTCACAATGATAATTTAATATGCATTAGATATTTATGTTTTTTACCCCTAGATAACTGTAAGGTGACTAACTTTCTTGAAATGTTTACTCTGCTGACCAAAGAAAGACCAATAGCAAATGTAGAAAAGCATTTAACAGATGCTAAAAATACCTCACTTCTTACTTTCTCATTAAAGTCATTTTGAATAACTTTGAGAAAAATAAAATGACTCAGATATTTTCTTTGAGAAAATGACTTTCATTTTAAATAAAGCATGGAGAGGCTTGAGCAAAGCTAGTAATCATACACAATTCAGTTCAAGCTCCTGAATTGTTCATGGTCTAAATGCCAGGGGTATTTTTGTATTCATGGCATCTAAACAGAGAATATTCATGCCATGAGAAATCTAGCTGCATAGTGCCTTTTCAAAAGTACAATTTTCATCTGGACATTTAGATTGATTTCTACATAGAGCCTGCTTGCCTGTACACAAGGGTCTCCTGTTTAAATTTGTTCTAAGGTTAAAAATCAAAACTGCAGCCAAGGTTGGTATTTTGCTGTCAATCAGCTTCAAATTATAAAACCCAGCTTTCCACGCTTTTCAGACATAGAAAGAATTACATGTAATTTATCTATTCTGTTGGATTTCTCTCCTGGAAATTAAATACTTATAAATAATTATTTAACATGTATCAAAAAACAGCAGTAGAAAGAAAACATTTTAACAAGAGTATATGGGGAATAGACAGGGATTAGGATAACAGTTATTTGTTAGTTAAAGTTTGGCATTTTCTGACCTGAAGTCAAACTCCTTCTGGAGACATAGTCTAAAACTCAAAATGATCAGTAAGGTTTCAAAGATTATATTCTATACTGATAAAATGACTTTAAAATTTCAGTACACTGGGAAAAGGTGGCTAGTATAATATATTACATATTTGTGCAATTGTTTGTATGGCAAGAGTATCAATAAAATTTGTTGTGCTTCTATTTGGTTGAACAGCTCTCAATAGACCACGCTGGTAAACAAGTACATAGAAATAAGTGAGTCTTATTTTTATATACTGACATTACATGTCAAACCTTTAATGTTGAAAAATAAATTTTAATTTTATTCCTTCAAACTATTCAAAGGGAAAAATATGCTTGCTATATCCTACTATACATTAGAGAAGCACAGGAGAACCCTTACTTTCTCATGATACAGAGCTGAAGGCATTAACTGATTATTGGGTCTACAACGGCTCTATTCATGCTCATGTCTTGCCTTTGTTTTTTGTTGTTGTTGTTGTTTTGGGTTTTTTTTGCCAGAAACATGTGCTTGTATATTTCTTTCTTCCATGTTCTTTCCTTAGACAACTGAAAAACACTTTTAAATATCAGACATTTATCATCTGTCTTGGCTCTTCTTTCCTCAGTTATTTTTGTCTCTTTAAAAATAGAGTTTGGACAATATGAGCTTCATGAAAATGAAAAAAAAAAAAAAAGACAGATCAGCTGGAAATGCCTTGGAAGACCTTAGCTCAGATTTCTAGGCCTATTTTTTCATGAGGACATCACCTATTACCCTAGCCATGATACACTGCCTGCTCTTCCTGGGAAGAGGGCTCTTATGAGGGCAGATCCCTGGAAACCCAGGGTCATAATATGGCAGATGACAAATTTGGCACCTCTGAGTTGTATATTAACCCCCGGGAAGGGGTTAAAGTACAAAATATATAGGAATTAGATAATGCAGATAATAAAGATTTCAATAGAAAAGGTCAAGTATTCTGATTAAAAAATGGGCAAAAGGCCTGAATATATATTTTTCAAAGATGGCATACAAATGGCCAACAAGCATATAAAAAAGTGGTCCATATGACTAATCATCAGGGAAATGAAAATTTAAACAACAGTGTGATATCACTTCAAGCCTGTTAGAATGACTGTTATTAAAAAGATAACAAGTGTTGGCAAGGATGTGGAGGAAAGCGAACATATGTACAATGTTGATGGGAATTTAAATTGGTATAGCCATTATGGAAAACAGTATGGAGATTCCTCCAAACATTTAAAAAAGAATGACCACATGACCCAGCAATTCTACCTCTGGATATATCTTCCAAAAAATTGAAATCAGTGTCTGCAAAAGATATCTGAACTTCTATGTTCATTGCAGTTTTATTCACAATAACAAAGATATGAAAACATCCTAAACATCCATCAATGGAAGAATGTATAAAGAAGAAAATGCACACACATACACACACACACACACACAGAGAAATATTATTTAGCCATAATAAGAAATCCTGTTATTTGCAAAAACATAAATGAATCTGGAAGGCATTATGCTAAGTGAAGTAATCTAGGTATAGAAACATAAACACTGTGTAATCCCACTTACATGTACCATCCAAAAAATCACATTCATAAAAGCAGAAAGTAGAACAGTGGTTGGTGAGGACTTGGGGGTAGAAGAAGTGAGGAAGTTTGATCATAAGTCACCAACTTTCAGTAATAAGATGAATAAGTTCTGGGGATTTAATGTACAAACATGTATAAACATGATAACTAATGTTGATAATACTGTATTACTTGAAATTTGATGAGAGCAGATTTTAATGGTCCTTACCACCCCACACCACACAAAAATAGTAATTAGTTGTGGTGATGCACATGTAAGTAGATTGTGGTAAGCAGTACACAATGTATATGGACATCAAATCATTATGTTGTACACCTTAAATATATACAACATTTATCTGTCAAACAAATGTTTAAATTTTTAAAAAATAAAAAACTGCAGATAATACAGATTTCTTAAAAGCACAGATAAATCATAAATGTACGACAAAATAATAGCCTAGTTGAGTGGATTAACCTGGCATTATAACTTAAATGGTTCATGTTTAACGTCTTTGAATTTTCCTTTTAGTGATGCTCCCCCATTTTATAACTTAAAAATCTTTATCCAGAAGCTACTTTTTGTTGTTGTATTCTTAGAGATGTTATTGCTTTTATAATAGATATATTATTGAAATATGTTGTTTGATTACAGGATTTATATCTATTAAAGATAAATTGGGAAATAAAAAAGAAGAGGAAAAAGAAAAAAAGAAACTAACAGTGCTGCATGCCAGGGACTTTACTAACAACTTCTTCATTTATTTTCTGATTTAGGATACCCCAGACTGATACATTTTTATATCATCTTACTGAAGATACAATAAACTTCATAAATTTTACAGATATAAAATCCAAGGTGCATAGTGGCCTGTGACTTTCAAAGGATACTTGGATAATAAATATTTAAGTCAAGTATTGACTCTAGAACCCATGCCATTTGTAAGATTTCATATATACAAGTTTAAAACATTGTTAGAAGCTGACTTTTTACACAAAGCATTTTGTGCTGTTATTCAATAAAAGTTACTTAAATATTTAGAATGGGTTTAGATTTCTCTTATCATACACACCTTACATTAGTATGGTACACTCGTTGTAATTAATGAAAAATATTAATGTACTATTATTGACTTGAGTTCATATTCATATTTCCTTAGTTTTTGCCTAACATCCTTTCTTTGTTCGAGAGCGCTATTCAAAAGACCACGTGACATTTAGATCTCTGGTTTCCTTAGGATCCTTATGACAGTGACAGTCTCTCAGACTTTCTTTGCTTTTGAGGACCTTGACAAATGTGAAGAGTACTGGTCAGCTTTCTTATATGATATTCCCCTATAGAAATTTATCAGATGATTTTACTTCTCTGGTTAAAAATTATTATGTGTTATTGGAGAAAAACACAGAAATAGGTGCCATTTTAATTACATCATATCAAGGATACATACTATCAACATATTTATTACTGTGGGTATTAACCTGACACCTCTCCGGGGTAGTGGATATCAGACTTAGCCATTGTAAAGTCAATCTTCTTCTCTTGACCATTTTCCATACTGCAATGTTTGAAAGTCAATCACTATGCACATTCCACACTTAAAACAGTGGGGAGCTATGTTTCCTTTACTTGAGACTGGAATGCCTACATAAATTATGTGGACTTCTTCTGAACAAAGTATTTATCTCCCTTCACCATAAATTAACTTATTTAGAATGTATTTATATGTATGTACTTATATATGTTTATTTTGCATTTTGGGTTATAATCCAACACTACTCCATTTTGTAATTCAAACTGTTCCAGTGGCCACAGATGGCGCTTATGATTGGATCCTATGTGTCTTTTGACTATCACAATGAATGTATGCCATTATTGTTTTTTTAGCCTGTAAAAAGGATTTAAGCTCTTCTTCCAGGTTTCTTTTGGCTGAGTCTGAGAATTAAATTGATATATGCTATGGTTTAAGTATGGTTTGTTCTCTCCAAAGCTCATGTTGAAATTTGATTGCCATTGTGGTGATGTTGTGAGGGGTGACCTTCAAGAGGTGATTAGGTCATTGAGAGGAATTGATGTCTTGTTTGAGGGAGTAGATTAATGATCATGGGAATGGGTAATTGTGAGAACAGGTTGTTATGAAAGTGAGTTGGATTCTCTCAGTTTGTCTTTTCACACACATTTGCTTGTTCTTCCCCCTTTATACCATGTTATGATGTAGCATGAGGCCCTTGCCAGATGCAACTGCCTGATCTTGAACTTTCCAGCCTCCAGAACCATGAGCTAGACAAACTTATTTTCTTTATAAATTACTCAGTCTCAGATATTCCATTATTGCAACTGAAAATGGATTAAGATAACATAAGACAGAACAGCAGAAGAAAAGTATACAACTTTATTCAACAAGTTTTAAGTTGCACAGGCCTTCGTAAAGAAATGAAGACCCAAAGAATTTAGACTTAGTTACCTATATACTGAATTAGACAAAGAGTAGTAAGTAGTAAAGAAACAATTAAATTATGTGGAAGAGGCTTGAAATATGAGAGTTCTAACAATGTTTGTACAGAATTCCCTAAGTTCTGATTTATTGTCCTTGCAGATGAAGACATTCTCTCTCCTTCTAGTATGGGGAGAGTGTCTTTCATACAGAAATTTAATCTTCTACTTTTAGGAAAGAGAAAAGAGGTCAGAATGATCTGTTTGCACCTGCTGTTCTTCAAGTGCCTTTAATTCATAATAGTTAATATGCCAGGGTGGTGTATTTCTAACTTTCATACCTTCTGGCGCTACAAGATGTTCCAGACTCAGGCTTGTATATTTTCTGCTCCAGTCCTAGAATTAGCCACTTCTCCAAAGAGTCCTGGTTTTATTATTGGATAATAATATTAGAAACCAAGATTTAAGTGTTAAGTGTGCCCCTGGCTACTGGTATGTCATTATTCCTAGGCCTTCTTAACTGACAGTGCAAGAAAATATATGTGTATACTAACTTGTGTATATATATCTATAAATACTCCTTATAAACATGCAAAAGTACATACTGATATCTCCAACTGAAATCTATTAACAAATAGATCTTTCTAGCCTCCTCCCCTTGCTTATCTTTAATCTCTTACTTCCATAAAGAGAAACCTAGCTCCCATCATCTGTCATCTACTTAATTAAATGATGAATACCTATATACATGCATAGCAGTACTATGATTGTTAACCTATGTATTCTGCAGAACAACCTTATAACCTAGATTAAGGAGCTTATATGCAGTTCCTTTTACCTTTAGTCTTACAACCTCCACTGACATCCAGTTAATTAGGTCAACAACTTTTCTTACTACCCACTTAAGTGAAGTTGTTTCATACATTTATAACACAGTTAGATTCTTTTGTCAGTCTGCATTTCCTCCTGGGATCCTCAGCCTACTAAACACTTTTTCAAAATTTGTATACACTAAGGTTCATTCTGAACTGAACATTCTATGGGTTTTGATACATGCAAAATGTCATGTATGCGACATTATAGTATCATACTGAGTAGTTTGCACTGCCCTAAAGAGTCTCCAGTGTTTCATTATTTTAACCCTCCTTCCTTCCCTTAAATCTTTGGAAATAACTGATAGACGTACCTCTAGTTTTGCATTTTTCATAATATCATATAATTGAAATTATACTGCATGCAACCTTTTTACCCTGGCTTATTTTATGTACACATGGCAAGCTGTACTTTAGGTTCAGATTAAGATATTTTAATATTCATTCTGATTGGTGTTCTCTGTACTTTCTGGATCTATGATAAGGTATTTATCAGTATTTTTTAGAAAATCCTCAGCTATTGTTATTTTAAATATTTCCTTTGCTCTATTCTCCCTTATTCTTTTTTTGGGTATGCCAATTATATGCATATTGCAAGCTTTGAAATTCTTCCACATTGTTTGGATGATTTGTTCTGTTTTTATATACTTCTTTCTCTTTACATTGTATTATGGGAAATTTCTGCTAACATATTCAAACTCACTGATTCTTTATTTGACCTATCTTCTATTGAGTCCATCAAAGGAATTTTTAAATTTCTGTTAACAGCATTTTGACCTTTGGCATTTTTTTTATTCTTTGAGTTTTCATTTTTTCCCCCTAATTATCTATGTGTTTTTCTACACTGTTTCCTTTTTCTATTAGAAGCCTTAACGTACTAATAGTAGTTGCTTTAAATTTCCTGAGTATTCTAAAATCTGTGATCTATATTATATATAAATCTGGTTTTGATGCTTGCTTTGTTTCTTCAGGCTATTATTTTTATTTCCTTTTTGCATGATTTGTAATTTTTGTAAATAGAAAACATAATGTATTAGGTAATAGAAACAAAGTGAGGTTTTGTTATTTTCCTAGGAGATAGGTTTTTGCCTAATGTTTTAATAAATAGAGGTACCAGAGGCTTCTGATTTTTCCTGCGTTTTGTTTTTGTCTCTTTACCAGTCAGTTTCTTGCAGTTCTTCCAGCTATCATGATACAAAAGTCCTGTTGATGTGATGTAATGTATGAGTGAGGTAAAGCGTTCTGTATCCTAACATTAAGTCTCAATCATTTAGTTGGCTTATTTCACTGGGTTGCAACCTTTACGAGTGTTTCTCAGCTTTCTCTTCATTTACTCTGGTGAAAGAGTAAAGCTAGAAGGAGTTCAAATTGGGTAAATGCATTTCTTCATAGATAGGATAAGGCTTTGGTAAATTCTTGGTTCCAAGGGAGTAGGCATTTGTTATGGAAAATTCTCTGGGTGTATTTTTAAATGGTTGTTTTACCATTCCCCTTCCAGAGCTCTGGGAGAAAACTTCTTGGCTCTCAACCATGACATCTTGGAAAATTTCTGGATGTAAAACTCAGGACACTTTTAAGACTGCAGCCGCCTAGACATTTTCACTCTCAGGTTAGTCCATACTCCATCTCCAGCAAGTGATCAAAATGCCCAATAAAATGCTCCTACCATTGTATGTCTCCAGCAGTTAAGGCTTCATATAAGCAGATTTCTACTATGACCTGCTACCTCTGATTCTGGGTTGGTTGTATCCAGTGTGACTTCTATTCTCTGAAGTGTTCCAGAAAAGTTATTAATTTTCAATTTGAATCGCTTTTTATTATTGTAAAGGAAGAGCTCCAACAGCTTCCAAGATTTTTGCTCATCAGTGCGGAAGCTGTACATTTCCACACATTTTTATTTTTTTCTTTCATCAAAATAATTAATGCAGGACATCTTGTGAATGGGGGCGGGGGTCATTACTAAAGACTTGGTGGGAAAAAAGTCAACCCTCTCTATTTATACTGTGGATATCCTTTCTAAATAAAGAAAAACAAAAGTCTGTAAGAGATTGCGTGGTAACAGAAGTTTCAAATCTGTAGATCTTTGTCTCACAGTTCTTCTAAGTCATTCTATCCATCTAGCATTATTTTAGAACACTTGAATTTTAGAATGCCCTATGCAGTGAACAAACAGCTTACAATTCCTTAGACATTCTTAGAATTTTAACTATTGCCCTTCTTTGATTACATCTGCTCAACACAGCATGCACTTTTATTTTTTCTTCGGTCAAAATTCTTCTCTTGTATTTAGTCTAAATCCTGTTTCCTCTCATCTTCCCATCGAAACCGTTCCTTGTTATTTCCACACTCCAATTGGACCTGTATTTCCTTTTGCCTCCTTATGCAAATGCTTGCACATTCTCTCATGGTAATTAGCATCCATGTGTCTTGAGACCTGTACCTACTACTTTATTCAGAAGAATGTTTGTAAAGCAGACCCTCAACAAATGATTGTTGAAAAAGGAAATGAATAAATCAACACAATATATGAATAAACAGCCATTTCCCTTGAGAAGTGGAACAAGAGAAGGATGCCCACTCTTACCATTTCTATTCAACTTAGTACTGGATGTCCTCATCAGAGCAATCAGGCAAGAGAAAGAAATAAAATGCATCCAGACAGGAAGGAAGAAGTCAAATTATCTCTCTTCGCTGAAGATACGATTCTATAGCTAGAAAATCCTAAAGAATCTGCAAAAAGGCTCCTAGAACTGATAAATGACTTTCGTAAAGTTTCAAGACACAAAATCAATGTATAAAAAATCAACAGCATTTCTGTACACCAATTGATATGGTTTGGATTTGTGTCCCTACCTAATTCACAAACTGGAATCCCTGATATTGGAGAAGAAGCCTGGTGGGAGGTAATTGGATTACAGGGATGGATTTCCCCTTTGCTGTTCTTCTTGTGATACTGAGTGAGTTCTCATGAGAATGTTTAAAAGTATGTAGCACCTCCCCCTTCTCTCTTCCTCTTGTTATGGCCATGAAAGATGTGAATGCTTCTACTTCGCTTTCCGCCATGATTGTAAGTTTCCTGAGGCCTCCACAGCCATGCTTCCTGTACAGCCTGGAAAGCTGTGAACCAATTAAATCGGTTTTTTTAAACAAATTACCCAGTTTCAGGTATTTCTTTATAGCAGTGACAGAACAGACTCATACAGAAAATTGGTACCTATGAACAGTACCAATTCATAGGCATTCCTATAAAGACACCTGAATATGTGGAAACGACTTTGGAACTGGGTAACAGGCAGAGGTTGGAACAGTTTGGAGAGCTCAGAAGAAGACAGGAAGATAAGGGAAAGTTTTGAACGTCCTAGAAACTTGTTAGATTACTGTGGCCAAAATCCTTATAGTGATATGGACAATAAAGCACAGGCTGAGGTGGCCTCAGATGGAGATGAAGCACTTATTGAAAACTGGAGCAAAGGTCACTTTTGTTATGCTTTGGCAAACAGATTGGAGGCATTGTGTCCCTGCTCTAGGGATCTGTGGAAAATTAAGTTTGAGGGAGATGATTTAGGGTATTTTGTGGAAGAAATTTCTAAGCAGCTAAGTGTTCAAACCAGGGGCTAGCTGTTTCTAACTACCTATGCTCACACGCCTGAGCAAAGAGACGATTTGAAACTAGAACTTATATTTAAAAGGGAAGCAGAGCATAAAAGTTTGGAAAATTTGCATCCTAACCATGTAGTAGAAAAGAAAAACCCATTTTCTGGGGAATAATTCAAATTGGCTGCATATATTTTAGTAAGTAAAGAGAATCTGAATATTAGTAGTCATGACAGTGGGAAAAATGCCTCAAAGGCATTTGAGAAACTTTTATGGCAGCCCCTCCCATTATAGGGCTGGAGGCCTAGGAAGGAATAATGGTTTCCTGCGTCCAGTCCAGGACCCTGATGCCCTAGACAACCTCGAGAGACTGCTCCCTGCATCCCATCCACTCCAGCTCCAGCTGTGGCTAAAAGGGTCTCAGATATGTCTCAGGCCACTGCTCCAGAGTATGCAAGCTGTAAGCCTTAGTGGCTTCCATGTGGTGTTAAGCCTGCGGGTGCACAGAGGGCAAGAGTTGAGGCTTGGAAGCCTCCTCCTAGATTTAAGAAGATGTATGGAAACACATGTATTGATGTCCAGGTAGAACTCGGTTGCAGGGGCAGAGCCCTCATGGAGAACCTCTGCTATGGTAGTGCAAAGGGGAAATGTGGGGATGGAGGCCCCACACAGAGTCTCCACTGGGGCACTGCCTAGTGGAACTGTAAGAAGAGGGCCACTGCCCTCCAGACCCCAGAATTATAGATCCACTGACAGCTTATACTGTGCAACTGGAAAAGCTTCAGGCACTCAATCCAAGCCTGTGAAAGCACTGCAGGGTCTGTAACCTACAAAGCCACAGAGGCAATGCTGCTCAGGGTCTTGGGATCCCGTTTCTTGCATCTGTATGGCCTGGATGTAAGATATGGAGTCAGAGGAGATTACCTTGGAGCTTTAAGATTTAATAACTGCCCTGCTGGGTTTTGGAATTGCATGGGGCCTATAGTCTCTTTGTTTCGGCCTATTTCTCTCCTTTGGAACAGTAGTATTTACCCAATGCCTGTACCCTCATTATATCTTGGAAGTAACTAACTTGTATTTGATTTTACAGACCCATAGGCATAAGGGACTTGCCTTGTCTCAGAAAAGATTTTGGACTTGGACTTTTCAGTTAATGCTGAAATAAGCTAAGACATTTGGGGGACTGTTGAGAAGGAATGGTTGTATTTTGCAATGTGAGAAGGACATGAAATTTGGGAGGAGCCAGGGGTGGACTTATAAAGTTTGGATTTGTATTCCCACCCAAATCTAATGTCAGATTGTCACCCCAGTATCAGAGGAAGGGCCTGGTGGGAGGTAATGAGGTCATGGGGGAGGATTTCCCCTTTGCTGTTCTTGTGTTCACAAGATCTGTTTGTTCAACATTGTGTGACATCTTGCCCTCTTTCTCTTCCTCTAATTTCAGCCATAAGACGTGCCTGCTTCCCTTTCACTTTCAACCATGATTATAAGTTTACTAAGGTCTCCCCAGCCATGCTTCCTGTATAGCCTACAGAACCATGAGTCAACTACACCTCTTTTCTTTATAAATTATCCAATTTCAGGTATTTCTTTATAGTAGTGCAAGAACAAACTAATATACCAACAAAGTTCAGGCTGAGAGTGAAATCAAGAATGCAGTTTCACAATTGCCACGAAGGAAATGAAATACATAGGAATACAGCTAACCAAGGAGTTGAAAGAGCTCCACAAGGAGAACTACAAAACACTGCTGAAAGACATCAGAGATGACACAAATAAATTATAAGATAATTTCATGCAAATGGAGAATCAATATTGCAAAAATGGCCATACTGCTCAAAGCAATGCACAGACTCATATTTTTTAACCAAAATACCAACATCATTCTTCACAGAAGGAGAAAATCATATTCTAAAATTCATATGGAACCACAAAAGAGCCCAAACGGCCAAAGAAATCCTAAGCAAAATGAGCAAAGCTGAAGGCATTACACTACCCAACTTCAAACTATACTGTAAAGCCATAGTAACCAATAAAAGTTGGTAATGGTACAAAATTAGACACATTGACCGACTGAACAGAATAGAAAACTCAGATATAAAGCTGAACACCTATACCCATCTGATATTTGACAAGGGCAGCAACAAGCAATGTAGAAAGGACTCTCTATTCTATAAATGGTGCTGGGATAACTGGCTTGCCATATGCAGCAGATTAAAACTAGACCTCTACATTTCACCACATAAAAAAATTAACTCAAAATGGATCAAACATTTCAATGTTAGACCTGAAACTATAGCAAACCTGGAAGACAATCTCGGAAATATTTTTTTAGACATTGGCCTTGGCAAAGGATTTTTGGATAAATCCCCAAAAGCAATTGCAACAAAAACAAAAATAGACAAGCTGGAGATAATTAAAATAAAGAGCTTCTGCACAGCAAAATAAACTAGCAAAAGAGTAAACAGACAATCTACAGAATGGGAGAAGATATTTGCAAACTCTGGCATTGCACAAAGGCCTAATATCCAGGATCTATAGGGAACTTAAACAAACCAACAAGGAAAAAACAAATAACTGCACTAAAAAATGGGCAAAGGACAGGAACAGACACTTCTCAGAAGAAGACACAGTAGTGGCCAACATGCATATGAAAATATGCTCAGCATCACTAATTATCAGAAAAATGCAAATCAAAACTACAGTTAGAGACCATCTCACAGCAGTCAGAATGACTATTATTAAGTCAGAAAACAACAGGTGCTGATGAGACTGCAAAGAAAATGGAAGACTTAAACACTGTCGGTGAGAAGTAAATTAGTTCCGCCATTGTGAGAAGCAGTCTACAGATTTCTCATAAAATTAAAACAGAGCTACCATTCGACCCAGCAATCTCATTGCTGGTATATATCCAAAGGAAAACAAATTATTCTATAAAGAAGACACATGCACTCATCTGTTCATCATGGCACTATTCACAATAGCAAAGACATGGAATCAACCAGGTTCCCATCAATTATAGATTATATGAAGAAAATGTGGTATATATACACTATGGAATACTGTGTAACCATATAAAAAAAGAATAACATCATGCCATTTGCAGCAACATAGATGGAGCAAATTCAGGAACAGAAAATTGAATAGTGTATATTCTCACATATAAGTGGGAGCAAAACATTGAGCACACGTGTACATAAAGATGGGAACAATAGATACTGTGGACTACTAAGAAGGAGGGAGGGTGTGGGGAGGGCTGAAAAACTACCTATTGAGTACTATGCTCACTGCCTGGGCAAGGGGATCTGTAACCCCACACCTCAGAATCATGCAACATTTCCATGTAACAAACTTGAACATGTACCCCCTTTATCTAAAATAAAAGTTGGAATTTTAAGAAAACAATGTAATAAAATGAAGAAAAAATAGTGACTGAACACTGCAGAAATATAAATAATTCTGAGTTATATGGAGTGTGGAGATATTGCCTGGGTGAAGTCTTCCTTCTTACCTCCCTTTTTCTAGAATATAGTGCCTACTCTTCGTGATTCACATGCCATTTTATGTTCTTTTCTTTCAGCATGTAGATAGAGATTTTGGTCTCAGGCCTGATTTTTATCTTAGAACACATTAATCTATTTTACCTTTGAAAAAATTTCTAATACTATTTTTAACCAATAGATACCATATTAGTCAAGCTATGCTAAAGTGACGGCCCTCATATGTAAATGTCATACATAAACTAAGGTTTTTTTGCTCCCTAATAAGGGTCTATTCTGTGCTGCCTAGGAATGTTGCTTACACATCATTATCCTCACTCCAGGAACCCTGATGGACAGAATAGCCACCAGTTAGAACATTGTGGTGACTATAACAAAGAAAGTCTGCAGAAGGACACAGTGGCTCTTAACGATTCTGGTTAAAAGGGACTCTTTTCCTTACCCTTAAGTTTTAGCAAGAAAAATCACATGGCAACCTGCTTGCAATAGTATAGGGAGGGAGAGGAATAAAATAGTTTCAAAAAGTAATATAATCCAATCTAACATGGGTAAATAAAAATTCAGGAGAATAATTTGTACATGCTTTTTGTAATGAAGGTATGCCAAATGAATGATTTCCTCAGGAGACTGTTTCTACATCAAAATAAAATAAATGCAAATGCTTGTATTAGAAAGGCACCACACCTGGCTCTCAAATGAGATTCTGTCACTTCTTTTCAGCACCCGGTGAATGCAAAATTTGGCAGCTTTTTATTTTGGAAAACAGATAATGTTCTGGAAAGTTACATTTATATTGTATAAAAATAATAATGGCTTCTGATCTTTACAAAGACCCTGATTGCTATTGTAATAAGTAATACGACGCAGCAAAAGAAAGTTTTGCAGCCTTTCATGGGTTACTTTATTTAGGGCAAAACAAATACAGATAATTGACATTACATTTGCTTTTACATCTGATTGTCATAACTGTAAACCTTACTTAAAATACAGAACTTTTTATGCTTGTGTATAAAACAGCAAAACCAGCAAACCTCAGTAAATAGAAGAGTTAATTTTTAGGCTTCAGTGCTTTTATGTTATTGATTAAAGAGCTTCTTAAATTGGCTACACAAGAAAAACAGCTATTGAAGGAAGAGGGACAACATATATGAGAATCTAAATGCTAGTATCTATTTTGCTTTTCTGAGAACTCTGAACCATTACATCATTGCCTTGTCTCCAGTATCTTCTTATCTTTATTCTCTTCTCTTCCATTCTTGCATAGGACACAAGAACATCTACTATGCACCCTACTTGTTTTACAGGTGTGCAGTGGTTGAGTACTCTGCCATATCTCAGCTTTTCAGTCCTGACTTCACTGTTTCCTGCCAACTGCATGCCCTGTATTACCTATCCATAGCCTTCCAAATCAATTCTCAGTGGGTTATCAGTACAATTGCCTCTAAGCCATATGGCAAAGTCAATAACCACTGCAGAACATTATTATATTATTTTGCTCATAATATCAAAACCATTCACCAGTAATTCCATCAGACTTCTTGGATTTTCCATCACCACAGTTATTTGAAAGAAAAAAAATCATTTCCCAAGTTTTATTCAGCTTTTAAAATGCAAACATATTATGTGAATGATAAATGTCTTAAGCACGTCATGCCACAAAGAAGGTTTGACCAAGTGGTACCTAAAGTTCCTGAGGACAAAACATCAAAGTTGGGATTATATGGATGCATCCCCACACTACTTGAGTGCAAAAACTGTACTCTAATTTTCTCTATATTCTCAAAGCCTGCCACAAAATAAGCATTCAATAACTGCTTGCTATTTTATCTTTGGAAACTCAGATTTTGTATACGTTAGCATACTTGATTCTCATGAACAAAAACTCAATCTTCGTTTCATGTTATTGTCATATAAGGAAATAGAAAAACAAATGTGAAATAATGGAATCAGTAGGTAATATATTGATGTTGATCAATTGGGCAACAACAGTTAATATACTGATGTTGATCAATTGGACAATTGGCCTAATCTGGCAGCAAATATTTAGAAAACGTTTCTCCATAGTTATTATAGAGATGTACAAACTATAGAAGTAAGGACATCTCAAAGCCTTTTTATAGTAGAAAAATGACAAATAAAAGCAGTGTTCCGGACAGACAGTAAAGGCTGTGCCTAAACATTTCTATTACTGGAGGGTTACAAATGGCCTGAGACCACTGAACTAAACATGCCTTCACTGTAAACATGTGGCTTTTTCTCCAGAAAACTCACACTATTAAGTTGTAATTATTCAAATGTTAAAAACATGAAGTTCCTTGTTTTAAAATACAGATTTTGTTTTATTCAGATATGGTGATACCAATGGATCAGGAAAGGATTACCGTTAAACGATTGTTGACTGCCTCCAGTTCCCGAAAGGAGAGGGGAACACCACACCAAGGAGGGCCATATGATAGAACAAGGTTGGTCACAGGCAGAGAGAGTAAAAGGAACAGCATGAAGGCGTTTATTGTCTTTTTGCTTCAATAGAAAAAATGGGCTAGGCAGCGTAAGCAGGGGACCAGACATATCAGTTAAGAAACCTCCACTTGATTGAAACCACTAGTCACTTTAGTTTTCCCAGCTGAGGTCTTAGATGTTGCACAGCATTGACTTACTGTGTTCTGTCTGAAATCTATAAGCATAATAAATGATACTGCTTTTACCACAAATATTGGTGTGATTTGCTATGCCACATTAGATCAACAGAACAGTGAGTATACTAATTGCATAGTTGAGGCAGGACTACATCCTAAAAAGGTTAGAAAGAAACAGGATTCTTAGGGCATTACAGATCTAGAAAGAAAAAAAGATAATACTAATTAATGGAAGAAAAAGATCAAAGAAATGAGTTTTCAGTCGGTGAAGGACGAATTTGGAGACGTTCAGAAGAGGAACCATATGAAAATGTTTTTGTATAGGCTTTTGTTGTGGAGTACGTAGAATGTATGGATGAATTTTATATTCCATGCAAAATGTTTTTTTCCCCCTTTGGAGAGGGTGGATTTGGGGAAAAAAGGAGTACTGTCTGATTCAAAATAAGGAGGCTTAAAATAGGTCATAAAATAATGATTGCATTTTCTATTTCCTATAAAAGTTTAATATCTTTGGCTGGGCATGGTGGATCACGTCCTGTAATCCCAGAACATTGGCAGGCTGGGGTGAGTGGATCACTTGAGTCTCGGAGTTGGAGACCAACCTGGGCAACATGGCAAAACCTTGTCTCTACAAAAAAATAGAAAAAAAAACTTAGCCAGGTGTGGTAGCATACATCTGTAGTTTCAGCTACTCGAGAGACTGATGTGGGAGGATCGCTTCAGCCTGGGAGGTCAAGGCTGCAGTGAGCCCTGATCACTCCACTGCACTTCAGCCTGGGCAACAGAGCTAGACCTGGTCTCAAAAAGCAAAACAAAACAAACAAACAAAAATCAGATTTATATCTTTAAACAACCTTTCCATGGTAAATAGTTGCAATCTTTGGGCCAAAACTGTTTGTTAGTGTTTGAAGCAGGTAACGGAACTGAAATATCAAGCCATCGTTTATCAAAAACTAGAACTATTAATTAATCTGACTTGTCCTGCACTTCATATTTCTATTTTCCCTCTTATTTCATAGATAAGTGTGTGCAACATGCCAAAAATAAACCCTTGTTTCATTTTCAGATTGAGCTTTTTGTTAGCAGTAAATATTTTTATTTTTTTCCCATTCCTAGGAGTCTTACTCTAGAATTAACTGTTTCTAGAGTATTCATTTATCTATTCACTTCTGTCAATCATGATAATCCATATTTTTAGACACAGTCTCACTCTGTCGCCCAGACTGGAGAGCAGTGGCATGATGTCGGCTCACTGCAACCTCTACCTCCCGGGTTCAAGTGATTCTCCTGCCCCAGTCTCTCGAGTAGCTGGGATTACAGGCACGCGCCACCATGCCGGGCTAATTTTTTTATTTTTAGTAGAAACGAGGTATCGCTATTTTGGCTAGGCTGGTCTCAAACTCCTGACCTCATGATCTGCCTGCCTGGGCCTCCCAAAGCGCTGGGATTACAGGTGTGAGCCACTGTGCCCTGCCCAAATGATACACACGTTTTAAGTCCTTCAATGTTCTTAATTAACTTGATATGAAAAATATGGGAATTCTTTTTCACTGAGCTTGTTATCTACCATCAGAGTGAGTGGAGAAAGAATGTAATTCAGTGCTTTTCATAGTTATCTTGGTCCCTAAACTTTCCAGAAGTTGATAATCATATTGATCACAGGCAAAACACTCTGAGAAATCTATGGAGGAAATGGTCCTTTAGTCTTGGTGTTTGTTACCTCTGGCTCTTGTAGATATTACACCCTCTGTCACATATTTCAGTTTTATCCTTCCTTAGTTGCTTTTGTTTAAGAAAACAGAGATTCCCTGTCCTATGGCTTACTGAATTGCATTTGTTTATAGCCATGTAATGTTCATTTGCTACTTTGGTAATTGCCTGGATGATAAAAACTTTATATTTAGATGGAGGGTGAAGTGTTTGGTAATTGTTGCATCTTTCATTCAAGTCTTGAGAATTCCTATTGGATAACCTTATAAAAGAAATAAATATAGGAAAACCAAAAGGCAAGATGGGTATTTAACAAGCTCATTTGAACTTTATTTTCCAAGTAATAATGTTGTTGCCAAAGACATTCAAAAGACCCTCTTAGGAAGTTTAGTAAACACATATGAGAAAACTTACATTTTCCCCATAAGGAAATGAGACATTTTGCTTGTAAAATCAAAATTATAATACCTTGTAATGAACTACTACAGAGGTGTAGTTCCTTATGACAACAAAATTATAATTATAGGCAAACAGCTGGGTGCATTCTGCTTGGTTCACTGTTTTTGTCTAGGAGATGTTTTAAGGAATAAAGGGAAAACAATGATGCTTTATTTTTTTCTTTAACTTCTTATGGCTTTTTAAAAAATGTGACACAACTCAGAACAAATATTCCAATGAACACTTTACCTAAAAGAAAATTAGTTGAGCTAAGAATGAGCTTTACTACATCAATTAGTAAAATTAATCCTTAAAAATACCACCTTTTAAATAATAATAATATAATACTCATCATTTGTCCAAAGCCAAATTGTTTTATTTTTCAAACTTAGGAGACAATATGAGGCTGTATTTTATCAAACTATTTTAGAGGCAAAATGAAAAATTTAATTTAATTCTCTAATACGGTTTGTGACTAAACGAAGCATCTGTTTTTCTATGAGTAACTTCATGGGCTGAATTGTGTCTCCCTAAAATTCATATGTTGAATCTCTACCCACTCATGTGACTATATTAAAAATAAGGCCTTTAAGGAAATAACTACAGTTAAATGAGGTTATAAGTGTAGGGACAGAATCTAACAGAATTGGTGTCCTGATAAGGCCACCAATCTTTGTGTATGGAGAGCTCTCCGTCTCCATGCACATGCACCAAAGAAAGACCCTGTGAAAACATAGAGAGGAGGAGGCCATCTGCAAGCCAGAAAGGCAGCACTCACCAGAATCAGCCCATGCTGGCACCCTGATCTTGGATTTCAACCTCCAGAACCGTGAGAAAATGAATTTCAGTGATTTAAGACATCTAGTCTGTGGTATTTTGTCATGGCAGCTTGACCTGACTGATACAGTGGGATTAATCAAGGTTTATGGGATTATTGACATATTTGACCTATTTAAAATCCCTGCTATGTTTGTGGATGGATACTGCCTCCTTTCTTATAATCTCGAACTTGATATATACTCATATTTTAAGACAAATCTGCTTAAAAAGAAGTTGTTTTCACAATAGCCTATTTTCTATATTACACACACACAGAAAATCATGCCATTATCTCCTGAAAAATCTCATTATGGTGTTTTGCCCTAAAGTTTAAAAACAAACAAAGGGAAACCTTATTTTAATATTTAATAAATGCACCTTAACCAGGGAGTATGCCGTGGGTTTTATTCTATACTTCTGCTGTTTGTGAAATGAACCAGATATTTTTCCTGTTTGCAGATATTTCCAATCTGATGTGGTATAATTGGTGGGAGTGGATGCTGTAGCTTCCAGCTAGGGAGGCCCTTCTCCTAGACAGTCTTCTTGCTTTCAAGCAACGTTTCTCAAATTTGAATGTGAATATAAATCACCTGAGCATTCTTTTAGATCTCACCTGAGACTGCACATATTGACCTAGGGAAGCTGATGTGGCTACTCTGTGGAGAAGATTTTGAACATAAAGGATTAAGAATGCACCACATTTCACCAGAAAATGAAACACAACGCATGTTTCCCCCTTGAAAACTGGAGTTGTTTTTGTTCTAAATCACGCATCCCAAATTACCGAAAGTGAAGGTCTAAACAGATCAACTTCTTCAGATGACTGTGCCCTTTAAGTTGGATGATATTTATTTAGGAAGTGCTTAAAACTGCCTAGAAATGCTTAATCATAAAGGAAAACCTGGGGAGGGAGCATGCTTGTTGCTTGTCCCTGGGTAATTTGACAGGTTAGTCCCCATCTTGGGTTCAGAAATACCCATTCGCCATCCAGGAGTCCTGAGAGTAAGTTCAGTTTCTGCTTTTACTTAGACAGTCTCTGTCACCACTCAGGTAGGTTGGCTGCAAGACATCCCACAGAAGAGTCAGTAGGCTTAAGCCCCTGGGTCAGGACAGCAATCCTGGGAAAGATCCTGGGGGATTCTCCATGAGAAAATGGGTGGACGATGGATGTGACTTGATTTATAACATTTAAGTTTTGAGAAAAATAATATATGAGTCTCCATTTGAATCCTTATTCTCATGCACACAGATTTTAAAGCCAGGATTATTTGGAATTGCTTAGCTATACCTCCTTTAAAACACCAGAAAATCAAATCTTATTTTAATTTGGAACAGTAAGGGAGAGCAAATTCAGGAGAAGGTATTTATAGAATTTTAGGTCCCGGTTGTAGTGATTTTAAGAAAGATCATAATAGGCAGGAAATTGATTGGAATTTGAAGGAGTTTATGAAAAGAGTAGTTAAGAAATGGTGATTATAGCAGGGTGAGGGTCTTAAAGCAAGGATTGATACGAAAGCTGTTTGTTTTAATAAGTAAAATATTTAGTTGTTCTACAAGGATTGTTTTCAATCAGGGAGGATGTGGTCATTTGGACCTTTTCACTTTAGAAATCCCACACATTCCTCTGGCTCTTGACGCCTCTGCTCAGAGGCTTCTTTGAGCTGTGTGCTTTGCTGAAAATCCTGATAATTGGACTTGGCTCCGGAACACAGAAAGGAGGGCATAAGCTATGGCAGTGTCCAGACATAGGTTGCAGAGTCACCAATGGATGTCAGGAATGAGGGTGCAGTGTGAGAAACCTTTCTGAGCAATCTATGTAAGTAGCTCTCTGCCTGGTGGCTGCCCTGGACATCCAGCCAGATATGGTTGTGGCGTCTAGACAGAGTTACTGCAAGCAAAATCAGAATGCAGGTGCTTGGGAAGGTCGAAACTCAAAAGCAGCCTACCTCCTCAGAATAGTGGCCACGTAAAGTGATTAACCAAAATGTAGGAAAACATAGTTTTCTAAGCTCCTACATGTCCATTAACTAACTTGATCTAATTAACTAACATGATCACATTCTGATTTCATATATAAGCAAACTGAAGCCTTGGAACATGGCTTAGCCACCTTAGGTTGCACAGATGAGCAAGCAGTCACTCAAAGACAGGCGTGTGCTAATTTACAGCCCAGGCTATTTCTGTTGTCCTACTGGCTTCCTGGCATGAAGCAAAGCTCGTCTGCCTTGGGGTTCTCTGGCAAATAGGCAGCTCTCTGGGAGTGCTAGTCCAAGAGTTTTGGCTTTCCGGACACCTTTCTAGCCCAGAGTCTGTGGCCTTTTCTTGTTGCCCTAGCTGAGAATGCTGCCAGAGATAATCCTGGCTAATGTGGGGAGGAGGATGAGTCGAAAATCTGGAAACTCAGCACATAAATAAAGAAAAAGCAACACGATCATCAAAATGAAATCAGGAAAAGCAAAATAACTACTCTTCTTGGCTGGTTAGTCATGTGGGGCCTGGGTCTGGGTCTGAGATGGACCAAACACATTTCTGTGTGGAAATTTCATATGAAATCCAGAGCCCAGATGCGCTAAAGTTGTGCCGAGCACACAGTCTGACCAGTCTGCCCGCTGTCGCAACTGAGAAAGGGAGCACTAATGGTATCTAACTGGTAGAGGTCATGGATGCTGCCACACATCCAATCAGGAATGATCAGCCTCTGCGATGGTGAAGGTCTTGTGCCAACTTGACTGGGCCTCAGGCACCCAGGTGTTTGGATAAATATTATTCCTGGGAGTGTCTATGAGGATGTTTCTGAGTGATACTAACATTTGAATCGGTAGTCTGAATAAGCAGATTGCCTTCCTTCATATGACGGTGCTTCAGCCAATTCCTTGAAGGTGTAAGTAAAATAAAATAATGAGTAATAAAGAGTTCTTTTTCTCTGCCTATCTTTGAGACGGTACATTCGTCTTCTGCCTCAGACCTAGACTTGGGCTAGAACTTGGACCTCTCAGCCTCCATAATTGCAAGAGCCAAATATTTGGTAAATCTCCTTCTCTGTTTCTCTCCCTCTCTCTTTCTCTCTCTCTTTGTATATCTCTGTGTATCTATGTATCTATGATCTATCTATCTCATCTCCTATTGGTTCTTTTTCTGGAGAATCCAGATAAATATAGCCCTTCACAACAACAACAACAACAAAAAATCTGGTCCAAAGGTTAATAGTGCTAAAATTCAGAGGCCTGTTCTACCGTCTTTGTTCAATTATCTGCTTATTTTTAGTATTGTTCACGATAGAGGAAATGTTTTATAATATTTTAGCACAAGAACAGGAAAATATATCGGTTTCAGTTCTCAGATCCAGACTAAGCTCAAGGAATAGGGCATCATGTGTCAAAATTTCTTGTTTCTCTGCTTAGAAGATCATTTTTAAATTGTATGACATAACACAGCTGGATGTGGTGGCTTACACCTGTAATCCCATCACTTTGGGAGGCCAAAGCAGATGGATCACTTGAAGTCAGGAGTTCAAGACCAGCCTGGCCAAAATACTGAAACCCCATCTCTACTAAAAGTACAAAAATTAGTCAGGGGTGGTGGCACATGCCTGTAGTTTCAGTTGCTCTGGAGGCAGAGGTCAGAGAATCGCTTGAACCTGGGAGGAGGAGATTGCAGTAAGCGGAGATTGCGCCACTGCACTCCAGCCTGGGCAACAGAGCAAGACTCTGTCTAAAAAAAAAAGAACTGGACATAAGAATATTAGCCAATCATGATAGTTCATTTGTTTCCTTTTTGTTTCTGTATTTACATTTGTAATTTTAAAAGTCCCAGAAAGTTTTGTGGCAACACTTTTCTCATAGGCTAGCAAAAGTTTCTCCTTGAGGGTCCAACATTATATCCAAGCCAAGCCTTCTTTACTTTGAATGACTGTCCACCATCATGGAAACTCTAGGGGTGGGAGTTATAAGACCTTAATTACATGGTTTACTGTTTCTGCTCATCTAGGAACTAGAACAAGCAGGATTCTCCCAACTTTTGGGGTCTCTTACAAAATATAATATGAGGTGGCTTTTTGGCAGAGGTAAGCTGTGAAAAATTCTACTTCATGTGTTAAAGGTTTTTTGAACACAATCTGATAAATAGTTTTCTCCCTTTTTTGGGGGGGCAGGGGAGGGACCGAGTCTTGCTTTGTCACCCAGGCTGGAGTGCAGTGGCATGATCTTGGCTCACTGCAACTTCGCCTCCTGGGTTCAAGTGATTCTCCTGCCTCAACCTCCCCAGTAGCTGGGACTACAGGCACCCGCCACAATGCTTGGCTAATTTTTTTGTATTTTTAGTAGAGATGGGGTTTCGCCATGTTGGCCAGGCTGGTCTCGAGCTCCTGACCTCAGGTGACCCACCTGCCTTGGCCTCCCAAAGTGCTGGGATTACAGGGATGAGCCACAATGCCTGGTCTTTCTCTCTTTTTGAATTAACTTTACAATTATCCCTTTTTTTCTGCAAAGAAATAGGTCAAAATTGACCTAAGGGTCTATTTCGAAGGCAGACATCAGTTTATTGAGATAAACAGATCCCCATGCAATTGCCTACAGTCGGGAATATAGAATTTTGTATCTCAACTCTAATATCAGATGTCAGATATCACTTAATAATCTCTCTTTATTTACAATGCCCTATGTGGTTGTTAAATATCATGGTAATGTTTTGGTCTCAATAAATAGAATGGGTACAGGCCAGATGAGGAGATTTCTAGAATATAGGTCTTCAGAAATACAAACAAAATATTTAGGGGTTCAGCAGAAGTAGTTTCACTTTCCTGTGGGACATGTAAAGTTGAGGCAGCCCCCAAATAGGCATCATTTCTAAGCAAGGTATATTCTAAACTCTTTTAGATAAACAATCTCTAAAGCTAGCAAGCCTCCCAAACAATGTTTCCATGCTAAAAGAAGGACTCAATATGTCCTTTTGTGATATGCCATAATGGCCTATTGTAGATTACTGTCATCTAGTTTCCTTTATTTACCTTTGTCATTTACCTTTCCTGAGAAGTGTGGGTGATATAAAGGTTGAAATGCCTGATTAAGCATTAAGCCTTAGAAAAATGTTTAATGACAGTGTCGGACAACTAAATAACTTTACATGGGAGAGACTGACTGGTCCTTTTTGTGTTTATCTTACTTGGGTACCACTGAATTTCTTGAAACTTTAATATTATTTTTATCAAATTCAGAAAAATTTAGTCATTATATCTTTGGATATGTTTTTCTAACCCATTTTCTATCCTGTCTCCTTCTGAGACATTTATTGTACATTCACTAGTAATTTTGTAACAGCCATACAAGTTTCTGCTTATTTTTTGTCAATTTATTTCTCTCATGATTTTTTTCTGATTGGTTAATTTCTATTTATCTCCCTTCAGATTTATTGATTCTTTCTTCTGTAATCTAAAATAAGCATATTGATCCCAATTAGTGAATAGTTGCTTCAGCTATTGCATCTTCTATATCAAAATTTCCATTTTTATAGTTTCTATCTATCTAATAAAATCCCAGTTTGTTGAGTCATTGTCATTACAGGTTTCACACATTATTTCTATTAAGTTTTTAACCCTCTGTTAATAGATCCATGTGTAGGTTTTGGGCTCACTTTCAACTCTCAGTCAGCCCTCAATTCTTGTTTTGCTTTTGCTTTCCAAGGGGTTGTCTTGAGTTTCCCCATGTGGTCAGGGATGTGCAGAGAGTTTGCAATCATTATCATAATTTCCCTGTTAAATACCTGATTCACCTGTCATTCTTCACATCCAGAATGATAGAGAGATGGGTTCTCCCCCTTCATTTCTTATTGAATGTGTTACTTTTAGCTGATAGATCCACAGCTTGCCCCTGCTCCTGCCCCACGTCCATATCTTCTGACAACTCTGCCAATTTTCCAGGCAGTGACAAGTGCTGAGGCTGCCAACAAAACTGAAGGAAGGGGTAATCAATACATCCCCAAGCATGAAGGCATTAGACTCCTGCTGTTCTTCCCACAGCTACAGCAATTTTTAAATAATACATTATTCTCATTTTTTTCCTGACTCTGAAGGCTTGAAATGATTGATTTTGAACATTGTGTCTAGTTTGAGAGGTTGAATATACCTAAGGGCAATGGCCAGACCATATAGGAAAACAGAACTCTGACCTACTACTTCTGCAAGAAGCAGTCCAGGAAACCACACCACAGCTGCTGCAACAGTAGACCCAGAATGGTCAGGACTTTCCTATTTTTGTTCTTTTATCTATTTTCTCTGAGGATCAACTGTACAATGCTGTCACATAAAAGTCCCTCTTCTAGTTAGCTCACTTTCCATGCCAAAAACCTCTAATCAAAGTGTCACTGAAGCCCTTATTTCTTTTCAGTATACAGCTTTCCCATTTATCTGTCTCTGAGACTTTGTCAAATACAAAATAAGTGTGCCTGACTGTCTTGTTATAGCAAAATCTGAATCATTGCTGATTCATTCTCATTTGTGTGGTCTTGGTTTGTTTCCACAACTTTTATATTCATTTGTTGTGTAGAGTAGTCATGCAGTTACACCTGGCATTTACTTCTCTAAGATTCACTTTAAACACAGAAATAGAAAATCCTTGTTGAAGGTTTAAATGTTAAATGGGCACTTTGTTCATTTTAAGAGAACGTTCATTGTTCTTATTCTTATTTTTTTTCCCTTGACTTTATTAGCTATTTCAGGACAACCATGTTTTGTTTCTAAGTTCCTTCTGCTTACAGTATCTCTGGGATATTGAGAGGTTTATTTCCTGGTGTTTGAATGAATTGGGTAGAATAATATAATTGCTTTATATCACTGTAAATTCATTACTTTGGGAGATCTATATCTGATCTGTTCTACATCTCATTTACAATGCTCGATGGGTAAATGTCCATTGTAGTATGTTGAATTGTGCTCCAATTCATTATCCCAAAAGATATGTTTCATTTCTAACCCCCAGTATCTGTGAACAGGAACCTATATGTGAACAAGATATTGGCAGATATAATCAAATTAACATGTTATATTTGATTAGGATGGGCTCAATGAAAAGTAGCGGGCACTCAGATGCAATGTAAGCTGACTACATTGTGGTCATACAGGCTCACCAACAGGGAGCTCAGAGTTGCTCACAGAAGCACACCGTTGAAGTTTGGGAATCTCAAGCTATGGCAGAAAAAGAATTGCACGTTGTGCACATGTACCCTAGAACTTAAAGTATAATGATGATGATGATAATAATAATAATAATAATAATAATAATAAAGAAATACTGCAAGGTGTCAGGTAAATGCTCATTAAGTGTTAATAACTATTCTCTTACCATAACTATGTGATATAACATGGCAACTAAAACTATATTATATGTGTCCTACTTTTGTAGAATGCTGAAAAATTCAGACTTGACAAGAAAGACCTGTTAATAAAACATCAACTGATGAAAGAAAGGTTAGTTGGTAAATAACATGAAGAAAAATGCAATGCTATTTAAAGCTTAGAAAGCATGAAAAATTACTCAAGAGAAGTACATAAATAGTCTTAAAAAGAAAAATGAACAAAATGTTTAAAAGTAACGTTGGCAGCCAGGTATTTATATGCCCAAGCCAGGGGAATTCATAGAAAAGCCAAAAAACTTATGAATTTTAACATACTATTACTTTTTAAAAGAATATACCCAAACTGTAAGCACCTCTCACCACCTGAGTTTATGAATTATCCTTGGAAAATTCTACTTCTTCACATTTTCTGAATTTTCTGTGGAGAATGCATGTAACCTCTCCAACAAAAAATATTATTAAAGATATTTGCTTTAATGAAAAAGAAAGAATTTTGACAGATTTGTGAGAATATTGTCATCAATCTATTCTCAAAAAGACAACCAGATAAGCTGTTAATCAAGCTAAATATGGCTACTAGTTTTATAGCAATATGAGAGAATACTACTTTTGCAGAGTATTAATACTATGTAGAAAATGGAAAATCAGTAGAGACAATGTATAGGATTTTCGAATTTTTTTTCTGGGCAATTTTAAGACATTCTCATTTAGGCAGAGAAGTGACCAAGAATGGGCATAAAGTATGCAATTACAGCTTTGGATGTGTGACTAGATGAGGACAAGATGAAGATCTTGAAGCAAGGATTTAAGACCAAACTCTCAACTTTGACGTGTAAGCCATTTCAGTTGGTTCAGAGTCTTACATTCCAGGAGTAAGTATTCTTAGGCAAAAAGCAGCTAATTCCTTTTTGTCTGCTTACCATATTGTTTAGTACAGAAATAGGAAATTATGTTTGGCTCAGAATGATTTAGTGAAGGATAAAAGAGGTGTGTCTGTTTAAATTCTCAAAATAAAGGACATTTCTGTTTAATGACTTCTTATCTTGCCAGAAATGCATTGTTGTTGAAGGAGAATTTCATAAAAGAAGACTAGAGAAGTAAAAAATTATGAATTCCAAAATTCAGCTCCTTTCCTCTTGTATTTAAAAGGAAGAATGTCTTTTTCAGCTATTCTCAATAGGCTAAGCCATTAGCAAGAAGGAAAAGGACCTTTAAAAATCCTTGCCTATAAATATAATATAATATTACATAATAGTAATTATGAAGTGATGCTGCACGTTTTATAACATCTAACAAATATATTCTGAGACTATTATGCTCTTTTTCAAATACTTGGGATAAATTCCACAAAGTTTGCATTTGATGCTCTTATATTCAGTTTGTGCTATTCAAAAGAATATTCAATAAGCTACCCCAAATAATTACATTATAAAATATTCACGTGTCAGTAAATCCTAATCTTATTTTCCTATTAAATGCTGAATAGTTTCTAGCTTATTTACATGTAAACAAAGTTATACACTAACTCCAAGACCAATTATTTTATAACATTGTATAGCAAGATTTAATAATGATTTCTCTATGAAAATACATTTTAGATATAGGTCACTACGTAAATTTTGACAGGTGAATTAAAAGTATAAAAAGTTGAGTGATATTTCTATATATATATATATATTTT
>NW_012103765.1:1333096-1351517 GCF_000951045.1 Mandrillus leucophaeus
AACCCAGTACCTCAGTTGAAAATGCAGAAATCACCAGTCTTCTGTGTCGCTCGCGCCGGAACTTGGAGACTGGAGCTGTTCCTATTCGGCCATCTTGCTCCGCCCTGATATTTCTATATTAAAACTCCCTTCATTTTAACTTATGTAAAAGTTTTCTTAATACTCGACTCTATAAAAATAAAAAGCAGAGTACCATCCAGAAAATGGATGGTGACCCTATATCATGAATACATGTCCATGGATATGTAAATTAATTTTGAAAAATATCTATTTCATTAAAAGATAAATGTCTAATAAAATTTTAATTTTTATTCTCATTTATATTTAAGCAGTTAAACATTTGCATTACTTTAGTTACTATTTGTTATATAATGTGCAATGATAACATGCTAAGATGGTAAATCTCAGAATAATTATTTTTCATTGAAATATTTTTATATGTACACACACACATGAACACATATGCATGTACTCTTACAAAGAATAATAAAAACAAAAACAGAAAACCTAAATGGGCGATTTTTAAAAATAACACACATTTTAAGAACATTAGAGCATGCAAATTTCTGGGAAAAATAGAGTGTGAATATGTGATTACAATTTTAAGATAAAAAATGTACATTGGTTAGTATTAATAAAGATATTGTTAACATTCTGTTCAAAACAGAATGTGTATGTTGATAAAACAAATTAAATTACCTGTTCAAATAAACTAATCAATACTCTTTAGGAGAAAACAATAGAATCTCATTTTTTCACAAATAAAATGTACAATGTCAAGAATATAGTATAATAATCTTCTTACAAGAATAAATGGAAAAATGTGACCTAGCCATAAGATAATAATAGAGATTGACTTGGAGCTGACTCAGATATAGGTATCAGAAGATGAGGAATTTTAGAAGGCTCTTATAATCATATTCATGAAGTAGGGAAGAGTGGGTCCATAATAAATAAAAAGATGGAAAAACACAGCAGAAGGATTAATAAGTTTAAAATAAAATTTGGAATTCACAAAATTAAAATCTTTAAAAATAACTATTGTGTATGCTTAACTGGGAATGGATATGATATAGGAAAGCCTGCATATTTAAAGATGTGCAATAATAATTATCCGATGTGAAAAACAGATTTTAAAAGTTTAAAAAAGACCCAAATCTCAGGAACATATGAGAAAATACGAAAAGATTTAACACACATATAACTTTTAAACCAGAGAAATAAAAGAGCATGGGATAGAAAAGAAAATATTTTTTAAAACGCTTTAATTATTTCCAAAATTCTCAATGACATAAATCTACAGGCTCAAGAAGCTCTGTAAACTTCATGAAGAATAATTCTGTAACTACCATCAGCATTATTGATAATGCTAACAATATCTTTATTAACACCAAGAAAATAAAAATAAAAGCAATACCGAAAGATTTAGAGAAATATTAATCACCAACCAGAAAAAAAAAGGCATAAGATGTGAAGGCTGCATCCTCCATCCAGGAAATAAAAATGTATCTGAAAAATAAACACATTATTACATAATTTTAAGATGAAAGAAAACAAAGAGTATTTTCTGCAAGAACTATCCAACAAGAAAACTTAAAGGAATTCCTTCAAATTGAAATTAAAAGAATATATTTTGGAAGCAATAGAAAGCATCGGTAATGACACATACAAGAGAAAAATAAATGAATAATTTTTGTTAATTTGTTTTAAACATATAACACCATTTAAATAAAAAATGATAAGACTATGCTGTAAGTTTTTAATATATGAAGGTTTAATACATGACAATTTTAACATAAATGATGTAAGTTAAAGGATCTATACTATTGCAAGACTTCTACATTTTAAGTGAATTTGTGCAATATTAACTCTAAAAAACTGTAAAATTTAGAGATATATTGTAATCCCTAGAGGAAACAGAAGATGGTATAGTTAAAAAGCCAATGAATAAATTAAGGTGGAATTCTAAACATCTAAAACCATAATGACCCAAAATCTAATAATCAAAACAAAATGAGGAAAAGAGAAAGAACTGAAAAATAGAGGAAATTAATAGTAATATGTGGTGAACTTAAATCCAAATATGTCAATAAATACATTTAATAATGTCTAGATATTACAATTAAAAATAGAATAGATGTCAATGGAAAATAAAGAAAGATTCACTGAAATATAAATATATAGTTTTAATCTAAATGTATAGAAAAAGATATTTCAGGCCAATAGTAAGCATAAAAAGACTGAGTGGCAAAAGTAATATTATATATCAAATATACTAAATAGTTAAATAAATTAAATATATGAAATACTAACTTTAGGACAAGAATATTACCAGAGGAAAAAAGGAACAATTCCTAAAAATAGAAGTTTAAATTTACTACAAATATATAAGAATCATGTCTATATACGTTTTGAATAACAGAACTTCAAAATGCAAGTGAAAATTGAAACCTTTAAAGGTAAAATAGATGATTCTGCAGTTATAACAGGAATGTGATTGTCAGCACAGGTTGCCATAATAAAATACCATAGACCAGGTGTCCTAAAGCAACTGAAGTTTTTATTTTCTCATAGTTATGGAATCTGGAAGTCCACGATCAGAATGTCACTATGGCCAAGTTCTAGTGAAGTCTCTCCTCCTTCCTTGCAGATGTCGTCTTCTCTCTGTGTCCCTACATGATAGGGTGCAATCTCTCTCTCTCTCTCTCCCCTTCTCTCCTCTGTGTGTGTGTGTGTGTGTGTGTGTGTGTGCGCGCGTGTGCATGCAACTCTTCTAAGACCACAGTCCTATCAGATTAGGGCCCAACCCTTATAACCTTGTCTAACCTAAATTACCTCCTAAATACCCTATCTCTAGACACAGTCACATTGTGGGTTAAGGCTTCAAGATATGACTTTGGGGAGGCAAACAATTCAGTAGACAGCAAGGTGATTTTAATGGTCTTATATCAACAATTTACAGAATAAGACAACAATTTATTAAAGGCATAGAAAGTCAGAAAATCTATTTTAACTGCCTTGAAATAATTGATAATCTAGAGGAGAATACATCTAACACTTGGAACATAAACCTTCTGTACAGGTGTGCATTTTATGTTTACAAAATAGGGTATATACTAGATAAAATGACTCATAAAAAATTTTTGAAAAATGGAATTATAGATTATTTATACTATAGTAAAATTAATAATCAAATATATTTGGAAAGCCTAGATATTTTGAAATTAAATAAAACACTTCTAAGTAATCAACACATTAAATAAAAAAGTATAAGATAAATTAGAAAATACTTTGAACAGAGTGATAATAGAAAATAATCTATAAAGTTTGCAGAATTCATAGCTTTATATTTCTATATTTTAAAAAAGGAGAAAGACTTATATTCAATTAGTTAATATTCTATCTAAAGAAGGTAGAAAAACAGGAGCACTGTTGAAAATATGTCAGGGGTAAAGAGGAGCACAGCCTACATGTTAACCTAAGGGATTTACATAAGTTTAATAATCAAATACAAAGGTAGCTTCTAAATGGGGAGATTTTACATTTCTTTTTGGTTGAGTAATATTCCATTATGTATATATACTACATTTTTTTCTGTCATCTTCAGCAACATGGATGGAACTGGGAGCCATTATATTAAGTGAAATAAGCCAAGATACAAAAAGTGGATCTCATGATGATACAGCCTAGATTGGTGGCTACCAGAGGCTAAGAAGAGTATAAGGGAGTGGGGAAATAAAGAAGAAAAAAAGAATATAAGGTATTTATTACCAGTGAACTGTACACTTAAAAATGATAAAGATGGTAAATTATATATATATATATTTTACCTCAAATAAAAATTAGAAAAGCAATTATAATGTTCACTATACATTTCTCAGTAGCTCTATTCAAATATATTGGAAAATAAGTATTGAAGGAATGAATATTGCCACAGGTAACAAGTATCAGAGCAAGCAATAAACCTGCCATTCATTCCCCTGACTTGCATATATACGTATTTTTGTAATTCTGGTTTAAAGGTGGTTAATATGAATTTTTGCATACATGACTTTTTGTCTTACATTGAATTACACCGATGTCTTTTACTCATAAACACTTTATGTCAAAATTAAATATAGTCATGTGTGACAATTAACAATATAATTTTATGAGATCTCTTGAGTAAAAATATGATCTTGTTGAAAACAGATTGTTCATGCATTAAAATGAAAAGTGTACTTAAAAAAAATCCCAGGTGACAACTTTCTCTGATATTTCATAATGTCACAGGCAATTAAAATTCACTTTCTCACCTCTGGCTGCTTTCTTGTACTGGTGGGAATACAGGAAGGAAAAACAGGAAGACAAAAGGCATAAGGTTTATAGCCACGTGTCAGGAACAAATAAAATTGCAACTAATTATAAGAATTTGAAACCAACATATAGTTATTTTACAGGAATGTTTAGTGTTTTTATTTAAAAAAAGTTATTTAAATCAGTGATATATAATCACAAAAAAGAAAAATGCAATAAATGGTGAATTCAAAAAATTAAACCACCCAAAATTACCCACTTGTCAATTCACTGAAGATCAATGTTATTTTAACTCTAAAATATTTAGTTATTCCTTAGTTTAAACTATGTGAACATATCATAATTTATTAAAATAAATTTGTAGTCTGGGCTATTTAAATAATTTCAAAACTGTTACTATTATAAACAGAACTAAAAACAAAAATCACTGGATCATCTAAATAGACACAGAAAAAGCATTTGACAAAATCCAGCATCCATTTATGATTAAAACCCTCAGTAAAATTGGCATACAAGGGACATATCTCAATGTCATAAAAGCCATCTATCACAAACCCACAGCCAATATAATAATGAATAGGGAAAAGTTGAAAGCATTCCCTCTAAGAACTGAAACAAGACAAGGATTCCCACTCTCACCACTTTTATTCAACATAGCACTGGAAGTCCTAGCCAGAGGAATCAGAAAAGAGAAAGAAACAAAAGGCATCCAGTTCAGTAGAGAGGAAGTCAAAGTGTGGCTGTTTGCTGATGATATGATTGTATACCTAGAAAACCCTAAAGACTCCTCCATAAAGTTCCTAGAACTGATAAATGAATTCAGCAAATTCTCAGGATACAAAATTAATGTACACAAATCAGTAGCTCTGCTATACACCAATGGAGACCTAGCTGAGAATTAAATTAAAAACACAACCCCTTTTACAATAGCTGCAAAAATAAATAAATAAACAAACAAACAAACAAAATACTTAGGAATATACCTAACCAATATACTTAGGAATATACTTAGGATATGAAAGACCTCTAGAAGGAAAACTACAAAACACTTCTGAAAGAAATCACAGACAACACAAACAAATGGCAACACCTCCCATGCTCACGGATGGGTAGAATCGATACTATGAAAATGACCATATTGCCAAAAGCAATTCAATGCAATTCCCATCAAAATACCACCATCATCTCCATATTCAATGCAATTCCCATCAAAACACCACCATCATTCTTCATAAAACTAGCGAAAACAATCATAAAATCCATATGGAACCAAAAAAGAGCCCACATAGTCAAAGCAAGACTCAACAAAAAGAAAAAATCTAGAGGCATCACATTACCTGATTTCAAACTATACTATAAGGCCATAGTCACCAAAACAGCATGGTACTAGTTTAAGTACAGGCACATAGACCAATGGAACAGAATAGAGAGCCCGGAAATAAACCCAAATACTTACAGCCAACTGATCTTTGACAAAGAAACAAAAACATAAAGTGAGGAAATGATGCCCTATTCAACAAGTGGTGCTGGAATAATTGGCAAGCCACATGTAGGAGAATGAAACTGGATCCTCATCTCTTATCATATGCAAGAATCAACTCAAGATGGACCAAGTACTTAAGTCTAAGACATGAAACTATAGAAATTCTGGAACATAACATAAGAAAAACCCCTCTAGACATTGCGCTAGGCAATGACTTCATGACCAAGAATCCCAAAGCAAATGAAAGAGAAACAAAGATAAATGGTTGGAACTTAATTAAACTAAAGAGCGTGTGCACAGCAAAAGGAACAGTTAGCAGAGTAAACAGAAAACCAACAGAGTGGGAGAAAAGGTTCACAATCTATACATCAGACAAAGGACTAATATCCAGAATCTATAAGAAACTCAAACAAATTAGCAAGAAATAAATAAACAATTGAATCAAAAAGTGGGCTAATGACATGAACAGACAATTATCAAAGTAAGTTATACAAATGGCCAAAAAACATATGAAAAAAATGATCAACATCACTAATGATCAGGGAAATGCAAATCAAAACCACAATGTGATGTCACCTTAAACCTACAAGAGTGGCTATAATAATAATCATAATCATAATAATGAAATAAAAAGAAATGCTGGCATGGATGCAGTGAAAAGGAAACATTTCTACACTGCTGGTGGGAATGTAAACTAGTACAACTGCTATGGGAAACAGTTTGGAGATTCCTTAAAGAACTAAAAGTTGAACTACCATTTGATCCAGCAATCCCACTACTGGGTATCTACACAGAGGAAAATAAGTCATTGTAAGAAAAAGATACTGGCACATGCATATTTATAGCAGCACAATTCCCAATTGCTGAAATATGGAACCAGACAAAATCCTCGTCAATCAACGAGTGGATAAAGAAACTGGTATATAAATACAATGGAATACTACTCAGCCATACACAGGAATGAATTAATGGCATTTACAGCAACCTGGATGGGACTCGAGATTATTATTTTAAGTGAAGTAACTCAGGAATGGAAAACCAAACATTGTATGTTCTCATGCCTAAGTGTGAGCTAAGCTATGAGGATGCAAAGGCATAAAAATGATACAATGGATTTTGGGCACTCGAGGGGAAAGGGTGGGAAGGGAGTAAAAAATAGAAGGCTACAAAATGAGTTTAGTGTATACCGCTTGGGTGATGGGTGCACCAAAATCTCACAAATCACCACTAAAGAATTTACTCACGTAACCAAATATGACTTGTTCCTCAAAAACCTATAGAAATAAAAAATATAAAAAAAATAAACTGTTCTGTGATAAATTGAGGTACACTTGCCTAAATTTTACATGATTTCAAATTATTCTAACATTTTTTCTTCTACTCAGCACATTTGTTTCTCATGTAAGTGCCCACCTGTATTTTCAGAGTACTCCAGAGAAATAGAAGCAATATAATGTGAATATTTACAGGAAGAGTTTTAAGGAATTGTTTCTCACTATCATGGAAGCTGGCAAGTCCAAAATTTGTAAGGTGACCCAGGAAGAGATGATGCTACAGTTCAAGTCCCAAGACTGCCTGGTGGCAGAATACCTTCTTGGTGGAAGGATAGGAGGCCAGTCTTCTGTTCTATTTTCAGGCCTTCAACTTATTGATTGAGGCCCACCCACATTATGAAGGGCAATCTACATTACTCAAAGTCCACCAACTTAAGTGTTAATATAATCAAAAAACACTGTTTTAGAAACATCCCAGATGTTTGACCACACATCTGAGGATGGTGGCCCAGCCAAGTTGAAACATACAAATAACTATGATGAGTCTACCCCTTGTCAACTTGACAGCCCTACACATATCCATAAACTGTACTTCATTTCCAAATAAAGAAAATAACAAGATTATATTTCCACTTAACATGATACAACTATTCTGTGCAAAGCAAAAAATACAGTAACTGCTTCCCCAGAAGAGGATGTAAAGCCTCTCGGTGATTTTTTATTCTTCTCCTGAGTTTTCTGTAACCTAAATATAACCTAAATACTATAATGTAATGTTAGCAAACCTTATGTTACATAATAAGAGTATAAGAGAAAGGAGAAAATAAAGACATTACACATGCATGCACACACACACACACAGACCTATTCATAACAAAATAATAAGAAAATCTCATGACAATTGCCATCTTCATTTCTGTAACTCGTTGTAACTGATCACGAGGTTGTAGCTGGTGTTTATAACTACCTTTTTCCACTACTCATACTGTATTATTTTTGCTCTCAGCAAGAACTTCAGCTAAGCATGGTTCATTACCTAGTGGGGTAACCCAAACTTTTATTCATAAAGAATCTGGGCCATTAGTAGTCCTGCTGGATTGGATTGCTGCAGTTTTCCATTGACTTTAATCACAGAACATGGTAATATTAAGACATGATCTAAGAGATCTCCTGAGTCCCAGACATATAGAAGTTCAGTTTCTCTTTGCTAATCAGGATACAGTAACTCCCTTCTTTGATTGTTGACTCAGAGCCATGAGCAGCCCAAAGTAGTCAGGTAGAAGTCTTAACTTGTAATTCAATAGAATAACCATTGTATCTCCTAGTAGAAGCATTCTTTTCTTCAAAACTAAGACTAGTTAGGCAGAAAATCATAATGTCATGGGAATAGGAAGTAACCATTTTGCTAGTGGGTTACTAGGGGTAATAGTGAGTGTTTCACTCCCATTTCTACCCCTTGATTCTTGCTCTTGTGAATACTGGCTACAGGATAAAAAGAACTACTCTTCAAACACTGATTCAGCAAATTTTGCCCCAACCCTGCAAGGTTTGGCTTCATCTTGTTGATGCTGAAGCTAAGTCTTCAAAAAGCCATTCCATCATTCTATCAAGCCAGATTTTTCAGAATGTTGGGGAACACGGTAAGACCATTGAATTCCATGAGCATGGGACGATTGTTGCATTTTATTTGCCATGAAGTGAGTTCCTTGATCAGAAGCAATGTTGTGTGAAATACTGGGACATGAGGTATTCTGCAAATCCACAGATACTAGTTTTAGAAACAGCATGGCATATAAGGAAGGCAAATCTGTATTTAAAGAAAATGTTTATTCTAGTAAGAACAAAATGTTTCACTTCCAAAATGGAGACTGTCTAATATAATCAACCTACCACCGGGTAGCTGATTGATCAATCAGAGAATATTAGGGATTTTAACTACCATCCTACCTCATGAGCAAGACAGGTACATGTGATATTTTCTGCAGATGATATGAAATCTTAAATACATTAAATTAATTCCACAGAATATGTGCCTTTGATCACTGTCAAACAAACTTCAAACTGTTTTTGAGTGAATCAGCCATAGAAAGCTGCTGCTGTGAGGACTATTTTTTTATGAAATTTTAAAACTTACCAACACTGAATTTCACTACCCACAGGAGGTGGTTAAGAATATCTAAAACACTTGGATAATACAATACACAAGTGATAATTTGGTCTTGTAGAAAGTTACCTTAAAAATTCAAAGAAATAGAAGTGAGGTGAAGCAAGATGTCCAAATAGAAGCCTCCACTAATCATCCTCCTCACAGGAACACCTAATTGAATTATCCATACAACGATATACATTGATAAGGAGCAAAAATTAGCTTAGGCATCAGCTCAGCTATAGTGAGGTTACAGTACAAATCAGGCTTCTGGGGTCCCCGATTCCAGGCCTTGGCATTTCTAGACCTGCCCTGAGCCAGAAAGGAGGTCACTTCCTCGAAAAGAGGGTCCTAGGCCTGGAAGCATTCACCTCAAGCTGATTGAGAAGCCTTTGGGCCTCAAATGAACATTGGCCATAGCCAGGCAGTATTCACTGGGGGCGTTGGACAGTGGTGGCCCTAAATAGAGACTCTTCTACTCGTGTAAAGGGGAGGAAAGAATGAAAAGGACTTTGCCTCGTGGTTTCAGTGACAGCTCAGCTACAATAAAATAGAGCAGTAAGGTTTTTGAATCCAGGTCTTAGCTCTTAGACAGCACCAAAGGACCTGCCCAGGACCTGGAGGAACTCATCAGCCTAAATGGAAGAATACAAGCCTTTCTGGCTTCACTGCCTGCTGAATGTAGAGTCCTAGGGCCTTGAGAGAACATAGGTGGTAGCCAGACAGTGGTTACTGTGGACCTTGAGCAAGACCTAGTGCTGTAATAGCTTCAGGTCTAATCCTCTGCAGTCCCAGTGGTGGTGGCCACAGAAGTGTGTATGTCAATCCTCCCCCAGCTACAGGCAGAATGTACATAGATTATATCCCACTCACAAACTATGCCTCTAATATGAGGAAGAGTCCACACTTCTCAGTAAGTTAGGCATAATATGTTACTCTATCTATTCACCCATACCTTCGTGCATTTATTCATCCAGTATTAACTGAGTATTAGTATATGCCAGTCAAAAGTCTATGCACTCGGAGTAAAGAATTGAAGCAGAAATATACACTTGCTGCTTTCAAAAGTGTCTATTCTACTATGAGAAATAGAAAATAAAGAAAAAAGATATAAATTCACAGTATAATTTCATGTACTGTTAATTACTACATACAAAAATAAAACAGGTCTAATAAATGGATAAGGAGGGGAAGAAACAGACTGCATTATTGATTTCATTTAAGAGAGCAATTTTTAAGGAATTTTATCATTTTTTGGCAGGTGTTTTAATATCCAAATGACTAATTCACACCTTGTCTAGGTGACATTTGGTTTAGCCAAATAAAATAACCACAAAGGTCTTAAGATGGCAGTACAGTTGGCATGTATTAGGAATATTTTAAAAGCCAGCATGAAACAGATCAGCTTAAACAAGCAGATGATAAGATATAAATTTCAAGTGGCACTAAAGAGCAAATTACTATAGAATGTTCAGAAAGTCTTTTATTTATATCCTCAACGTCATGGCAAACCAGCGGTGAGTTAAAAAATAGGAGAATGTCGTGGTATCACTTCATTTTAGTATAATCATTGAGTCTGCCATGTGGTACACAGATAAATGGGAACAGATTGGATGTAGTTAATCTATTTAGGAAATTATTTTAGTAGTGCTGGTCAGAAATGATAGTAGTCTGGACGATGATGGTGGCCACAGATGAATAAAATATCAGATTAAGAATATTTTTCAAGGAGTTGTCAAAAGCATTTTCTGAAAAAGTAAAGACGGAGTATATAAAAACCAAGACAATACAAGGATCACTCATAAGGCTTCTGTCCTGAGCACTGGGGTGAATGAAGGTATCATTTACTGTAAAGCAGAGTACTGAAAAGGGAGGAAGTCAGAGAGGTTAAATCAAGATCTACTGGGAGCATGCCAACTGTGATTTTTTTTGTTTTTTTTTAGAAATTCAAGTAAAGCTTTGAACAGGCTGTTTGATTCATGCATCTGGAGTTCAGCACAAAGATATGGAATGAAGCATAGATTTAAAAGTATATATGATATATAAAGTATATATCATTAATGGAATTCAATGAGACCAAAAGGAGAATAAATAAAGACAAGACAAAAATTCTAAAACTGAGTCCTTAAGAATAACAGCATTTATAGAATGAAGTAAAAAAATATTCAAGACTAAGAAGAGGTAGCTTCTTAGTCTTAGTGATGTATTCAGCTTTATATTGTGTAGTACTTTCCCAACCACAGTTCATATAAAGGGAACCCATGCATTCAACACTAAACTAGGCTTTCGTAAGTTTAAACTTAACAAAACTGAGCAAGGTACAAATATGGGAGATTTGTAAACTTAAGAATGATCATATCTGTTACAATGTCGGAAAACAGATTAAGTTCTGACCAGACAGAGAGACAATCATTATTGAAAACTAAATATTTGGTAAATTTGGTAAAGACATCAGGACTTAGGTAGAGCTAAACTAACACTAGATTGAAGTGTTACTTTAGATGATTCTAGACCTACTATAACAAAACTTAATATAAGTATTGAAATTAAAATATTGATCCACAGCTAAATTTAGTTCCCAACAAAACAAAACACCCTCACTTTTTAATAAAAGGAAACATTCAAATACTGAACAATGTAATATTTATAATGCCAATTATTCCATTAAAAATTGCTAGATATGCCAAAACACAGAAATGTCAGTCAATTGAAACAGAAACAGAAATGGTAAAGATAGTAAAATCAGTAGTCATGGACATTAAAACAGCTTTTTCAAATATGCTCAATGGTTTAAAAACACTTGAACAAATCAATAAAAAAGAAGATATAAAAAACAAAAGGAAACTTCCAGACATGAAAAATACAATATCTGAAAATTTTAAAAATTTGCTAAATGGACAAACAGCAGATTAGATACAGCCAAAAAATTAATAATAAATTTTGAAGCTGGGCAATATAATCATCCAAACTGAAACAAAGAGAGAAGAAAAAGCCTGAAAAATTGACAATACCTCATTGCTCTATGAAACAAGGTCAAGTGGCCTAACAAACATAATTGGAGCCCCAGAAGAAAAAGAGAGGATACACGCATAAAAGTAAATTTACACAAGGGCTGAAAAATGCTATTATTTGTTGAAAAATATAAAACAATAAATCCTTAAACTCAATAAAATGAAACACAATGTGAATTAAGGTTCTCTAGAGGGACAGAACTGATAGGATTCGCGCGCACGCATGCGCGCGCGTGCACACACACACACACACACACACACACACACACACGGGAGTTTATTAAGTATTACCTTACACAGTCACAAGTTCCCACAATAGACTGTCTGCAAGCTTGAGGAGCAAGGAGAGCAAGTCTGAGTCTCAAAACGAAGAACTTGGAGTCCAATGTTCAAGGACAGAAAGCATCCAGCAGGGGAGAAGGTGTAGGCTGGGAGGCTCAGCGGGTCTTGTCTTTGTACATTTTTTCTGCCTGCTTTATATTCGCTGGAGGCTTATTAGATGGTGCCCACTAGATTAAGAGTGGGTCTGCCTTCCCCAGCCCACTGACTCAAATGTTAATCTCCTTTGTCATCACTCTCACAGGCACACCCAGAATACTTTGTATCCTTCAATCCAATCAAGTTGACACTCAGTATTAACCATCACACAATGCAAAGAGAACTATATCAAGGCATGGTATAATCAAATGTCTAAAAAGCAGTTATAAAGTGAACAACTTAAAAGCAGTAAGGCAGTAAATACACATTACATAAAGAGAAACACAATTTTAAAATGTCCCTTATTGTCAGAAACAATATGAGTCAGGAGATAATAGAATAACATCTTTAAAGTACTGAATTAAAAAAAAAATTCAACCATGAATTTCATATCAAATGAAAATATCTTTAAAAGTAAAGGTGAAAAAAATTATTTTCAGAACACAAAAACTTTGAGAACTTATTACAAACAAACTTGAGCCAAAAGAAATATTTTAAAAAATTGTTCTCACTTTAGGAAAATAATGGCAGATGGAAACTTGAATCTAAATAAAGAAATGAAGGGTAACAGAAGTGGTAAATATATGAATATACGTAAAATATTTTTCTCAATTTTTAAATGTTTAGGAATTACTGTCTCATAAGTCAAAATGCTCATGATAAATTGTGAAGTTTTAAAACATAGAAGTAAAATATGTGACAATATACATTGTTTTAAGATTCTTAAATTATTTTAAGTTATTTTGATAAATATCAGGTTGAAAAATGAAAGAATGCCATCTATTTAATTACTTGCAATGAGGTTAGGAGGGAATCTCAACTAAGAATACATCCTCATCATAGTAACTGCTTTTGTTTTATTAAAAAGAGTCAAAGTCAGGCCGGATGCGGTGGCTCATGCCTGTAATCCCAGCACTTTGGGAGGCTGAGGCGGGCGGATCACAAGGTCAGGAGACTGAGACCATCCTGGCTAACACGATGAAACTCCATCTCTACTAAAAATACAAAAAGTTAGCCGGGCATGGTGGCGGGCGCCTGTAGTCCCGGCTACTTGGGAGGCTGAGGCAGGAGAATGGTGTGAATCCGGGAGGCAGAGCTTGCAGTGAGTCGAGATCACGCCACTGCACTCCAGCCTGGGTGACAGAGCAAGATTCCGTCTCAAAAAAAAAAAAAAGAGTCAAAGCTAATATGAAAATTTACTTAGTACCACTGAATATAAAATCCTACTATGTACAGATCTCTGTACAAATACACATGAAAATTGTCATCAATTTAGAATTAAAATTATTAAAATTTGATAGTAATTTATTTTTGTTTTGTGGATGAAATAAAAATAAGGAAGAACCTGCCTTCTCATTAGTTTTTGTATTTTAATTATCAATTATACCAATTATGTTTACTTTAAAATTATTTTAATCAATATAGTCTAAAAGTGACTACATATATGAACAGTTAAATCACTTTAATTTCTGAGCTGGTCAGCTAGTGGTTAGGATTAGAATGAAGTAACTGGTCTTATGTGTGAGCCATTTTCCATTACCCACCATTTTTTTCATTTCAATTAAGCTAATTTTACAAGATGTGTGATTTACCTACGAACCTTACAAAAATAAATTCTCCATCTGCAGAATGGGGTTAATTATGCCTATGAGGATAAATGGGAAATAACTTACACTCAAATGTTTTCTATAATGCAAAAAAGTATAAGTCTATTACTCAACATCTCTACATGGGAATTTAGTCTTCACCAGAATATTGTAGGACCACCTGACTTGCAGTAACAAAATTATTTCTACATAGTCATACTTCAGAGAGTTAGAGTGCCTTTGCCATTCCTGAAGCTAATATTATAATGCAAAAATTACATAATTTGTACTCATCACTACTATAAAAAGTTAGAATGTTAATTCTAAGTAGAATGTAGAAGTAGAATGTTAGAAGTAGAAGTAGAATGTTAATTTAAAACATTTTTCATGTAAATGTGTTGCCCACATTGATCTGATACCTTTGTGCTGCTTGTATTTAAGCCCATAGTTTCTAAAATCACTTTATTGATACTATTAGCTCTTTTCAGAGTTTTCTGAAAAATTATGTTTATTCTTTATGTCTAGTGTCCTTGATGATCTCTATTTTATTCTCAGTCTGAAGGAGAAACAAATGTGAAATTAAACTTTAGGGCAGTGTATACTTTTCATAATGTATGACTGGGACATTCAATACTGCCAGTTCCAACCCAGATGTCCTTCTGGGACTATTCTACTTAAATCCTTTGAAGAATGGTGGCTTAGGTTGTCTTAGCTTTCAACAATGGTATACATGGAGAAAGCCATTGCTTGTCAGTTTCATTGGCAGACCCAATTCCATCCATCAAAGAGTTTTAGTCATACCACAGAAACCTGCAACCAATCTACACAGCTTATTAAATATTAATTTTCTTCTTGCTAAACTCTCAAAGACACATGTAAAACATAACTCCCATTTTCTTTAGATTTACTTAAAAGCAGAGATATTTATTAGCAATTCTCTTTCTAAATTTGAAGGTTATGTATGGTTTTCACCGAGTAAATTGTTTTTATTTCTTCTCTTTCTAGGACTTGTATTTTATAGTCATATTTAATAGTCCAACATATTACATTTGGATTAATTGGCTTGATGGAAATACTGCATAAGACATACCATTATAAAAACTAGATCTGTTGATGGAATTCTTACTAGTTTGGCTTTCAGACTTTTTGATAAGAATGGGTGCTAAGATTACATATAAATTTTTTCATGTCACCATAGAGTATCTGGAATCTTTCTAACCAATTCAGTTTCTAGTTTGTAGATAAAAGATGAATTATACCCCGGTGTGAAATGTGAGGACAGAATGGCCACAAATTTAATCTTCGTGTCAAATTTGTGCTTTTCACTGAATATATGAATTGTTGTATAGGCTAGATGAAATTGATATTTTGGTAGTGAGTGACACACCACTTCACTTATTATGAATATTTATTCATCCTTCAAGCAGAACACGCAACTTACTGAATAGATGCCTTGCCCAACCTACAGGCATTCTCAGAAATGGCTAGAGAAGAATAAATTTGAAAGCAGGTAAATCATGACACATATTTTATAAGAAAATAGTTATGTAAATTCTAAAACTTCTAAAATTGTCAGTATTCTGTCTGTTTCAACTTCATGTGGAGAACACATGTTCAGAGAAGCCATCCCTCTCTTAACATTCTTATTAAGTCCACTGAGTTGCTGTAGGAACAGATAAGTTTTGTGTTCATGGATCACCTCTAGGAGCTCTCCAATGCATTCTGCATTCTGCATATTAGACACTACGTAATTGACTTGTAAATCCTGCCAAACTTCCAAACCTCTCTTCTGGTTTGTAGTGCAGATCTTCATAACTAATCTCCAAGCACGTCAGCACACCAGCTCCACAACCCTCCAAGTTGCTTTATTTGAAAAGTCTGTTAATGTCTTCTCAATGTCAAGTTAATTTTTATTCTTTCTTCTTATCCTATTCAGTTGCAAAATTTAGCTATTTATAACCTTGGCACTTGATCATGTTATCCAATGACCATCCAATCCAGGCACATGGAGATAATAAATGTTTCAAATTTATGATGACTTATCCAAACAACAAATGTCCCTGCCCTATAATGTATAACTTGCCTATCTGCCCCAATGCTCATTAAAGAACTCATTGTTTTGATTGTTTTTCCCTTATGAACTTTACTTTCTCTAATTAGATTTTGGCTCTGAATATCACTGTGGTATGTCCCCTAGCCTCCTTCAAGGCTAGACTCTTGTTAATGCTATTCATGTGTCCTCCTGTTCTATAAACTGATCATGGGGATTGAAAACTAATTTCACACTCATGTCCCTATGCCAGGGCTTTAATTTTTAACCTCTAAAGTGGACTCTATATCCTAATAAGCTTAATGTGACCTTCACAACACCTAGATTCTTAGTATCACAATCCTCAGACTGATTCAACTCTTCATTGCTTACCCAAACCCACTTCACATAAGCGTGTGTTTAATAAATCTACCTAAGTGGTTTTGAAGAGGTTCACTCAATATATTTAGAGCAATTAATACAGTTACAATGAAAAGAGTGATCTTGGTTTACCATTAGTTTTTAAAAATATGACATTACAACTTCATTAATTAAAAAACCCAAGATACATTATAAATTCAAATTCCTCAAGTTAATGTATCTGATTATTCATGTGCCTATAAATCCTCTGAATTTTCATATCACTTATTGATTCTACCATACTTTTGAAGGTGGTATATATGCAATATGAGTTACATAAAGTCATATATGTACACATGCTCTGTGCCAGAAGCCACAGACTAGTTTTATACTTATGACTCCCATACTTATTTACAACTTCTCATATACTAGTAAAACACAGAATTATTCAGTAGGTGTACACTGAATGCACAACAGTACTTTTAAGAATCAGTGTAAAGAAACTAGCAAAACAAATCATATTCTTATTTATATCAGATTAAGTTTCAAGGCTTTATTTTAAATTATTAATAAGGCCTTAAAATATTCCAATTATTTCAATTTAAGAAGCAAAATATGTACAACGCTTCTAAAGTTCAGGTAAATTCTTCAAATTAACTCAATCACCAATAATATAAATTCATAAATATGACTTAGTATTTGCTATGTAAGTTCTGCTTTTGAGTTTCTGTGTAGTTATATTGCTCTTTTGGAAAATATTGATGTTATTAAAGTATTAATGAGATTAAAGAATTCTTTTGAAGTTTATTTTTTCATCTAGCTTAGAAATTTATTTTGAATATTGATTGTTTCTATGCTGAGGTCTGGTGTATAAGTCAATATAAAAGTTAAAATATATTTTAATAAATAGGTATACAATTTATTTAAATATACTTTTAAAACTATAATTTGCATATATATGCAAATATATACAATCAAATAATCTACAAGTATAATAACAAACATTCACAATTCTATAAGAACACATGAAAAATGTGATTACATTTTGTAAATGAATCAAGTAAGTTCAGACAGATGCTATGAGTTTTTAATAATGAATAGAAATCTTCTGGAAGTAGAATCATTTTAGAACGGACTTTAAAGCAGAGAAAAGAACACATGAAAAGCATGGAATCATGAAAAGGCATGACATTTCAGGGAATGGTGAAAACTCTCGTATCACTGAACATTTAACAAGTAGGAAATACAGCTGGACAATGAAATTGGAGTCAAATTGTGAAGCAACTTGAATGTTGAAGCAATGAGTTCACTCATCACACTCTTACCCTTAGGTAGTCAACTACGGTTTAAATAGGTATTATAATTTTCAGACTAGTTTTATTTGTGTAGTATATATGTGTGGGGTGCATGTATGTATTTAACAGTCTTTTTCCAAAGGTTTGAGCAAAATAATTATAGAAGACTAAATGTAGTGAAAAATGTAATTGTTATGGAAAAAGAGATGAGAATATTGTTCTTAGCCTTAGAATTAGGGAAGTTTCTTATTTACATAATTCATTCAGAATTATTCTACTGCTCACACCTGGGTTATTGGTTCAGGTAACTCATGATTTTAAAATTGTCATAAAATTCCCATTCATTAAAATGATGGATTTATGAATTGTCCCCTAATCTAATTAATGTCATTAGACCTGAGATAAGGATTACTGTGGACATCTCAAAATAGTAATTCTTTATTCTTCTGAGAGAACTATCAGAA
>NW_012103765.1:1352337-1356952 GCF_000951045.1 Mandrillus leucophaeus
CTACAATTACTATTAATAATAGATAAGGGTTCAGCTTCATGATGACTAAAAGCAACTTATGAAGAAGCATCAAAATAGTGAGTAAACATTAACACTTTGAGAAGTGCATCTAAGAGAGCACACAGGCATTCACCAAGAAATGACTGGATTCACAGAGAGCAGAGGTGACTGAAGCCAGGCAGCCTGCTGAGCTGGGACATGTGTGGAGCCGAAGGAGGCTCCCTGATGCAGGAAAGGGGTGAGTGAGCAAGAAACACTCGAGACTCCACACCTCTGCCATGGACTTTTACATTCCTAGCTACTGAGACTCCACTTGGCCCATACCCCTGCACCCTCCAAACCAGACTAACAAAGGGAGCTGCTTGTACACTGTGGAGAGGCACTGCTTGAGACCACGTGGAGTCCTACTGGGCTTTGATCCTTGATCAGCCCAACACCAAATGCCACTGCCCCAACACTTTTGGGCACTTTTACATGCCCCAAAGACAGGTACTACAGCCATGGCACAGAGGAATGGGCAGACTGCACACCACATGACTGCCTGCCTCTGCTACTCCCCATTAAGCAGTGGCTGCCTTCTTCAGCACCAGGTCAACAGCATATCTGCCCTGTCCTAGCATGAGCAACATGGATGTGGCCAGTGTTTTTCTTTTCTTTCTTTCTTTTTCTTTTCTTTTTTTAGATGGAGTCTCACTCTGTCAGCTAGGCTGGAGAGCAGTGGTATGATCTCACGTCATGCAACCTCCACCTCCTAGGTTCAAGAGATTCTCCAGCCTCAGCCTCCTGAGTAGCTGGGATTACAGGCATGCACCACCACATCCAGCTAATTTTTTTTTGTATTTTTACTAGAGATGGGGTTTCACCATGTTGACCTGGCTGGCCTCAAACTCCTGACCTCAGGTGATCCTCCCGCCTTGGCTTCCCGAAATGCTGGAATTACATGTGGCCAGTGCTTTTCTGAGAGTCTAACCTCTCCAGGCCACTGACCTGAACTTTGGCTTTCACAGCAGTTGCCACCACCAGTGCTTCCACCAACTCTGTTGATGCTAGGCCAAGAAGGGAGCAGGGGAAACTGGCACCTATGTGTGCACCAACAGCAAAATCCACCACTGCTCTGTGGGAGGGAAGCAGGCCATGAACCCACAGCTGCCAGTCTCCATTGCTCTAGCTGAGAAGTGCCTGCCTTCAACAGTGACAGACCTGCATAGTAGCTTCCCTGCCCTTATTTGAGCACTTTGGCTGTGATCTGGCATTGTTCTGGGAGTCCAACCCCCAGTAGCTGGTGATCTGCCCATTGGCTCCTGAACAAGTTGCTCTCACTGCTTCAGCTCTTGCTGCAATCAGGGCAGGGAGGGAGCAGGGAAACTTGGCACCTTAGCACTTCCCAAAGAAGAACACTGCTGCTGCCCCTATGAGAGGAATGTGTGAGCAGCCCATGCGCCCTACAGCTGCCTGCCTCTGCTTCTGCCACTGAGGGGTCCCACCTTTCCAGTAAGAGTCCTGCAGAGCAGTCATCCTGCTCCTGTTGAACCATTCAGCTACAGCTTAGAGTCCTTCTGAAAGCCCAGGCCCTGCAATCCTGTGATCTTCCATGGTGCTCCCACTGCCCAGTGTGGTACTGGTAAAAATATAGACACGTTAATCAATGGAACAGAATAGAGAACCCAGAAATAAAGCTACATACCTACAACCAATTGATCTTCGACAAAGTCAGCTAAAATGAACAATGGGGAAAGGACAACTTATTCAATAAATTGTGTGAGGAATATTGGATAATCATATGCAGAAGAATAAAACTAGATCTCTATCTCTCACTATATTCAAAAATTAACTCAAAATGGATTAAAAATTAAATATGAGACCTGAAACTACAAAAATTCTAGAAGAAAACCTAAGAAAAACTCTTCTTGACATTGGAGTAGGCAAAGAATGTACTATGAAACCTTCAAAAGCAATAAAAACAAAAACAAAAACAAAAAACAAATGGGACTTAATAAATTAATGATCTTCTGCATTCCAAAAAAAAGATTAAAAAAACTATCCACAAATTACACAGACAATCTAAAGAATGGGAGTAAATATTTGCAAGTTATGCTTCTGACAAATGAGTAATTTCTAGAATCTACAAGGAACTCAAACTGCTCAACCAGAAAAATTCCAACACCACCATTAAAAAGTGGGCAAAGAACACAGACATTTCTCAAAAGAAGATATACAAATGACCCACAAGCACAGGAAAAATGGCTTAACATCACTATTTATAAGAGAAATGAAAATTTAAATCATAATCATAGAGCAGTCAAAGGGCTACTAAAAAGTCAAAAAACAATCAATGTTGCCTTGGATGTAAAGAAAAAGGAATATATACACTGTTGGTGGAAATGTACATTAGTACAACGTTTATGGAAAACCATATGAATATTTCTCAAATTTAGTTCTCAAAGAACTAAAAATAGAATTACCATTCAACCTGGTAATCTCCCTACTGGGTATCTAGCCAACGGGAAAAAAAAAAAAAAAATCATTATCTAAAAGAGACACCTGCACTCATATGTTTATCGTAGCACTATTCACAATAGCAATGTCATCGAATTGCTGGAAATGGAATCAATCTAAATGATCATCAACTGTTGATTGCATAAAGAAAATGTGGTGCATATACACCATGGAATGCTATGCAGCCATAAAAAAGAATGAAAACTTGTCCTTTGCAGCAACATTGATAGAGCTGGAGGCTATTATCCTAAGAGAATTAACTAAGAATCAGAAAATCAATATCACATGTTTTCAGTTATAAGTGGGAGCTAAACAATGGGTACAAATGGATAGAAAGATGGAAATAATAGATGCTGGGTACTCCAGGAGAGAGGAGGGTAAAACGAGAGTGAAGGTTGAAGAATTACCTGTTGAGTACAAAGTTCACTATTTGAGGGATGCATGCACTAGAAGCCCAAACTTCACCATTTTGCAATATATTCATGTGACCAATTTTCTCATGCACCCTCAAATCTAAAATAAATTAAGTACTTTTTATCACAATTTATGGATGGTAAGGGTGTTATTAAAGAGCAGCATGGCAAAATTAAAGCTTACTTCATTGGAATCTACATCTAATCAAGAAGATGCAACAATGCCTGGCATGGTCTAGCTTGTTATTCTAAAGAACTGAGGGAAAACATTTAGAAGTATGTGAACAGACTGAGGGACATTGGCAGTTCATGGAGAAAAATTTGAAAGTTACTATTGCTCCTGTTTTAAGTTATTGTCTTGTTTGATCTCTATTTAATAACCAAGGCCATCTACATAATTGGCAGGAAACAATGCAAATGAAAACAGATTCCTTGTTTTAAAAGCAGAAAGAATGGTTTCATTAAAAGTACTAAAATATCATACATTTTTCTTTCTTCTAAACACAGAGAAGATAGGTCTCTCTATTGACCTATCTTGTGTGTGTTTGTATTTTTTATTTGCTGTTCAATGGCATTCTAAGAAAATGCAAAATATAAACAAATTACTGAAATTCACAGTTCATCTTTTTTGTGCAATGTCAGATTTAAATGTAAATATAACAGTATTTAACTCACATGGAGATTCACCATAATTATTATATTTTATATAAAATGTATTATTCTTGAGCTTGGACATTCTTGATGTCCTCACGTCCTAACAGTCCTCTCTACTTTCAGCTTGTTGATGAGTATATAAGGACTAAAAGAAAAAGGAAATATGGATTGCACTATCTTTCCATTTTCTTTTGTCATCATTCCCTGTGAAAATGGTTGGCTAATATAGGAAATTAGTACAGGTTCAAGAGAAGATATGACAGATTTCCTTAATAATTTGTATATCTTAGAATGTCAGTACTTTCTTTTTGTGTTGGAATAAGTTCCAATTTGAAAGGAAAACATGCTCCTTTAATGCTGTCAGCACACCTGCTTACCAAGTTGTAGATAGAACATGCTTCTCCTGTATTTCCTTTGAGTCTTATTGAACTTCCATGTATTATGCCCCATTATTGGAATTCTCTCATAGTGCATCACAAATACCACTGTACCTTGCTTTTTTTCCCTCATCATTTTGCTTTTGTGACTTATGTTTATAGATAGCCAGGGGATTATTAGATCACCAATTCTGAGTGTTTTGCAGAATTCTACTACATTAACATACCACAGTATAGATCCATTACTATATTGATAATCTTGATAATAAATTTGCTTTATATCTTTACTTTGCTACTGGTGACAATGCTGCAGTAAATGACTTTAAGCACATTTCCCCGTAGTTTTCATAGATTAGTTATACTAGAAGTGGAATTGACAGGTCAGATGCAGGTATACATTCAATTTAAATGCATATTGATTAACGGCTATTCAAATTGTAGCAGTTTAGGCTCGAGTCAGAAGAATATGAGAGTTTCCATTTATCATTCTTACCAAAATATTTATTTATCAAATTTTTAATGTTTTGGGCTGGTCTGACAATATTTCGTGATAATATAGTTTGATATGCAATTCTCTACTTTTTAGTTAGTCTGGACATTTCTTGATGTATTTATTGGCCATCCATTTATTTGAATGCTCTTAATATCAGTTATACAGTTTCCTTTTGAGTTATT
>NW_012103765.1:1357232-1406123 GCF_000951045.1 Mandrillus leucophaeus
ATTGGTTGTATTTTAGATATGCCTGTTAAAGAGTTACATGTATTTCTTATCCAATGTAAAAAATCAATAGCTTTTATCAAGTAAATGTAATCAAATAAGTAATTTTGTATTTGGAAACAACTCTACTATTTTAGATGGTGTGTTTAATCTAAAATACATTTATTTGTATATTTATTTTACCTTTCTTAACTTTTCTTAGTTTAATGTAGTTTTCTAAATTCTCATTTGGCCTTCCTCACCTTGTTATATTTTTGTATATGCATTTTATATTTTAAAAGGCATACCTGGGGCCAGGCATGGTGGCTCACACCTATAATCCTAGCACTTTGGGAGGCCAAGGTGGGTGGATTTCCTGAGCTCCGGAGTTTGAGACCAGCCTGGGCAACAAGGTGAAACCCCATCTCCACTAAAATACACACACACACAAAAATTAGCTGGGCATGGTGGCGTGTGCCTGTAATCCCAGCGACTTGGGAACCTGAAACAGGAGAATGGCTTGAACTCTGGAGGTGGACGTTGCAGTGAGCCAAGATCACGTCATCGCACTTCAGCCTGGGTGGCAGAAAGTAGGAACTGTATGCTGCTACAGAAGAATGTATGAGTCTTATCAACTCCCCCAGTATCTTCCACATTCTTTTCTCTAGTATTCCTATTTTATATTATTTGAATTTCCCCCACTTTAGTCATTAACTTTTTTGCAGTTAAGTCATTCTTACATTTACTAACACATTTACTTATTTCTTATTTTAGCATTATCTTCTATATCCCATTTTATCTATATTTCATAAGTCTATATGCAAAAAAACTTCCCACTGAAATCCAGGCCTTAATAATTTTTTAACTTGAAACTTGATTACTAGAATTTTCACTGTTTATTTTTAATTAAAATCGCTCTAATTACTTCCCACATTGAACATATTCCTCATTAGCATCTATTTTGTTGATAATACATCTGCTATCCATATAAATTTCAACTTAAGTAATCTTTTCCTATCTTGCTATTTAGATTTTCCCTTTTGTCTCTGATGCTGCATCTCTGATGTCACATAATTTTGTATAGTCTGCCCAGATAGGACTGTTATTTCTTATCTTGTGGTAGAATCATGAGTTCTTCAAGAAAAGGTCAATATTTTTCTTTTCTTTCTGATAATTGAAATTTTATTTTTGAACACTGGATTGTTCTCCCTCCCACTTTTAATTTATTTTCTTTATTTCTGGAACTCCTATTAGGTATATTGTGTGTCTTTTCAATCTAAACTCCATGGTTTTTGACATTTCCTTCACATTTCATGTCTCTATATAGTTCTATGTATAATCTGGGTAACTGCCTGAAATCAATAACCTCCCCTAAACTATGTTTTGTCTACTATTTCTTCTACTGTTCAATTGATGTTCAATTATTAATGTCAGTGACTATTTTTCTTCATTACACAAATTTAATTTAGTTCTTTGGGTAATAAACCAGCTATTTTAAAAATAATATTTATAGTGAGAGCAAAGTTTTAGGGGAAATAAGAACAAACAACACTACAACACTAACAGATTTGAAGTAAATTAAACTTATGTGGTGGCTCTGCCTGAACCTACCAACAACTCTCTAACATATCTCTTTTCAGCCTCTGAGGTCTCTCTCTGCTTACCCAGCTACCATGGACAGCCATCTGAATCTACCCAGGCCTATCCTTCACAAGAAGTACCCCAAGGTTCTGAAAGAGTCAAGGGTATGAAGAGAATGATATTCATAAGAATAATTGTGGTCATCAGGGTCCCTGAAATTTAGTATTAGTTTTGCAACTATATAGATATTGACATTAAATTCAGAGATTTAGAAAGCCTGTTTTATCTTTATATTTCAATAACTGAAAACTACTTTTATTTCATAGCTCAAATTATGTTCAATCTCATGTGTCCCATGACTTCATCTTTCAAGATGGTCAGCAGGTCTAACTTGGTGGAGATATATATATATATATATATATATATGAAATACTGATTAAACAAAAAATGAAATAATAAAATAACAAAGCCAGAGGCATATATATAAAATATTTGGGAATGAATATAACTAATGAGATGAAAGATCTGTACACTCAAAATTACAAAACATTGATGAAAGAAATTGAAGAAGACACAATATGTTGAATGGTAGTCTGTGATATTGGTTAGAAGAATTAATAATGTTAAAATGTCCATACTACTCAAAGTGATCTACAGATTCAATACAATCACTATCAAAATTATAATGATGCTTTTCACAGAAATAGAAAAAAATATAAAATTTTTATGAAATCAGAAAGACCCTGAATAACCAAAGTTATCTTGAGCAGAAAGAACAAAGCCAGAGGCATCACACTCCCTGATTTCAAAATATACTACAAAGGTATAGCAATTAAAACAGCCTTGTATGGCACAAAAACAGACACATATACCAAGGAAACAGAATAAATTCACACATTTACAGTACGTTTTCAACCAAGATGCCAAGAACACAAAATAGGGAAAATACAATCCCTTTAATAAACGGTGTTGGGAAAACGGGATATCTCATGCAGAAGAATAAAATTAGACCCATATCTCATACCATATACAAAAATGTACTACGCAGCAATGGAAACAGTCAGCTGAGTGAAGTTATCACCTATGGAAAAGGAGAAAACAGTTTCAAGTCATTTACCTGTTAAAAGGTTAATATTTTTCTTAGTCTGTGTTGTGCTCCGCAGAACACCACAAACAGGGTAATTTATAAGCTATAGAAGCTAATTTGGCTCACGGTTCTGGGGGCTGGAAAGTACAAAATCAAGAGACTGCACGTGGTGAGGGCCTTCTTGCCACATGTAACATGTGGCATCACTGGCAAGAGAATACTCACAAGACAGAGACGGAGAGAGAGTCTCTGTCTCTGAGGCCAAACTCATCCTTTTATCAGGAACCCACTCTTGTGATAACTAACCCACCCTGAGATGAGGGAATTAATTCATTCAGGAGGTCAGAGCCCTCAAGGCTTAATCACCTCTTAAAGGTGCCAATTCTCAAAACTGTTGCATTTGGAATTAAATTTCCAATATATAAACTTTGAGGGACACATTCAAGTCATAGCACTATACAAAATAAATAAGGAAGACAGTCAACTCTGTACTACTACTAATAATAATCTGATTTTATTTTTGTTTATTTATTTTTTTGAGATGGAGTCTCACCCTGTCGCCCAGGCTGGAGTGCAATGGCATCATTTTGGCTTACTGTAACCTCCGCCTCCCAGGTTGAAGCGATTCTCCTGCCTCAGCCTCCCAAGTAGCTGGAATTACAGCCACGCACCACCACACCTGGCTAATTTTTTGTATCTTTAGTAGAGATGGGGGTTTCACCATGTTGGCCAGGCTGGTCTCGAACTCCTGACCTCGTGATACACTTGCCTTGGCCTCCCAAAGTGCTGGGATGAAAAGCATGAGCCACTGCACCTGGCCAATAATCTGATTTTAAAAATGAGCAAAGGACCTGAATAGACCTTTCTCAAATGAAGATACCATAAATCACCAACAAGTATATGAAAAAAAATGCTCAATATCTATTACCATCAGGAAAACATATATTAAAACTACAAAGAGATATCACCTCACACCATTTAGAAAGACTACTATCATAAAGATGAACGATAAATGTTGCCAAGTATATGGGGAAAACATAATCTTTGCACACTCTAAGTGAAGAATTTGGTACATTATATAATTTGGTACAGCCAGTATGAAAAACAGTATGGAGGTTGCTCAAAAAATTAAAAATAGAACTATTATATAATCTAGTAATTCTGCTACTGGTTATATATCCAAATAAAATGAAATCAGTATGTCAAAGAGATATCTTCACTCCAAGTTTATTGCAGCATTATGGTAGCCAAGATATGGAATCAACCTAAGCAGCCATTAATGGATAAATGAATAAAGAAAATGTAGTCTATACACAGAGTAGAATACTATTTAGCACTAAAAAGGGAAAAAAAGTCCTGTTATTTGGGATATGAATGAACCTGGAGGACATTATATTAAGTGAAATATGTCAGGCACAGAAAGACAAAGTGTTATTTAGCAATCTATCCATTCTTTTTATTAGCCTGAAAACATTGCATGGTGTCTAAAGCGATGTTCAATGAAGTGTTCACTATGTTTATGTAGATGGTGTTGCATGAACTGGAATATACCAGCTCATGTGAGTTAAATGCAACATTTTTGGAAATTTTGCAAGCTGGTTTTTAAACTACTGGAAGCTTAAGATTTGCCATGCTGGGAATATTTACACAACTGAAATTGGCAAACACTACCTTTTTTTTTCAGAAAGCCAGTTTGCTAAGATACCACTGGACAGAACAATGGAAAATATAGTTATCTGTTGATTATTTCTTGGAACTTATTTCTTCTGATCAACTATTAAATGAGCATATATCATGTTAATAAGAACTGAAAAAAAATTATACTAAAAAAAAAAGGATGAAGCACATTCCTAATTTTTCATGATTTTCTTTTTACTTTTTGATCCGACAAAACAAGATCCTTTTTTTTCACATATATGATAGCATCTTCAGTTTGTAGGGAGAATTTTATCTTGCTTACTAAAGGTTTTTCATGGTCTACAATCTCCATGACTTCATGAAAAAAGAGGGCACTTCCAACATTTAGAAATTCTAGGTAAAAGACTGTCAATAAATTCCTCGTTTCTCAGATACCCATAAAAAAGGCTTTTAAAGGGCTAGAGAAAAATGGGTGTATCTGTGGTGGGGAGAGATTTACTTTAAATCTTGAGATGTCTAATTTAATTTTATGAAGTGGTAATACTAACACATATTTTACACTTTCTTCTGTCTTGTCAAAACCAATTTTTAATGTTTTAACTTGTCCTCATTAACCATAGAAAAATTCTTTAGCATTGATACTCTTAGCTATTTTTTATTTTGCAATTCTAATTCCTCCCTGACGTTCTTAAATAGATCTATTGGTTTCTAATATTTGTGAAATGTGAACATATAAAGTTATGCACGTTGAGCTGTCTAAAGCCATTTCTTTTTCATTTGTTATCAGTTCCTTATAAACTGTACTATTCACCAAACAGAACTCTTTGTTTTGTTCCAATCAATACATATTTTCTCTGAATGTCTTTCAAGTTATTGGATGCAGTCTTCTTAAATTTAATACCACATTAGTTCAATAATACATTAGGCTTTATTGACAGAAGAAAACAAACTTCGGGATTAATTGATTGATACCCTGACTAAATTCACAAATTATCTTAGATAGTTTGCAAGAAATTCACACTATTACTACCTTCTAGATTTGATCTGCAGATCTTGAATTTGCTGGTAGCATTTGCAAGAGTTTGCAGGGAAACCATTAAGAAGGGATGACACTAGTCCTGCACAAAGAACATGCCAAACCATCAAATCACATTCATTTTGTGGTCACAGTCTATGAACCATTCCAATTCCTCTCCAAATTACCAGCCTCCCTCTCAAAGAAAATGCCACACAACTAAGACTGAACTGTTACTCTCTCTAGTCAACAGGAAGCTATTCTGGTACGGATAGGGTCTCTTCCAAATGATGACTTGTTGAACCTCTAGGTATCAGTAAGCTTGATGAGTTTCCAAAAGTTTGTAGATTTCACCTTACAGATTTATTAGTGGCCTTTATATTTCACCACAGGGAAGGCATTCTCTCTCATGAAATCTACCTGCTCCATGGTTTAATACTTGTCCCAATTGTAACTTGCCTAATTAATGTAGCTGAAGCACAGGTTATGCATTACTCTACCATCACTGCTGCCATCACTATATCATCACTGTACCATCATGCCCCATCGAGTCTATCATCTGTCCTGACATCCCAATCCCTGCCCAGTGGATAGTACTTCAAAATCCTGTTTGTCCTTTTACTCCTTTAAGGTTATTTTCCTATAAGTTTGACTTCCCTGACTCTGAGATCCTGAAGACAGTTTACACATTCAGCACGAAACTAAAGGCTGCCAAAACAAGAGAAAAACAAAAACTGGAGATCAGTCTAATTAATAAATACCACATACTTCCTTTGCTCAAATATGCTTACGACCCTCTGTATTTACATGTGAAATGTGTAATTCTTGATCTTCATCAGATCTTGAAATCTCTATTGATGCTGTCATTGTTTTAGAGCTTAAACCAGTTCTTAACTGGTTTAAACAGATATAAGCTGAAATAGATGGGCACTTATCAGTACATAAGAACAACTTATGACCAGGGACAATTTAATGCACATTATTTACCCTAATAATGAGTTTCATTGACCTGTTATCTGTGCTAAAGACATAAAATTGTCTAAAATCAGGACACTTTAATAGTGTCAGTTACCATAATTAAGAATAATAATCTAATATCGGTCTATTCACAACTGGATTGATCTAATTTTACAGGTTACCTTTTTATCACGACCTGACATAGAATCTATGCTTTGACTGCATCTGTAGAGGAACTCCCATAAGTGCCTTTCAACTATTCAGTCAGAGAGAGGCATCATGTAGTTATCACTTCTCCTCCCTTATTCTTCTGGCATTTGTTGTTCTTGACCTATGGAATTTCTTGAATATACTTCACTCTAGCCATGGCTGTAAAGAACCATGTCAAATGACAGAGATGCTCTCTCAAAGTTGACAACACACGAGTATTCAGAGACATCATTCAAAATGTGCACATATTATTTGTCTCTATGCCACTGTGTCAAACATTGTCACTTGGGAAGCTAAGCAATACCACTTGTACACATGGCCCTCCCAGAATAATTCACAAATACATACCCTTCAGATTTTGCTTGCAGTTCCTCACTTTGGAACTAAGAAACTAGTCATAATGGCACATTAGGCAGAGAAAATCCTACACTACTTTCTGTCTTTTCTCTTGCGAGTAATCTTCTCAAATCTCCTATTCTCTATGCAAACCAGCTCATAGGATATGTCCCCTGCAGGCCACTCTGTAGAAACATTCCAGACAAATGTACATCCACTTCAGTCTCGATTGGGACAATTTCCTGAATCTACGTTACAGTTTAGTAGGTCAGAACAACTAAGGCATGCATTTTTTTCATCTTTCTTTTGCACTCCTTTATTTTTCTACTCCAGATTTGCATCAGGCTTGTCACCCCTGTTGTTATCAGATTATTTGAGTGTAGCAGGGACAACAAGTTATTCTCATAACCACTGATTTGCCCCAGGTTCATATCCTCCTACCCAAGCTTGAATCCCCATTTACCACCAACCCAGTTCAACCTGCTGACCCGTGACATGAAGCCAATCTCATTGCTAGGTACTGCTCATGAAGTGTGCCTGGGCGTCTGTAAGCATTTGGAGCTATAACATTTTCAGAGTGAAGCATAAGATTACAGGCAAAACTGCTGAGGAAATGAGAGGCTAATCATAAAAATTAGGAACAAGGCCACTGCATTCAGAATGAAAACTCTCAGGAGGATATTTGTTTGTTTGTTTGTTTATTTATTTATTTGAAACAGAGTCTCGCTCTGTCGGCCAGACTGGAGTGCAGTGGCATGATCTCGGCTCACTGCAAACTCCATCTTCAGGGCTCAAGCAATTCTCCTGCCTCAGCCTCCTGAGTAGCTGCGATTACAGGCACAAGCTACCGCGCCTGGCCTCAGGGGGATATTTCAAGTACTTGGAGGCTGGTCTTAGAACGATAACAGCTTGAGATTGTGTTCCAGTCCCACGAATTGCTCCCTCAGTTTCAGTAGGAAATTATTGTAGCTAGTTCTATTGCTTTCAGAAAATAAACACTTTAACAACTTGGAAACACCAAATCCAGTCTTATTGCTGACAAAAAGCAAGGATGCAAATCAAAGATAGGGTGAGGACTATTTTTTTCTGCATTCATCGAAAAAAATCTGTGAAATGGAGATATTTTCTGAACATGATTTTCCATTTATTTGGAGAAAAAAGTACTAACTTCTGTCAAGGAATATTCCACATTTGGTCTCAAAAGGTTTATAAATGAAAATCAATCATACTTGAGAAATTGAATTTTTTCATAGTTACTGGGTGAGAGGCATACTTTATGAAAGTAAATGGAGTTCTGTCTCAGGATAATGAGAATATAGTTGCCAAGAGAAACTGTGAAGTATTCCCTATAGATCTTTTTTCCTACTTGATCCTGTATCATGTAATTATTTTTGAAAAACTTTCAAAGTAGTTATGATTGTAATGCCATAAAGTGAAAAAAGGGGAGGGCAACCGTTCCCAATTAAGATCGGAAGAGTAATAAAAATGTAAAGAATATGAAGGCCCTGCCAGCTCAGTATTACATTTGGAGAAGCAAGTACTGAAACTTTTTATTTCAAATGCCAGCAATTATCTGCAGCTCTTAACATAGAGATGCTTTTCAGTTTCTTTTTTCTATTTTTTGTCTGCTTGGCCTAGAACTTTCTGTATATTTCTAATATGGGATACTCTGTTCTTAGACTTCACTCTCCTTTCATCTTTCTTAAAACTATACTATATTCTTTCACAATTACTTCTCTGACCGCATCTTTGCGTCTTTCATTAGCTCCTATTCTGTCTCTCACTTCTTAGACGTGGAGCTATCTAAAGGTTCAGTCCTCTATGCTCTGTGATCTTTTAGTCACAGTCATTATCTACACTCAAAACATCCTGTGTGTTTGGGTCCCCAGTCTTCACATTCAATCACTTTGGATTTCTCTTGGATGCCATCACGTCTTTTGGATTCATTACTTGCTGAAATGGCTTTTTTTTTTTTTTTTTCTAAAGAAGCTTTCCCTGAACCCTCCTGTTGCAAAACAAGAACAATTTGTATGTTGCAGTTTATGGCATATTCACAATATGTTACAATCGTTTGATTGCAAAGCCTTGAATGTAAAGCAGTTGCCTTAGTTGGCAGTGGTATGTCATCTGGAACCTGCTAACAGGCCACTCATACATGTACTCAAAAGGATAAACACACCTTTAAGTGTCACCATATTCCAAAGTCAGACAAGAAACAGGAGACTAATCTTAAAAATTAGGAACAAGGCCACTTGTACTCAGGATGGAACTTCTCAAGGGGATTTTTAGACGATATGTTTAGGCAATCTGCATTGATACAATGTGAGGTAGTTACCACCCACCCCCATGAGGAGACTTAGGCTTACAAAATTGATAGAAGATAGAAATGAAAAGACCAAAATTCGTTTAAATAGCTATATATAGCCACCAAGAAATAAAATATGTGTCTTCATTGGTGAAGACATTATTTTTGATGCAGATAAATGGAGTTTGAAGGTCAAATTATAATCAGAAGTCTAATCAAGTATGTATAGATTTCTACATTAAGAGGTATATGAAAGCCTCTAGCCATTAAGAATCCTGCCAATGTTTGGGCCTTCGGTTTAACTTCTTTTTATGTTCCCATCTGAATAGCACATTTTCACTTTATTTATCAATGCCTTCAACAAGATTAATGACAAATATTATCCTGGGACATATCCTACCTTTAAAAAGAGCTTTGAATGAGGACGACCTGTTCTTTCTAGTGGCTATTTTACAAGTTAAACCTTGAAAGTAAGTGTGAATCTTATTTTCTTATTTTAAAATTCATGCAGAGGAGTTAGGAGAAAGAGGAAACAGCGGATTCTCTATATCTTTCCCTTGGCGTTTTGCATCACAACTGGTACTTCTTGATCATCTAGCACAATTCCTCGGTAAAAACATAGTAGAAAATCAACAAATATGAGTGGAAAAACCCGAGAAAGAAAATAAATAATTGGATTAATTTCCTGTTTTTTGTTAAACATGAACCCCTAGAGTATTGTAATTATAATTGCTGGAAAGGACACCGACATAGATTGTCGTTGCGTTTCTACCACTTTATAGGGCTAATGATGTCTCCGTTATGTACTCGGACATTGGGAATTGTTTTCTTATTATTGTTATACTCACGTGGCGCAAAAAATGAAACAGAAACCTATTAACTTAGAGATGAGATTTCTTAGAAAGGTGTTTTTTTTTGGGGGGGGTGTTGGGGGGATGAGGAGTGAGCAATGAAGTACAGAAGAAATATTTCAAATGTTTTATTTTTTGAATCCATAATTTAAAGCAATAGTACTTACTTAAGCAGTGGAAAGTCCTATATTTTTTTGTCCAGTTTTGCATTCTATTATTAAGCTTAATTTAAGGGAGAGTAGAAAGGGAATAATGGATTAAAATATGTTATTTTATATTGATCTATCCTGATTTCATTATTTAAGTGTGGAAAGCTTTTCCTTGCATCTCTCACAACTATGTTAAATATGTAAATACTTTGAGTAAAATACGTCTCTACCCCACTTATAATTTAGCCAATAAATCATTGACTATTTATGAGTACATAATATGTGTCTGATCCTGACCTTGGCAGTGAAGATACTTCATTTTTACAAAGAGATAAAACATATGAAGTACTCAACAATGAGTGTAGAGGTTAACAAGCATTCAACCTTCACAGAATTGCCAAATGCTGGTATAAGTAGTATTTCTTCTACTAGCTGGGTGTAGTGGCAGGCGCCTGTCATCCCAGCTACTCGGGAGGCTGATGCATGATCACCAGGAATTGGATCTTTGCCCTCAAGAGCCACAGCATAGTAAGTAGTACATGATCATGGACTTGGTTTTTCCCAAGAAACTTAAAGTGACAGAACCATAGAAAACAATATCTAAGTGATCATCCTAAGTATTTAAGAAAATAATGCATTTCAAATCTACTGAATATTGAGAGTACAGGTGTAGGCTCATGTTAGGAAACACAAATTTGAGAAAGAAATGGAGAAAAATGTCAGAAGGAGGTTTTATAGCACAAAGTCCTCAAACAGACTTGAGTTCCAGGTGTGGGTTGCCTTGCAGACAAGCATGTTCATTTAAAGTATATGCATTGGCTCAGGACATGCTGGTGGAATATCAGAGCATGAAATAATCCTAGTGGAGTTCAGAAACACTGTCAAAATCTTATCAACTTGCTACCTGTGAGACTAGTTTGCTTAGGCCTTGCTTCAACAGAACATGCCATCCAGGCATTAGCACAACTGAATGTCTTATTGTGGGCACCCCTTGGCCCAGCAAACTATTTAGCACTATCTTCCAGATGTAAGCATCTCTGAGATATCATTAAACCTACATCAAGCCACCTAGCACCTATATTATCATAGTTGTTGTTCATTCCAAAGTCAGTCATGTAAAGTTAAAAACATGTCACTGAAGTTTGCCATGCTCCAACTTCTTCCCAGTGACCTCTATCAATGTCCTGGGATGCAGTACAAGTTCTATGTGTCTACCAGAGATGAGCACTTCTGATTATTTTGTATAATTCATTCTTGCATCAACAACAACAACAACAACACACTTCTCATAAAGTCAATTCTTCATTGTTCTATACCAGTTATTATCAACATGTGGTCCCTGGACCAGCAACACCAGTATTACCTCTTAACTCAATAAAAATACAAATTATCAAGTTCCATTCTAGACCTATGGAATAGAAACTCTGGAGGTAGGGCCTGGCCATCTGTGTCAAAACAGGTGCAAAATTTTAAGAAACACTGCTCTATATCATGCTACATGAAATAGACAAGCCATTAGCAATGCATAAACAGCAACAGATGCCATACCATCATTTTACATTTGTTATTATACATTGGTAACTTCCAAATATTAGTAAATCTAAAACACTTAGAGATGAGGACACCTACAGAGTTGAGAAAGTCCAATAGTTGAGGAAATCTAAGTACTAGCTAGACAATAAAATGCTGAGAGGGCATGTTGGCTCATGCTTGTAATCCCAACAATTTGGGAGGCCTATAGGCAGGAGTATTACTTGAAGCCATGAGTTTGAAACCAGCTTGGGCAATAAGGGAAGACCTTATCTCCACAAAAATAAAATAAAATAAAATATTAAAAATAAAATAAACTAGGTGCAGTGGCATGCACCTGTAGTCTCAGCTATTTGGGAGGCTGTGGCAGGAAGACTGTTTGATCTCAGGGGTTTGAGGTTATTGTGAGCATGATGTAACATGCATTTAAAGAGCAGTAATGTCAAACTTGAAATTAAGAGTCCCTACCTTCAGAATCTGCATAAGATAAGGGCCTTGTTAGATAAGTTGAGGGATTTACAAGACTGTTGTAGGAGTGGAATATAATAACCCATGGAAGTTCATAAAATCTCTTTTAAGAACTAATTATCTGGAATATAGTAAGTACTCCACATATACTTCTAGAAACTAAATCTTGATTCTTTTCTTTCCTTTGCTGGTGTAGGCCTAGATCAATTTTTGAGTTTTTATTGCTCAGTTTTCTATTTCAGTCTGTATGGTATCCACAGCCATGTAACTGAAGCAGCAAAACAACCTTCCCTTGAATATTGGATGTACATTCTGAAGAGACAGATGCAAATGTCCAGGAATCCTTGATGATTTTGCATTTGGATCTATACATAAGATAAAATATGTAGTAAATTCCAGTTGGCAGTACTCTAGTAGCAAAAGATCTGAAGAAACAAAGACTGTCGTTGTTATTTTTCCTGGACACTGGCACTGCATTTGTTTTACTCAATGAACTTAGTAACTGCCTACTGTAGATAAAAGTATATAAGGAAATTCTTATTTACTTGTGCAACCATATTATATCATTGGTTTTCTACAAGTAGGAGACGATAGAAGTCCTAAAGTTAAGAAATGATATGGTCTCTACAAAGGACTCAGAAACCTTGAAGAAATCAGAATTAGAGTACATACGTACTTTGAGTAGAAGTCAAAATACTAAAAATTAAGAAAGTAAGCAAGCAGATGGGACACCTAAAAATAAAACCCAGAACTCAAATCACTGGCCTGCATATATGTGGTTTAAGATTCCTGTCCAAGGGAGGTCAATGTGATTTCAGCTCTTTTTTAGAGGAGGAAACTAAGGTTAGATGGGGGGGCGGGGGCGGGTATACAGAGTAGGGAAAATTAAGTCCTATATGTCACATATATTTTCCTTTACATGACCTATGTTACTGCTGTACTCATATGTTATAGCTGACCTTCCTGAATCTAAAGCCTGTCCTCTGCCTTTCCAGATCAACACCATTTTATGTTATTATTTTAGAAATATTAAAGCAAATTTTATAATTTTTATTGAAACATATTACATTAAACTTATTATTTACTATTAAGACAATTCTTAGAACAAATGTATTAATGCATTATGCTAACTCAATATTGTGATACTGAAGGATTAATTCTATTCATTAATTCCAACGATCTTCTGTTACTTTTTACCAGAATTTGTCACTATCATTAGCCATAAAATTAAGATTAAATTTAGAATGCAGTATTACTGCTATGAAGAGAATTCCAAAGCAACGAGAGAGATCATTTGACATTAAAAGTAGACAAAGCAGGACACTTTAATAGAGTAATGTGTATTCACACAGTCTATTAAAACACATAAACCTATTTCATTCATGTATTATTTTTAGGTGTCTATTATTCAAAATATTTATTCCTCCCCTAAAAAAAATCACATTCTAGTAGGAAACAAAAGAGTAACAAACATTACAGCTTGAAAACTATGTAATTTTAGAAAGATGACAAAATGATGTCCAGAGACCATTGCATAGAAAGAAAAAAATTAGTCAGGGACAGTATTCTAATCACTTAATATGAAACCTGATGGGCATTAGAAGCAGAATTATTTCACAGAGGAAAAAAAGGAGGTCTTCAGAAAGGGGATAGAAAGCAAAATGTAAAGTCACATTCAGAACACAGTCAGAGCCTGATGCCTTTTTTTGGTGTAGAAGAGGTATATGGATCTTCCTAATGCTGCGTGGCCTCAAATAATCACAAAATAGAGTCAACCCTATGGGAAAGGGAGAGGTAGGCAGAAAGTTTTGCCATCACTGCTCTTTCCTATTAGTGAAACTTAAAGGTGGTGTTTCTCTCAAATCCCTCCTAGCCAATCATGGCTAAAGGTTTCCAAGAGACCTTGGCCATCTGGCTTCTCCTACACTGGCTGTCCTTTACCCGGTCCCTGAGAAGCTTAGGGAGAATACTGAAAGAAAAAACAGGAAAGCAAAAATAACTTCATAATTTCTGCCTTCAGCTGAGTCTGGGATTGTCCAAGTTGCCTCTAATGTAGTGTCAGTCAAGACTCCCACACTTTGCAGAAAAATTAGCTGCTATAGGAGCTTGGAAAATTAGAGCAGAGTAGCTGAACTGAAAATGGTCCAATATATTGTCACAAAGTCAAGACATACATTTATTGGAAAACAGTCTTTTCTTATTGTTTTACTATGTAATTATCATTGTCATGGGTGGATCAAACATTCTGTGAGATTTCATTTCAAATTTATATTTCTAAAATGCACTCCTGCAAGGACCCACTACTTTGTATTCTCTTTCCAACTCCCCCTCCTATCAGTATCTTTAACTTCAAAGAAACCAGTTCATTTAATATCTGTACTTATTTAGTGTTTACACAAATAGCTTTGTATGTCGGAAAGTCCGAACATATCAGCATGGTTCATCTGTGATGTCATGCTCTCCTTCTGCTTTGGCCTTTTATGAATACATTTAACAGGTTGCTTGCAAATGAGCACAATTAAATAAAACAAAAACCGAGGAAAAAGTCTGCTAAATTGTCAATAATCTAAGGGAAGCTGACATCTGTCTGCACCAACAACTGTTTAGGAACATTTCCGTAAAGCTAGGAGGATACTATGGAGTTGTGTTTTGAACTTTATTTAGTTTCTGAACTGTTACTATTTGGAAGATATTGGCTGGATATTTTTAATGTCATTCTCTAATGATTGAAACATACAAGCCATTGTAAAGTATAATAAAACAAATATCCTTGAGCTTTATTTAGTTTTTCTTTAGTCTCTGAGTTGTTACCATTGGCAGATATTGGCTGGATATTTTTAATGTTATTCTCTAATGATTGAAACATAAAAGCCATTATAAAGTATAATAAAATAAATATCCTTGAATATATTGCCAAAATTGAAAAACAAAAAACTTGCCTATATATTTGAAAGTCTCTCAGGCTCATTCACCACAACCACTCTCTTCCTTTTCAGAGGTAACTACTGCCCTCACATGATTGATTTTTATCCCCAACTCTCTGTTAGTACTTTTTTTGACAGCATTTATGAGATGTGATTCACATACCATGCAACTTATCACAAATTTAAACGAAGTAAATCAATAGCTTTTAGTATGTTCACATTTTTACAACTTTTTTGTCTATTTTCTGTCTCTATAGATTTGCCTATGGTGGACATTTCATATAAATAAAATATTAATATATGGTGATATATGATTGAGCTTCTGTCACAAATGATAACTTTTTAAGGTTCATCTATGTTGTAGCATGTATCAGTAATTCATTTATTTTAATTGCAAATAATTTTCCATTGTATAGATACATCACACTTTATTTAGCCACTCATCAGTTCATAGACATTTTGAGTTGTTTCTACTTTTTAGCAATTATGATTAATGATGCTAGGAAGATTCATACAAAATTTTATATGAACATGTTCTCATTCATCTTGGATATATACCTAGGAGTGGAATTGTTGCATCATATGATTCCATGTATTTAACCATTTGAGGAGCTGTTACACTGATTTCTATCATGGCTGTACTGTTTCACTTTTTCATCAGAAGTGCATGGGTTTCCTTTTCTCCGTATCTCCGCCAACAAGTGTTATTATCTGTCTTTTCTGAGTATAGCCATCCTAGTCAGTAAGATGTGGTATTTCATTGTGGTTTTTATTTTCATTTTGTTGATAGCTAATAATTACTTACACTTGTATTACATATTTTAATGTTCTTAACATAGTATTTTACAAGTTGTAAAACATTGTATAGATTTAAGCCAAATGAAACATCGTTTCTAACATTACTTTTTCATCCAAAATTTTAGTTTTGAAATTCAACATGTCAATATATTTGGTTGTCATTCACTTATTTTTTACTGCTCTCAAGTATTCTATTTTAAGGATGTAACCATTTAATCATTCTTCTGTCTGTTAATGGCTGCTAAAATTGTTATCAATATCGGTTATTGTCAACAGTGCTGCTAGGAGCACTGTGCTTCATACCTCTTTGTGGTCACATGCCGGAATTCTCCCAGGGTTTAGGGTCATCAACTTTTGCCAGTTTGCCTTCTGATTTTAGTACTGCAAATCTCTTGTCTGGGAAATCACTTAGTTCCAGGTAAACCAGTTCTGTTCGTCACCCTATCTCTGGCATATAATTAGATGTGGAATTGTGAGATCTTGAGCTGTGTGAGATAAAGTCACATTCTCCTTCAATGTGGTTTCACCATTTAACATTGCCACCAACAGGGTTTAAGAGTTATGGTCTCTTTACAACCTTATTAATTGTGATGTTTGGCCATTTGGCTTGTTTATTGATACAGCAAAACTCCAGGATAACACATTCCTTTAAAACTTTAGGTCACATATGATTGGATTAATAATCCTTTCTTTTCTCTGCGTTTCTCTTGCCCAGTGACTTGAAATCTTATCTTCTGGTTAGGATAGGAAAGATAGGACTGATGACCCTCTAATAAGGTGTAGATAAAGGCTGGGTTTTCATATTCCCCTGTATTCTGTAGGTTCAAACTCCCTAAATCATGCTGGTAAAAAAAAAAAAAAAAAAAAGGTCTCTAGAATCTCAGCCAACTCCAGACTCCAAAAATGATCCTTTAAAAAATGAATAGAGAACGGCAACTGGGTCAGCATGATGTTACATTACCTGTCCTGACCCTGGAACTTCGGTGGCTAACTACTTCAATCAATTCATTGCATCATATTAAAAAACACTGACATTTTACACAATTGTAAGTATTTTACCTCACTATGACTTTATGACAAGTTTTACTGTATATTATAATCACAAGCACACACGCATATGAATATATGCAAGTATATATAATTCTATATTTATTTTTTAATTGATAGAAATGGATTATAGATAATTTCATGTGGTTGTCTTTGTGTTACATACTTTGAAACATATGCTAATATAATATACAAAATAAATTTTCTTATTCCAAATTGATAATTCCACACCATCCTCTGCATTCCCTCTCTTCCTTCTTGCCATGACCATTATGAGCAATATTGTCTTGTATATGCACTAATGTAGTTAATCTCAACTATATTATGGTTTATGGTCACTCCACATTCATTTTTTCATGCATACACACACACAACACACACATGCATGTGCACACACACACACATTTATTCCAAACTACTGTATACTTCTCTGCCAGGGTCATTGATAAAATGTAAACTTCACCATGTAAAACTGTAACATATCTGCAGGTACTAACCAGGTTGAATACTGTATAATTTTGAAATAAGATTAAAACGGGTACGTTCACCAAAGTACATCTTTAGTACATGTTTTAAGTTCACAAATTAAATCACTATAATGAACATATATGTGTGATGCCATTCAATGTATCATTTAAAAATACTTATTTCCAGTGATATAACTATTTGTTGAGGGAGGTCACTGTACATGTGACTGTAACATTGAGCTATTTTTGAAAGTGTTCATATTTGCAAATTCTTATATTTCAAATCTAAATAGCTATACTTTACACAAAAAATAATAAAGGCTTCATTCTAACTATTATTGTGAGAGAGTGAACATCAGCACACAGACTTAATAGTTCAAGTAGAAAAAAAAAGAAAGAGAGAGAGAGATATTCCTAGATTCTGGGATTTGTACTACCACTTCCATGACATCACTCCCTTGGGTTATTTTAAATTGTCTTAGCACTTTGAACAGGTGAAGAATTCCACTGACCTTCTGATAAAAGTAATTACATACTGTGAATGAAAGTTAATGTTAGTATCAATTTATTGTCAAACTCTTTCAATTGTGGATAGCAAAATGTACAAGTCCTTTTTGTTCTTCCGGGTTGCTAAGTCAACATTTAGAATTTTTTTTTTTTTTTTTGTCTGAGTGTGGTAGCTCATGCCTGTAATTCCAGTACTTTGGGAGGCTGAGGTGGGTGGAAAACCTGAGATCCGGTGTTTGAGACCAGCCTGGCCAACATGGTGAAACTCCGTCTCTACTAAAAATACAAAAATTAGTCAGGTATGGTGGCTTGCACCTGTAATCCCACCTACTCGGGAGGCTGAGGCAGGAGAATCGCTTGAACCCAGGAGGCTGAGGTTGCAGTGAGCCAAGATCATGTCATTGCACTCCAGCGTGGGCGTCCAACTAAAAATAAATACATAATGAATGAATGAATGAATAAATAAATAAATAATTTTTGTGACAATTTGTAAATGTAATTTCCAAGAATTTATAAGAAATTGAGTGTAGTCAGACTATTGTTATTATTTTTAGAGAGATCCCAAACCACAAACTGGTGTTAGGCATGGGATGGATGCATGGCAACACTGCAGTGTGTTCCAAAATATACTTTCTGGTTTACTTGAGGTAGGAATTCATTCTGGATCCATCAGTTGATGATTTTCAAAGGGGGGATGGCTAATGAGGCAATGAACCAAACAGAGCGGTATAAGGTAGAAATCTGACAAACCACTCACTCAAGATGGCATCTGCAAAATTTGTGAGGCAAACACTTATAATGTATGATTGCATTTTGTTGCTGGATTGGCTCTGTCAAGAAAAGTCTGAGTAGAGACCACAAAGAATAATAAATTTATATACTGCTGTGATTTGAAAATATGTGGCTGATTCATTCAAATACCAGCATCAATTGTCCTATAATTATAATCTCCTTTTTCCAAGTGTTCCTGTATCTTCTATTATCTTCTATTTTCTTAAATGTAAAAAAAAATTATAAACATTGTCCTATCTGATGTTTTTCTGAACGAAACAGTAAAATAGATACATAAGAAAATCATATTTCTATTATCTAACACAATTATGGGCATCTTTTTCTTATAACTAAGTTAGTCATCGCTATGGGGTGCATTCAGATTAAAATATCAATACAAGGTGCTCTTTATTTCTGGACACTTCTAGTGGGTTATAACAGAGTGCTATGTGTTAATTCCAATATATTGCTAAATTTAGTTGTGAAACAGCCTTTGAACTAATTGATGTCCTTTCCCAACGGTTTGGTGACATTAAACCCCTACATTGCCATTTAAAGTGTATCTAAATGTGACCACTAAATTATAATGTTTGATTATTTTCAACAGTTTAATCAAAGATTATAGAATACTAGAGGTGAAAGAAAATTTACAGTGGTCTGTTCTATTTTTCCATCTCCCCTTCAATAAAAAATTTTATTTTAGACACACACACACACACAAACACACGTGCACTTTCTCAGAGGAGTTACAGCCTCTCTTTGATTTCCATAGTCCAAGTAATGATACAAATTTCAAACTCAAAGGATAAAAAAGGACAGAAATAAAAATTTTACAAGAAGATAATAGAATGAGACACAGAAATTGAAGTTAAGCAAATCGATCATAGTGACTTTGCAGCCAATACAAGATTAAGTGCTAAGAGAGTGGAACAAAATAGAGAACTGTTGCTTCCTTCAGTCTGAAGCTTTTCTTGGATTTACTTTTTTTTCACAATAAATAATGAGTTATGTTTCAATTGACGCTGTTAATTACCTTTTATTAGTGGTATGAGATTTTTTTTTTCCATCGATGGCATCTTTAGTTCTAAAATGTATGATATCATGATCCCCATTTTATAGACATGGAAACAGAGGCCAAAGAGGCTAAATACTGGAGCTTAGACTGGATCTCAGCAGTACAACTGACTACTCAGCATTGTATTTCCTCCCTTTAGAACATGTTGACGAACTCTTTATAAGCATAGAAAGAAATAATCATTGAATGCTCAAGTTCATCAATGACTACCCAACCTTCAATGCAATAATGATACTGTAAGATACAGAGTCACTGAACTAACCAGTCAAAAGGTTGTTAAAGAGATTATTTATATTTTATTCAATTATGTGGGATCACTTGATCACATAAGGGACACCTTATGTGCAAGTGATCTGTCAAAAATTGTTTATTCCCTTAGATACTTAGTACATTAAAATGCAAACAAACATTTTTAAGGGATCAGAAATTCAAAATCTATTTATTTTAACACCTACACCAAAGGAACTATATTTCTCAAAGGAGTACATTTTTAAGAATTCTACATTTAAGTTTGTAAACTAGAGAGTCTGACACAACAGTGATACATTCCACAGAGACAGAAATTCTGGTATGTTTTGTCCAGTGAGTGCTTTAAAGGGTACCAATAAAATGCTAATGAAGGGCCATCAGTTACACTGTATTTCAAGTAAAAGATCTGGCACACAGATTTTGCTTTTTATGAGGCTTCTCCTTAAAAACTAATCAAAGGTAGTATATCTCTGTTAAGGTTCAAAATGTTAGGAGAAAGAGACTGGCATGACTGGAAGTCAGCCCACAGCCAGACTGCATGCCTCTTTGGGAAGCTGACCTCCTCCGATACATTCCCAAACTCCTCCTCAGGACTGGAGCCATTCTGCTCCCTCAGCTTCAGCAGCACTCATGCACTCAGTTGTTGGGGAGAAGCCATTCCTTACAGAAGAACTCAAGAGGCAAAAAACAAATATCAATCAGCCATAAAGGTTGCCTTCAAAGATATTACAGCTTGGAAGGCAAGATAAGACAGCTCAGTCAATCTTTGAAATATAAAATTTAAAAGAAGAGATTATATCTATTTGAGAGGAGAGTGGAATAATCCACAGTTTCAATTGACCAGCATTTTAAAATGTAAATATAATTTGCAACTCAAGATAGTGTCCTTGCTGGGTCAGCAATTTCAATAAGTTCCTCCCCACTTTTAACCTCATGGAAAGTCTGTAAATAATAGTTTTAGCTGAGCTTCAAGACTGTAAGAAATTTTTCAGGCTTTGCTCCCTATCTACTTCTCTATAATTGTTTACTTCTTGTTTTCCTTTTTTGTCTATTTTCCTGTTATTTCTTTCATCTATACTTAGATCATTTGAATAAGCAACTAGTTAAATGATCTGCTTGGTTTTAATATATTCGCTAATTCAATGAATAATAATTTAATGTAATAAAGATGATTCACTGTGATCAGGACTAAGGTAAGAGTAACAAGAAAAATAGACAAAGTCTTTTTCCCCATGGAATGTGCATCCACTAACAGCAAACAAAGTTGAAGGATGTCTTTCCTTTGTATGTCTATCCAAATGACTGTCTTTAAATTTACTCAACTTATCCCCAGGCCCAATAACCCAGGTGAAATTCTGTCAGTTTCCCACATACAACCCAGATAGCTGATGTACAGCATGTGTGGGAAAATATCTATAAATACTGAAATGTGGCCATGATAAAACAGAACACTCAGCATGCAGGAAAGCACAGAGGAGATGTAGCTCACACAGGGATGGAGGAACACTGTTTGATTGTTATGTGGAGTACATGAACTTGAGCAGTGGAAGGAAACTCAGGACACAGGTCATTGATTACCTTAATACAATGCCAGGTTAAATGATTGAGGAAAAGCCTGAAATCCTTCGGGCTCTTAAAGAAGAACAGGCAAGAGAGATTTACAGTAAAATAGAAGAAATTTTACTGGAATATTTGCAGAAAGATCTCTACTATCAACTGCAAGGCATAATTTTTTTTCAAGTGGATCATGCTAACGGGACTTATTAAAGACAGTGGAATCTTAGCTTTGGTGAGGCTGGTTAGTGAGGACACCCTTGAAAGCCAAGTCTCACTAGAGTCAAGTCTTATAACAACCCTGAAATAATAAGTGAGCCATTGACCTTCATCTTCTATCCAACTAGTCAAAACCTTTTAAAACATGCATGCTATGGAATCACCTTTGTATGGAAGGCAAATGTCATATGTGACTATTTGGATGCACAGGAAAGACTGCTAAAGAGGATTAGGGGATAGAGGTCTAAGTGTACCAAGGAAAAAACAATGTGTTCTTATAAAATAACTTGATTAGTAAAGAAAGAAGCTTTTTTTTCTGGCATGGAGGATTTAAAACTTATTCTTTCTTCATACTTGTACATATTTTTAAATGTCCAGCTCAGACATAGCCTCTTCCACTAAAACTTTAATTCAGCCCAGACTGGATAAAATTTCTAAAATCTTCTTTCTATATCACAATATTTTGCACTTCATTTTTCTACATATATATCTACATATTTCTTTGTAATATGCCATTGATCTTGTACAAATAGGAATAAATTATTCCTTGTCCTGCTCAGCACTTAGAACAAGGCAGAGACCCAAATAGAGAAAATGTTGAAATTTAATGCCTGATGAGTTTGTGATCAGCTGTATAATAACTCTTAGAAAGTCTCTTTCAGCCGGGTGCGGTGGCTCAAGCCTGTAATCCCAGCACTTTGGGAGGCCGAGACGGGCGGATCATGAGGTCAGGAAATCAAGACCATCCTGCCTAAGACGGTGAAACCCCTTCTCTACTAAAAAATACAAAAGACTAGCCGGGCGAGGTGGCGGGTGCCTGTAATCCCAGCTACTCGGGAGGCTGAGGCAGGAGAATGGCGTAAACCCGGGAGGCGGAGCTTGCAGTGAGCTGAGATCCGACCACTGCACTCCAGCCTGGGCGACAGAGCGAGACTCCGTCTCAAAAAAAAAAAAAAAAAAAGTCTCTTTCATTTCATGGCTCTCAAAGGAGTAGAACCCACAGCAGAGCATAATTTGAGTCAGAAGCCCACAGAACTTAGGGTCCAGTGGTAAAAGCTGATGGAAGCTGCCACAGGACTAACAAATGCTATAATGGCCTGGAGCCAACTGGAAAAGGGTATTAGTCAAGAAAGAATGTGTTTTCTCTATTCCTTTCTGTATAGCTGCATTGGCATAATTTAATACGATTTACTCATCAGAGTGAGCCACTTAGCAGGCCATAGCTATGGCCAGATCCAGTATCCGTGACCCCATTAACACCTAATCAAGTGGGAGGATACAAGAAGTAAAAATGGCATCATTTTTTTTTTTTTTTTCCTTCCGGGAACCTAAGGGCCAAAAAAATGTGTATTTGAGAAACAACACAAATAGAGAGTAAATTATGTGTACTAATAAAACATATAATTCTGTGGCAACCTATTTAATTATATGACAAGTTCCTAGTAACATCAAAGCTCTGTAAGATGACCAACTACAGGAAACGGCAATAAAAACCAACCACGCTTTTTCCACAAAAGGAAGCTAAGACAAATATCATCAATGGAATACTATTGTTAGTCAACATTGAACACATTCCACATCTACTCTACCAAAACTCATAAGTGACAAGGTTATATTTGAAATCAGCATCTTCCATTCCAAACGGTTAGGGCATCTTTTAAAGATGCAACGCTTTTGCAACATCCAATGCTCTAAATTATGCATTCCAAAACCATGCTTCTGAGAAAACTAAGTACATAGTTAAGTAGGATAGACCATGATAGCTTATAAACTGTTTATTTATTTGTTTTATTTCCTTAGGGTTTACAAACATGTTATAACTTTTTCTCAAACCTTAGCATATTAAAATAAATTAAAATACATTGTAAAGGGGATTGGTACAAGCAAGACAGTAGTAGCAATACAAGGACTCAGTTAAAAGTGAGAAAAGTGAAATAAAATGTTGTGTACATGCGAATCTGATGTGTATGTAAATACTACAAACAGGAGACACTGTGTCTTTTTAGGTTGCAAATAAGCTGTTTTATATACTGTTATAATATAAACCAATTGTTACTCCAAACATGGAAATAACTTGTTCAAATGATGACAACAAGGCATTGATAAAAGCTGACATTGAGTTTGGAATGTCTCATCTAAAATAGCACAGGTTATTGTATTACCTAATTAAGATTTTCATTTAAGTGTTAGAAGACTGACAGCAGCAAAAACAAAATGATTGTTTTTTCATGAGATGAGCTCCATTTATTTGGTAAAGCCACTAATATGACAGATGAGTGATTTGTAATTTATTTCAAATTAAAGTTTGCTGTTTTAAGAACTAGACAAACAAATTACAAACAAAAATATGTTGAAATAATATATTTCCAATTGTCTATAAAAAACAATGAACACTGAGACTATAACAAAGATATTGGCACTGATGATGGGTTAGGATTAGCAATCTTCGTTGTTTCCATTGAAAACTCTGCATAGTTCAAATAGGTCTCCAGGGTGTGGAGCTGGCAGAAAAGCTTCCCCCAGGCAAGGTCCCAGAAATCCAATGGTTCTCTCTTTTATATTCTATTTTAGGAACAAAGATCTCCAGAATTTGTTGTGTGTGATTGATATGGCATATTCTTTCTGAGATAGTGGACTCAGACCATGTGTCACTTATGCATTCATTCACTCAAATATACCTTTCAAGTGACTGATGTATGCTGGGGTATGTAACAGGTATAATGTAATAAAAAATATAAACAAGATTTGGACCCATACTTCCAAGTATGTCTTCTGCATGCATTGCAAGTATATTAATTTAAACATACTGAAAGCACTGTAGATTCAATAACCTACAAATATGTGCAAAGCAATGGCATTATTTTCTGTAATGAATCTTCTTAGGTTTAAATCAAAATAGTAACAGTAAGAGTGTCAATACAAACATCTGTATATAGGACCTTTTTTTTTTTAATAGGTATATTATAACGTTGGATGAAAGGGCAGAAACAACAGAGATTTCTGATTAGCTAGAGGGGGAAGGCAGAGAACAATGAGAAGTGAAATTGTTGGAGATACTATTAGCAGGGAAAGAGGAATAGATGGCCCCAAAGATACACTCTGTAGCCTTCATTTTTTTTTTTTTTTAAGGCAACTTGAGTTGAGCATGAATGCACAGCTATGACTTAATTGCTTCACACTTGACTAGATATGCCAAGAAATTTTGTATATGGGAGTACTATTTTTTTCAACTTCAGAAGTTTCATGGAATTTTGGAAATAACATAAGCTCAGGAGACAGGCCTGAAATTAAATTCTGGTGGCACTACTTTCTAAACCAGCAAATTTGGCCAAAATACTTATTTTTTTTTTCTCTTCTCTAAAATTAGCTACACCATGCCAGTGATAACCTTTATGGAAACTTATGGCATGCCAAGCACTTCTAAGCACTTTAAGCAAATCAATTCATTCTTTCTTGCAGTAATGCTATGAAGTAGGTAATATCATCAATCCTATTTACAGGTAAGAAAACTGACTCACAGTGTTTTAAAAGAATATGCCTGAGATCACACACCTAAGATGTATCAGACCAAACTGCAATGCCAGGATCACGGGCTCCAAAGCCCTTATTTTCAGACATATCAGTAGTTCAAAACCTACCTCAACAATGAGATATTATAATACACCTATTAGAATGGCTAAAAATTAAAAGTGACAAAATCAAATTCTCAAAAGAATGCAGAGCAACAGAGCTCTCATTCATTGCTGGTGGGAATACAAAATGGTGCAGCCACTTTGGAAAGCAGTTTAGCAATTTCTTATAAAGCTAAATATAAGCTTACCATAGGATCCAGCAATCAATCACACTCCTAGATCTTTACCCAGGTGATTTGAAAATTTATGTTCACACAACACTCTGCATATGAATGCTTATAGCAGCTTTATTCATAATTGCCAAAAATTGGAAGCCACCAACATGTCTTTCAATAAGTGAATCGATAAGCATAGCATGGTACATCCAGACAATGCGATATTATATAGCTATAAAAGGAAATGAGCTATCAAATCACAGAAAACCATGGAGGAACCTTAGTTGAATATTGATAAGTGAAATATGTTAGTCTAAATATGCTACAAACTGTGCTATTCCAACTATATGACATGTAGGGAAGACAAGCATAGAGAAAGTAGAAATATCAGAGGTGGCCATGGGCCTAGGGAGTGGGTAGAGCCTTTTTGGGACAGTAGAATTACTCTGTATAATACTGTAATGGTGGATACAGGACATTAGGTATTTCTCAAAGTCCACAGAATGTACAACACAAAGCGTGAACTTAATGTAAATTATGGACTTTAGTTAATAATAACCTATTAATGGTAGTTCATCAATTTTAACAAAGTGTGGGTTCAGTATGGGGTGGAGAGAAGTTATATGGAAGCTTTCTGTACTTACTGTACAACTTTTCCTAAAACTGCTTGAAAAAATGTCTATTAATTTTTTTAAGCATGAAAGAAAAAAATAACTTTTTTTTTCTTTTTTTTTTGGGGGGGACAGTGTCTCGCTCTGTCACCCAGGCTGGAGTGCAGTGGCTGGATCTCAGCTCACTGCAAGCTCCGCCTCCCGAGTTTACGCCATTCTCCTGCCTCAGCCTCCTGAGTAGCTGGGATTACAGGTGTCCACCACCACGCCCGGCTAGTTTTTTGTATTTTTTTAGTAGAGACGGGGTTTCACCGTGTTAGCCAGGATGGTCTCGATCTCCTGAACTCGTGATCCGCCCGTCTCGGCCTCCCAAAGTGCTGGGATTACAGGCTTCAGCCACTGCGCCTAGTCTAAAAAGCCATTTTATATTTTAATAATTACCTAGAAGATAATCTCAGACTGTAAAAGTCTTCCCAAAATGCAAAGTTACCCAGTATCAACTAGCCAAATGACTGCATGGTTTCCAACTGTACAAGAAAATTAAAGGCAATCTTCTAATGGCATTCTGAATATTAGACATAAAGCAGTCGTCAAATATTAAAATATTTTTAAAAACCGAGACTTTTACTTTTCAGGTCAAATTTATCTTCATGATGCTCTCTCATTAATTGTTTTCTGAACAGCCCAGCTGTCTTTATTCAGGGTCTCTGGATAGTCATCTTTTCTAGAGCTAAGGGCACTTTGTGTAAAACAACAACAAAAAAAGTTTATTTTCAGCTCAGCAAGATTTTATGATCAACTGTAGTGTCATCCTAGGGAGAAAAGCATCCAAAAAAGTCATCCAAAAACGTCATCTAATGAACCTTCCTCTTTTTAAATAGCACTGTTTATACATTGAATATGAACTCCTTTTTTGTCAGTTATATAATTATAATCTTATGATGGTTACTAAAATTATCCACTTTTAGGGGTTTATAGCATTGGCAAGATGTGTTCAAAAATAGTGAAATTCATCTCTTTAGTAAAAAAAAAATAAGCAATTAAATCAATATTGCGTATAGTGTATACTCAACAAAGTCATTTCCTTATATGGGGATGTGATCATTTCTCACTGAACTTTTAAAATTAATTATCCATTTTATGTTTAGACAGTGCAAAGATTTAAAAAAATGAACAAAGATTTTTTTAAACACTGAAGTCTACAGAGGAGGAAAACAATCAGAAGCTTTAGAATTGTGCTGCTTTTCCCGTTTGTAGAACTTGCTCTTTAATGAAATTTTTTTTTTTTTTTTAGCACCACGATATCTGGGTTGTTAAAAGGAGGATTGCTCTTTTGCTGTACGTAGAATTGGCTAACCTATGGGACCTGAAACCAATTCTGTCATTCAGCTGCGAATCCCAGGTCACACAGTCAGAAATAAAGGGGAATTCAAAATTGATTATTGAATACCTGCATTACTTAGTCTATGTCATGTGTCAACCCTGACCTTATGCTCCAGTCTTATATCTAGGGATGAGCTCTGTTCTTTAGAAGCAATCTCTCTGCATGTTGAAATTAAAACAAAAATGGTCACTTGTAAAATTCACAATATCCTTAAAGAATAAACAAGTAAGATCTTCAGCAGGAACAAGAAATAGCCCAATTTTTTGACATGTAGGAAAAAGAGAAAATTTCCACAAGGGTTTTAGTAAAAGTATATATGATTTAACTGAGTGTAAATTATCTTCAGTAAACAAGGCAGAAAATATTTATAGAGCTGCTTCTCTAAGACATCATGCCAAAGTAAAATTCAGTTTAAGTAATTATAGTTCGAGCCAGAATTAAGTGATTGGTGCAGTTTTCTGTTGTAATTTTCTCATGATGCAGATTAATCCATGGTTAGGTATTAGAATTAAAAGAATCTCAAATAGCAGTCTCGCCGTTTTTTTTTTTTCTTGTCTTTTAAAAATTTTATTGAGGAGAGGGGAGTAGATGAGAGACAAGGGTAGTGAGAGTTCTTGGATATTTTAGAATTTAATGAAAATTGTGGATGCTCTCCTCAGATTATATATCTATATATACACATATACATATACTCATATGTAATATAATACACATATTATATACTATATCTGTACACACAACTCTAATTTTTTAAATATAATCTCAGGAAATTTAATTTCAGGAGTCTGAGAGATATCTGAAAAGCCTCCATGAAACCTCAAGGAAGCTACAAACCCAAATAGATGAACACATAGCAAATTCTTCTGGTAATTTTATATATACCTGTATTACTGTCTCTCAGTTGTGACTTTTGAAATTATGGTTTTCAGTGAGTGCCAGATTACTGACACAAATATCTAGTTTATCATGAGCTGTTAATATTGTCTATTTTGGGTCACAGTCTAAATGTGAATGTGCAACCTCATGCATCAGCAGCTGTGGGAGGCTCTAGTGAAAAGAAGAAACTCCCTTTTTGGCATTACAGTTGAAATACACACACATACACACACGCTCTGCAACTTATAATGGAGTTACATCCTGGTAAACTCATCATAAGTTGAAAATACTATTAAGTTGAAAATATGTTTAATACATCTATTGTAGTGGGCATCATACTTAGCCTAGCGTACCTTAAACGTCACCATATTTGGGCAAAATCATGTAATGCAAAACCTATTTTATAATAAACTGTTGAATATCTCATGCAATTTTTGTATACTGTAATGAACGTAAAAAAACAGAATGACTGTATGGGCACTTGAAGTATGGTTTCTACTAAATGTGTATCACTTTTGCACCATTGTAAATAAAAAAAAAAATTGTTAGATTGAACCCTCTAGGTCAAGGTCTCTCTCTCTCTCTATATATATATATAGACCATACACACACACACACACACACACACACACACACACACACATATGGAGAGAGAGAAAAATAGACTATATAATAGACTTATTGGTAATGTTTCTTATCCCTTACACATTTGAGAGAATGTCAAAGTCTTTTCACTTGCTGAGATATGCCAACGACTTATATTCAGTCTCATCAGATTGTGGTCTATGGATATGCTTTTCTCTTTCGTTGGCTGGGAATTAGCCAGGTGGTACTCAAACAGCCTGCAGACTAAAATCATCTAAAAAACTTTAATAGGTTCTTCTCCTGGAGAACCTGATATGATTTGTGTGGAGTGGACCCTAGACATGGGAATTGGTAAAATTCCCTAGGTGCTTTAATGTACAGCCATAGTTAACTGCCACTCTTATTGCCTCAAGGGTATGCCTTAACCAAAGTGGCATATAGAATCTCAAGGTTGATTTCATTAACGTTAACAGTCTCCCTCAATCTTGTTAGAATATAAAACAGATCTTTGGTCTAAAATGTATTGCTGTTGTGGGCAAATAATTTTTAATATATTTCCAGAGCCCAATCCCTAGAGATAAGAATGAAAATTGTGATATACAAACACAGTTGAGAAAAACAAAATTTGCCATATCCTGGGGCCTATTTATTAGAGTAGTAGCCCTCCTCAATTTTTTTTTTTTTTAAGGTAGGATCTCGCTCTCTCCACCAGGCTGGAGTGCAATGGCACGATCTCGGCTTGCTCCAACCATCTCCTCCCGGGTTCAAGTGATTCTCCTGCTTCAGCCTCCTGAGTAGCTGGGATTACAGGCACACGCCACCACGCCCAGCAACTTTTTGTATTTTTAGTAGAGACGGGCTTTCACTATGTTGGTCAGTCTGGTCTCGAACTCCTGACCTTGTGATCGGCCTATCTTAGCCTCCCAAAGTGCTGGGATTACAGGCATGAGCCACTGAGCCTAGCCAGCCCTCTTTAATTTTTAAAGGAGATTAAGACAAAGTTACAATTTATTAATTTGCCTATATTAGTAAATTTTTGGTCCTCATGAGCATAATAATCCAAAATTATAAAACTATTTTCAGTGAAAATTTTCAAGAGATCTTAAATAATAGCATCAACAATTACTGAGTAATTTTTATTCAACAGAAAGTTAATGTTCTTTTTTTCGAGACAGGCTGGAGTGCAGTGGCATGATCTTGGCTCACCGCAACCACTAGGAGAAAGCTAAATTGTTGTTCTAGTCAAACTGAGGGATGCCTAGTACTTTTTTGTTGTTTCTATACCAGCCACAGCCCACAGAACACCTCTGACCAGACCCAATCTCTGTTTTAGTATGGCCCATGAACTAGGATTATACACCAAAGCTATGGGAAAATCAAATCCCAATGTCTGTAAATGAAGTTTTATAGGAGTGCAGTCATGCTCACGCATTTTGTATGACTGCTTTCACACTATGTGGTACTTGCAATAAAGAACACATGGCCCGTAAAGCCTAAAGTATTTTTATTATCTGGCTCTTTACAGAAAAAGTTTGCAGATCCTCTTATATATCCATCTTTGTTCATTCATTTCCATTTGCCAGAAATTGTTTTTATTTGCCGTGGCCTTCAAATAAGTTTTGCTGAAGAATTGTTTCTCTATTTTCCTTATCTTCCCTTTCTCTTCTCATTTCCTTCCCTTCACTCTTTTTGTTTGTTTCAGGAGTTGAATACCGCAGGCACTAAGTATGTTAATTACGTACCTTATTCAAAAGACAATCACGCTAATGTTTGATGTCTATCCTTTACATGTGTTCTTGGAAAATGTATATTGTTGACTACATTTCTATATTTATGTAAATGATAATTTGTGGCAATGAGTTTCCCTTGACAGTATGTTTTAAAATCCACTCTTGGTTTATTATTTACATCTAATAGATCATTGTTCATAATTTCTTCACAGTTCTCTCATATAAGGGATTTTTACCAATTCCATCTCACATTGACAACCCAGATTGCTTCCAGCTCTCAGCTACATAAATAGTACTACAAGGAAAATCCTTATACATGGTCTTTATGGATTAAAGTAAAAATGTATTTAGTTTATGTCCTTGAAGCAGAAATTCTATTAATGTAGAATATGTTTATACTAAATTTATTCAGGTATCACCAAATTAGTCTCAGTAATGATAATACTCCCACTAGCAATGCATGAAAACCCAAGATTAAGTATTTACTCTCTAGAGCTAACATGAAGAATAAGCTACATTGTTTTGTGTTGAGGTATAGTCATATTATTTTGTGCATATTTCACTTTATAGCTTTCACAAAAGTGCTGTTTTTAAATATTTTTTTATTTCAGTGTGTGCACAGTGTATTTATTACATGAACAAATTATCAAAATCAAACTTTCCCAATATATAAATTATAATTGTGCTTCATTGCTTATTTTATTTTATTTTATTCTAATATTTATTTTTAGGTCTTGTGCATTTATGATTACATAATCTAATCCTGTTTTAAAAATAATTTTAACTTTAATTTTAAATTCAGGAGATACACGTGCAAGTTTGTTATATGGCTATATTGTGTGATGCTGAAGTTTGGGGTAGGAATGATACCATCAGCCAGGTAATGAGCATAGTATTACCCAATATTACCTAAGAGTTTTAAAGCTTGATAAACAATGTGGTCTGCACCCAAAGATGTCCATGTCTTAATCCTAGGAACTTGTAAATACATTATGTAACATAGTAAGAGAAAATTAAGGTTGCAGATAAAATTAAGGTTGTTAACTGAGTTTAAGCCATAGGTGTTAACATGGATAATCTGGATGGGCTCAATGTAGTCACAAGCATCCTTAAATGTAGACAACAAAGCCAGAAGAATTAACTTTAAGGAAGAAAATGTGACCATGGAATTAGTGTCAGAGTGTTGCAATTGAAGAAAGATTCAGCCATTGCTTGTTTTGAAGATGAAGATAGAACATGCATGCACAAATCCAGAAATAAAATCACACCCTAAAGGTGGAAAAGGCAGGAAAATATACTACTCCTTTCCTAAACCTTGGAGGAGCCTCTTGACTAATAGAATGAATCCCTGTAACATACACAGAAGATCCACAATTATTTGATATTGTCATGCCAGCAGAAATACTAACAACTTGTACTGAAAGGATCAGAGAAAAGATGAAATGAGAGAAGACTGTTGACTCCCAAAATTCTGTAGGCAGAAAATAAGATTAATAAAACTATTCTGCTGCAAACATGCATTACCCTTCATGACAAAAGGAGGATTTCTGAGACAGCAGAGTAATGGGCCCAGAGGACAGAACCTTCGACCCAGAAAGTAAAGTTTTGAGTCACAGATGTTTTCTCTAGGCTTTGAAAATCTTACAAAGTTTGCCCTGCTGGATTTTAAAAATTGCTTGGGATGGTGACTTCCCTTACAGTTTCTCTGTTTTGAATAAGAATGTCTATATTCTGGTATCCAATGCCAGTTACAACATTGTATTTTGAGTAGGATAACTTATTTTCTAGTTTCACAGGTCCACAGATGGAGAGAGCTTTTTTCCCAGGATGAATCATACCAAGAGTCTCGTCTATACCTGATTTAGATTATTTAGATAAGGAAACTTGGGCCTTTTGAACTGATGATATTAAGATGAGATTCTGGACATAGAGTTGGTGCTATAAGGGGCTGAGATTTCTGGGATGTGGTAATTAATTTTGCATGTAAGATGAATACAGATCTTTGTCACCAGACTGCATACTATGATAGGCTGAATAATGGCCACCCAAATTTCTTTATCCTAATTTCCAGAATCTCTGAATACATTATCTTACAAGGTAAAAGGACCTTTGCAGACACGATTAAATTAAGGGTCTTGAGATAGAAGATTTATTCTAGATTAACAGGGTAGGTCTAAGATAATCAAAAGGGTTTCTGTGTGAGGGAGACAGGAGGCTCGGAGTAATACCGGGAAATGTGATGATGGAAGTAGGAGGCTGAAGTGAGTTGAAGAAGGGACCAAGAACCAAAGAATGCAAGTGACCTCCAGAAACTGAAAAGGGCAAGGAAATTGATTCCTTCTTCAGATATTGCAGAAAATAAAACAAAACAAAACAAAAAGAGCCCTGCTGATACCTTTATTTAAGCCCACTGAGACCTATTTTGAACTTATGACCTACAGAATGATAAAATGATGAACTGATGTTGTTTTATATTTTTAAATTGGTGGTATTTTGTTACAGCAGTAATAGAAAACAAAAATAAACCAATGAAGGGGTTTGTGATTATTTCTTTTCGGTGTTGTAAAAACTCAGATTTCCCAGAATCTCTAAATGAACAGTGAAAAATGGGTGATGATTTTGGTATATATTTATTTTTCATTGAAAAGGATTTCCAGGACAAAATCAAATCCAAGTTCAGCTACTATAGAGCTTGTGAGTTATTATATGTTTCCAACACTGTGCCGTAAAAAGTAAGTGAAAGCTGGCAGAAATACCTTGGCATCTGGGAAATGCTAACAATTGTGATAATCTGATAAAAGGTTTAGATAGTAAATTTCTGAAGAAAGGCAAACATAATTTTATCATCTTAAGAGTTCAACATCTAAAAGTGTTCCTGGCAACTGGTGGTCAAAAATACTATGGGATAAATGTGTGATTGAATCACCTGCTCTTTCCAGAAACATCATCTGTTTCTAATCTTCAGGCACTTGCTCAGTTTTTATTCTCTGGTAGAAAGGGCCTCCTTTCTCTACTCAACTCCTGCCTCTCCATCCTTTCACCAACCAACTTACAAACATCCTTGATATCATCTTAAATGTCATCTTTCTGGGGTCCTATTCCCTTGTGTAAATAATATTTGGTGTGTATCTTTTATAATAATAGCAATAGTTATTGTTACTATTAACTATTCCTACGTTTGTTTTCTCCAACACAAGATGATCTCCTCCCAATGAGTAAACTGCCATATTCAAGTCTGTTTCCCTAGCATCTATGCACAATGTGTGGAACTCAGAGTTAACTGAGTGCAGAGATGAATTAATAAATTAATATGTGAAAGCATGCACGAATAAACATATTAATACTTGCATCTAAGAGGGAATCTTTTTTCTAGATTCTTCTCCTAATTATTGTATTTTTCTGTTTACTGTCATAGCTACTTAGATGATCTAAGGACCTATTCTCCTTTGAACGCAGAATGGACTCAGGAGAAAAAAAAAAAGTTCCAATACTTCCTTTGGAGAAGCTCACCTTGACTATTAAGTTATATTTTCTCATCTTAAATAAAACCAGGTTTAGATGGGATAAATGAGCAGGTTTACATGCTCTTTTAGAAGTTATGTTCAAATTCTTGATTTCTTTAGGTTGAGGCCCCTAGAACTAATCCTAGAATCATGGTTACATATAACATTGATGATTGGAGCTTAAACTGTTAAGTGTTCAGTACTGACACACTTAACAGAAAAGCTATCCAGTGCTGCTACCATTTCTTGATAATATGCAGCAGAAACCCCAAATTCAGATGTCTAGTAAGATTTATGCGAAATAAGACCATGATTCCTCCGCATACATGCCCTGCACTACAGTATAATGCCTCCATTTTGTCACACTGTCTTTAGAGCATATATAGTCAGAAATGTCACAAATACACCTGGATGGCCATTATTCCATTTCTAGACCCTCAGATTTCCTCTTTCTAATATTTCTAAGTTCATTAGACTCTATTACAGATAACTGGCTCATCACATTATTATTTTGTTTAAATGCTGATATCTTACCAAAATGTGATATTTTAGAGCAAAATGTTTTTTGTTTCTTCTGCATTTTGTTGAAAAATGAGTATTAATGTAGGAAATGTTACAATAATTTCTCAAATTATTGGGATGACATTTTGAACTTGATAAAATATTCAAATTCTGTATTTCATATTTTTGTTCAAGCACAAAAGAAACAAAAAGATCCATAACCTTTTGTTTATGACCAGCTTCAGGTTTAGACATTCTGGAAGAATGTATGCTGTCAATTTTTGAAATCCTGCAGCATTTAAGATAGATTGGTTTCATTTCATATATTGTTAGTTATTATTGTTGTTGCTGTTATGATCATTCTGATGTTGAAAACACTTTAATGGACTAATATATTACTTTTACAACAATCAAATAAGGTAGGAATTTCCAATAATGATATTTAAATATTGGTAAACACATAGCATCCACAGATTAATAATGGCCAGGTCACCGAGAGTAGGCGATATCCAACATACTCACTGGTACATCTCAGCTGAGCATCAGCCCTGAAATACGTTTTTATTGCATGTATGAGAAAAGGAAGAATAGCAGAAGTATTATGACTCACAGCTCCCAGTGGAGCTCTTGTTCTCCTGATCAAAGTCCACTGCTCTTTCTACTAAATACAGTCATATAAAACTATTTGCCTTTTTAAATAAAATAATACATACTTTTAAAAACATCAGATTTAAAAGTGTATATATGTATGTATGTAGAGATCATACTATATATGTGTAATATATATACATATAGAGATCCATAATAAAAATGAAAAAACCAGAAAAGTTTAATGAAGTATTTTATTTAAAATTTAGAGAAAAATAATTTTGATGTGTTCAAATTTTATATCACTTTTAATCTTGTTATCAATTTCTACAATTGTTTACTTTTAAAATGTGAATCAGTTTACATTTTTGTGCATTGTAATTTGTGTCTGTGCTTCCCTGCTACATGCTTATTATGCAACAGAAATATAGTTCAAGCTACAAATGTGAGCCACATATGTAATTAGAAAAGTTTTCCCAGCCATATATATAAAGTAAAAAGAAATTGGTAAAATAAATCTTAATAATACATTTTCTTTCATTCGATATATAAAAATACAATTTCCATCTAATTTATAAATTATTAAAATACTTTAAATTGTTTCCTCTTAGTAGGTCTTCAAAATCAAGAAGGTATGTTATACTCACATCACATCTTAATTTATACTTGCCTCATTTCAACTGCTCAATAGCCAAATGTAGCTCATGGCTACCTACTGGCAATCACAATTACAGATGTTTAAATATTGTAATCTCAAAGATCATTGTCCCTTTGTTGCTGGTTTTTCCTCGTAGTGTCTATCATGTTAAAATACTTAGAAAACATTAAAAACATGTGTGCACTTGTCTAGAAACCTGAGATGCTTTGGGTGAGTGAGTGTTTTCATCCTGGCGCTCACATGAATTCATTCCAGATGCAAACCTTGGACTCAAAAACCATCTCTGGAAACCACGCATTGATTGGAGACTCAGAGGTGTTATTCCCCAAGCTATCCATAAAATAGACTCTTGTACCTTTTCCCTCTGAACTCAAAAACAAACTAGATTGAATCATATTATTGAGAAGTAAAACTACACTTACAAAGTAGAAAAGATCAGAATGATCAATGATGACTGTAGAGAAAAAAAGTCTTAAAATCAAGAAGAATAATAGAAACCAGAAATATGAATCTTGGAGGCATAAAAGCTAAAAAGGACCTTATTTCTAGAGGTTAAATTACAATATAATAATATATAAAAATATAACTTTTAAAAAATAATTTCGACTTTTATTTTAGATACAGAGTGTGCATGTGCAGGTTTGTTACATGGGTATATTGTATCCAGTTCACCACTGATGGGCACCTAGGTTAAACCCATGTCTTTGCTATTGGAATAGTGCTGCAGTAAACATATGAGTGCATGTGTCTTTTGGTAGAATGATTTGTTTTCTTTTGAATATACACCTAGTAATGAGATTGCCAGGTCGAATAGTAGCTTTGTTTTAAGTTCTTTGAAAAATTTCCATACTGTTTTCCACACTGGCTAAATTACATTTACATTTCCACCAACAGTGTATAAGTGTAATGTAAATTACAGTGTATAAGTGTATACACTGTTGTATAATGTATAAGTGTAATGTAAATTACAGTGTATAAGTGTATACACTGTTGTATAATGTAAATTACTGTGTATAAGTGTATACACTGTTGTATACGTGTATACAACAGTGTATAAGAGTAATGTAAATTAAATTTACATTTCCACCAACAGTGTATAAGTGTTTCTTTTTCTCCACAACCTCACCAGCTTATGTTATTAATTGATTTTTTTTAACAATAGCTATTCTGACTGGTATGAGATGGTATCTAATTGAGGTTGCAATTTGCATTTCTCTTATGATTAATGACGCTGAGCATTCTTTCATGGCTGTTGGCAGCTTTATGTCTTCCTTTGAGGTGTCTGTTCATGTCCTTTGCCCATTTTTTAAATGAGGTTATTTGTTTTTTGGTAGGTGATTTGTTTAATTCCCTATAGATTCTGGATATTAGACTTTTGTCATATGCATATTTTGCAAATATTTTCTCCCATTCTGTAAGTTGGCTGTTTGTTCTATTGATTATTTATTTGTTGTGCCAAAGCTCTTTAGTCTAATCAGGCCCCACTTGACAATTTTTGTTTTTATTGCAATTGCTTTTGAGGACTTAGTCAAAAATTTTTTGCCAAGCCTGATGTCAAGAAGGGTATCTCTTAGGTTTTCTTCTAGAATTTTTATAGTTTGAAGTCTTACATTTCAATCTTTGATTTATTTTGAGTTAATTTTTGTATACGGTGAAAGGTAGGGGCCCAGTTTCAATCTTCTACATGTAGCATAACAGCATGTAATTAATCTGCCTATAGTAATATCTGTTTAAGGAAAAATGTGCAAGAAATCAAAAAGAAAAAGCAGTGTCCTTTTAACATCATAAGGAGCATTGCTAACCAGTTCTTTCAAAGGATTTTTTTGCCTATTTAATGAATATTCCAGAATATTACATGTTAACTAACAAATTTTTGTCTGTTTCAGATGCAAATTATCTATGTACAGTAAAATATGATAACCCTAAATATTAAGGTTTTGTTCCCTGTAGGTTACTAGCAAATTTTGTGTATAACTCAGCAATTTTTCTTACATCATTGATACACTTTTCAATACCTCATATGCCCCGTGGGGGAGTCTTTCCATTTTATTCATCCCTTCAAATAATAAGTATAATAAAATATTTAACATGTACTTATTTTATATTTGTATGAGGGTCAATTTTTAATTTTTCAAAAATTATGCTTTAGCAAAGGCAGCGCAGTGTGTCCTACATTAAGATATGTTTTCATCAAAACATTTAGTAGCTGAAGTGAATTTGTTATGGCTTCAAAATCTTGAGAATACATTTTTACTTCTGTGGTTTTTACTGTTTTTACTTACAGAATGAAGAGGTTGGCTTAAAAAATTAGGGGTCTCTTGTGATTTTAAGATGCCATGGCTCAGTAATTTTTGAATTCTACACCATCCTGTACAACTAATAGTATATGTTTTAAGATGCTTTCTTAAAATATCATGTCTCAAATTTGGCTGTAATAAACACCTGTCAAGAAGGAGTCCACATAAATAGACTTGTTGTGTAAAGGCCTTGCTTTGTGAAACCTGAGTTTCGAATGTTGTGGTAGAACATTTGGATGTTCTACAGCACCCGACCCACAGTCTGGAGCCCACTAATTTGCTGCTGCATGCAAAGTGTCTAGTCAGATCTGGCGTTGCCTGGAAGGGGACAGGAATATTATAAGTTGTTGAATTCCCAATAAGATAAACAATAGCATCTTCATTATAAACATTTGGAAAACCTGCAACCCTGTTTGTATTTTTATAACAATGTATGGGAAATTTCAGAGAAGGTATTACAGGAAAGAAATAAGATTTCAAGTCTTAAGAAATTCAAGCTACTGATAGACTGAATACATAAATGAAAAATGTGCAGACCATAAATGACCACAGAACTCTAATATACAACTGAACATCAGCCTGCAAACTCTATAGCAACTAGCCCAGAGGACAAACAACAACCTCGGCTACAATTGTCCCAGAGCAGTCAGGCTTTGGTCAGTGACCGGCAGCTTCTCTCTTTTGTTGCCACCTTCAGCTCAGAGTCAACCAGAGAAAATCAAATATGATCTCCAAATCAGTCATAAAGATGAACCACTTGTTGTTAGCATGACTCCAGGTTCTCCATGCCAACAATCTCTAATGACAGATACCTAAAACCTTCCGTTTTTAATCACTATACAGCTTTCCTACTCATTTGCCTGCCTTTGAATTCCTGAAAAAAATGCAGTAGTAGTGGCTCTCTTACTATAGCAACTTGTGACAAAATTGCCTTTGTTTGTTACTTTTTGTGTAGTCTTTCTTTTATGTGGGAATGCCATAGTTGCTCTGTATGTTCAATCAAGACATAGTCATTATAATAGCCCTAGATTTTGAGAGAACTCTTTAACTTAGATGTTTGTGGCTTGTGAAGCTTGGACTACTGTGCTAGGTCTGTGCTCAGTCTGAATCCTGCTGTCTTGAGTTTCTCAAATTTAGTCTCAATTTGATAATCAGATTTGTTTTATGTTACTATTTGATTGTCATCCTGGTGAAATCACACCATTTCTTTGAATCTTATTTTGCTCTCTAAACCTGTTGTTCAAGCCTGCCCTTCAGACCAGCAAGTTCGAGGTTCTCATTAGACAAGCGACAGTTTGAACAAACTTTGCTATGTGTCATAAATTAAGTGGGATGAGGTTCTCCTTGTGTTTCAATGTTTTGTCCTAAGAATATGACTTTTATGCAGATAGAGCATTGTCTTTGGTTTTCTGCCTGTACAGGGCCCAGATTATTGTGTCTGCTTTTGGAGGTGGCTAACCATCAGGTTGAGAGCTTAAGTTACAAAGTGCACAGGCTTCACTTTCAACCAAATATTACCTTCTCTTATAGAGAGGCCTAAGTATAAATCTTCTCTTCCAGGAAAAACTCTTGATTCACATATGTACTCTCACTCTAACACTAATTCTTGTGTTTATCTCTCCAAACGGCATTACTTTATCAAGAGCAATTTGGACTTCAATAGCCAGTCTGAAGAACATTTAACTTGAACAAAATTATTCATTTGAGAGGAATTTTAAAAAATATATGGATTAATATTTTTAGACGTAATAGACAACATTTGTTATTGTTATGCAGAATCCTCCAAACAAAATTCTGAATCAAAATTTGCTTCACTAACACATTTGTTTTTCAAAGCTAATGAACAATTTGATGAAATTAAGTAACCACAAACTTGACTCATTAACCTTGGAAATCTTTCCTTTCCTTGTCCTCCAGTTATCTTCATATGTAGTGTCCTCTCTCTTCTTCTCATCTTTCTGATCTCTTTCCTTCTGTATTTATTTATATTTCTCCCTCCTTTTCCCTTTTTTCAGCCTCCCTGTCTTTATTAGGTGATTCTCCTAAAACCCCCAATGCAAGATGACTCTAAATATTCATATTTCGTATGAGTTGGGTATACTGAGCAGCTGTAAAATTTAAACCTTGAACCTGACCTGAAATAAGAGCTGTGCTTCAGGAATTCCATAAATCTAGATAAAATCTAGCATGGAAGGATTTGGAATTCTTTTGAATGCATATGACCCAAGGATACCCTTCCTACTTCAACTTGTATGGTTGGAACCTCAAACACTAAAACCTGGGTAAGCTGGGACTTCTATTTTCCATAAAGCTTTCTCACTCTGCTGCCTGCCTTTGAGCCTCTGTTAAAGGTAAGTGATGTTGGCTTACTTTTTTGCTGAAGTAAACTCTGATTAAATAGCTTCTGTTTGTACTCATTCATTTAGGTGGTCTTTGCTTATTTCCACAATACTGAAGGGGAAATAGGTGGAAAACCATTCTTAATGAGAAGTTATAATCAGAAACTTAGTTTACAACCTGAGAAAAAATAACTGAAAGAAAGACACAGTCTCTCTTTCTGCTAGCCCAGGTGCTTAGACAGAATTGTATAAAGAGCCAATATCATTGAGTCCTAAGGATTTTCTATGAAAATACAAGGAGCTGACGTAAGGAATATTCAGGAAAAAAGTGAAAGAAAATCTTCTTTTAAAGCGATGGCTATCTACTTAAGGAGCTCATCAAAAATAGTACTTTTATATTTAAATAGCTTCTGTAAGTTCAACAGTGTCCGAGTTAAAAAGGGGGAAATTGTTTTGCCCCTTATTCTTAAGGTAGATACCAAGGAGAAATGTGACACGATGTATTCTAGTGCACTTGGAATACTTCTAGAACTTAACATGGAATGAGCTGTGGTTCTCTCATAATTTCTATGGCTTTGCACAGTCACTTCCCTTCTGTGAGCACAGATTTCTTATTTGTAAAATGAGAAAGTCAACTAGATTGCTAGGAGCTCTTTCTACATATGAACATTTTGAATAGAATGTGAATGATATTCCGTTTCTCCAAACTAGTCAAAACCCATTATATGATATATGATGCGTTCCAAGAGTTTGTATAGACACCGTAAACCAAAAATAAAATTTGAAAGCCCCCCACAACCGTCTGAATGGACTCCCTCCTGGGCCAGGGCACTCTAAAATTTAACCAGAAAGACTGGTTCAGGCCATGATGGAAAATGGAGATCTGACATGCTTCCTTATACCTTTCCAGGATAAATACCAACACAGACCTTAAGTCTGATAAGAAACATTTACAGTCTATTTTTTCTGAAACCTTCTATTTGGAGGCTTCAGCTGCATGATAAAATCTTGGTCTCCAAAACCCCTTTTCTTAGCTCAGGCATTCCTTCCTACTGATAATAACTCTTTCAACCAACTGCCAATCAGAATATGTTCAAATCTACCTATGACCTGGAAGATACCCACTCCCGCTCCCAGAGTTGTCTCACCCTTTCAGATCAAACCAATGTAAATTTGACATGTACTGATTGATGTCTCATGTCTGTCTAAAATGTGTAAAAGCAGGTTGTGCACCTACCACCTTGGACACACATCCTTAGGAACTTCTGAGGCTGTGTCTTGGGCACATTCTTAACCATGGCAAAATAAACTTTCTAAATTGACTAATACCTATCTCTGATATTTTGAGTTCACAATACTGTTCTTTAAGGATATATTTATGACCTTAAATGAAGTCAGTCTGAAACAACCATATTTTGTTTTAAATGAATGCACATAGCAGAAAATAAAAACAATTTTTAGATTGCTCTTTTCTAACTCAGAAAGAAAAGTAATTAGCAATTCAATTATGTTAATATTAAAAGTTTCAGTGGCATACAAAACCTCACTAGACTTTCTCAACTCATGGAAGCTCAATTTCATTCCCTTGGCCTTATTCCGATGGCTTAGCAATGGGTATTCCTTTATTATTCTTATTATTTATTTTATTTGCTGAATTCTCTATTCAAATGATAAGTACGGCAATCAAGTCACATAATGCACTGAGAATACAGTCTTATAGAACCTAGTACTCCCTAAATATAAAGCTGCATATTGATAATGCTGCCTTGAAGTGCAGTATAGGAAACATAAATTTGTTAGATATGTTTACATTTTCAAAGATAACTCACATCCTGGGCTCTTCAGTGTAGGAGTTTGTGCACTCAGATCCTTCTTTACAGGACCATTGTAAATAAAGTGCCAGTTTCGTCAGTTCCATATGGAAATATTACACAATAGATTTAGAAGAAGTGGTTTGGTTTGTTTATTTTTTATTAGTAACACATTGCAAAACTGATGATCTTCAGTTTGGAATGCAGATTTCCCTTCTATCCAAATTCAGGACCATAGGATGAGCACAGGCCAGACATTTTTTTTTTTTTTCTTCTAACAGCAAAGAAAACATTTAATCTCTCTGAATGTTAATGTGCAGCTCTGGACTTTCTAATTTGATTTTATTTCTTTGCTCTTCTCTTTTAGTTCCCTCAGGCTCAGTCTTAAAGTTGTTTACCAACTGCTGCTTACAATCACAATTACTGTATATTCTAATAACATAATGAGGAAACAGAATAGACAGTCCCCAAGGTTTGTATTTCTGTCGAAATGTGCCAGGAGGTCCAGGTTGCACTGGGATTCAGTGGAAGGATTCAGTTCTTTAATTGTTTCACTATTCTTTATCTTCTTTTTCTAACATGTCTTAAGTCAGGCTAATGAATGCCACATGCAGAAACCTGCTCAGGTTCTTATGTGGAGTGTCAGGCTGAGTAGTTTATGCCATGCTAACAGGAACCAGAGGAAAAAGGTGTTTTGGTCAGAATCAAATCCAACACAGTCTTCTTTCATTCAACAAATATGTATTGTGAAATTCACATGAGTCAGGAACTCTAGATCTCAAACCTGCAAGTGGTGAGCACTAATAATATCCCTGCCTTCAGGAAGTTTAGAGTCCAGTGTGGGAAAGAGACATTAAACATTTCCCATTCAACTCCATGTAAACACACTTTAATGTCTCTGTAGACTGTAGTGAATCATCATGCATTAATTTACTCCAGTTTACTGCAAAATTATGTGAAGGATTTATTGATACCCTCATGTTCATTTCTTATTCTTCCCATCTAGTGGGATTCCTATGGCTAACACTTCTGAATGCTCTTATCAATTTTACCAATGACTTCTAAGTTGCAAATCTAATATTTTTTTTTGTTCAGTTTTCACCTTATTGAAGTTATTTAACTGCATTTGACCAATTTGTTGTCTCATTTTTTATTTAAATGTAGTTTTTATTTGAACACCAAATATCTACCTACCTACATATCTGTGTATGTTTGTATATCTAGTTATTATCCATCTAGTTAGCTGTCATCAATCATCCATCACCTATCCTCCATTTTTCCCTCTCCTCTCATCATTCTTTTCAATCAAAGATGATTGAATATTCTTCTTTAGTCCTCTTTGCTCCTTCTTCCTCACATGCCAGACCTCTAACTCTGGAGTACCTGGACTCAATTCTTGATTCTATGCTCACTTCCCATAGGGTCTCATCCAGCTTCATTGATAAATACTATGCGCATTACATAAAATTTTAGATTCACATTTGACCAATCTTCTAGAGTAGCATTAATAAATACCTCAAACATGTTTATATCCAAACTTTTGAATTCTATTTCCCGTATCCAAGCCTTTAGAAAAATAATAATAATAAAAATGCAGTTATTTCTTGTCTTCTTCAGCCCATCAAATCCAATGGCACTCACCTGGTCTTTTGTGGCGCATATCTAACCCTTTAAATGCATCCTGCCAATGCTGCTCTAGTATAAATTCAGAATCTAAGCCCTTCCTCTCTACCACTCTTCTTTATTCCAGCCTGTTATGTTTGTTCTCCTCAGTAGTCTCCTTGGTTGTGCTCTTCACCCCACCATCTATTTTCTATATGGGAATAAAAGTAACTGTCTAAAACGTAAAACCCTGTCACTAATGGCTCCCAACCTCCTTCAGAGGTAAAAACAAAGTCTTAATATAGTCTTTGTTATCTTTTGTGTTCTGGCTTCAGACTAGCTCCTTTACCTTGTTCTCTATCCCTCCCTCCCAGGGGTCCTTCTCTCTGGCCACACTGGCCTGCTTTTTACTCTTTGAAACACAAAATGCAACTTTGCATTAGGAAATATGTTCTTGACTTTCTTTTTGCCTGAAAAAATACTCATGTGGTTCCCTTCCTGACTCCTTTCAAGTCATGACTCATAGGTGATCTTCTCTGGGAGACCCTCATTCACAACATAAGTGACATCTTGTGACAAGGGAGTATTGTCACCAACCATCACTCTTTACCACTTTCTACTTATTCTTCTTCTGAATAAATGACTGAGAGACACGATGCAGGGTAGGTTCAATCAAAAGCACATTCATGATACTTGAATCCTCTCCTCTTCTAAAATCTTTCCTAAATTGTATTCTGGTGATATGATCTTGGGAGAAAAGAAACAAAGAATATGCTTTTCATTATTTTAGTTGGTTTTATTTTCAGTCCAGAGGTAACACTAATCAGGTTCTCACTCCCTTTCCCTGGCTCAGGCTTTTCCCCTTCCCAGCTGTCTAGTGCTGAGAAAAGAAAGAGAATTAAAAGACATCTCTAAGCTTATTATTGTAGACCTCAGAGACAGAAGGGAAAAGAATAAAGAAAGGGTAATTTTACAATTTCTTCACTTCTCTCAAAATCTGGTTCTACAGTGACTCTAATATTCGCTCTAGTATGTCATTAATGATTTGAAGAATCCATCCTGGAGTATGTTAGCGTGAGGGGCAGAGGAAACTTCAAATGCATCACAAGTATTTTTTGACTATCTCTAGAGGTTTTGTGATAGAGAGAAAAAAACATATTAAAAATAGAGTATCACATCACATCATGTTGTAACCCTGAAATATATATAATACAATTTATTTTTAAAAATAAAAATAAATGCAATGTATTTAAAAGCCGTGTGTATCCATTCCCAAGACCTTCCAACTACACTTCACAGGATGGTCCTCTGCTCATTTATTTCTATAACTATAACATATGTGTGGACAGACTAAATCTGTTTATTTAAGTTGACAACGAATGTTTAAAAGGTAAATGGATTATTCATCTGCACTTACTTAATATAATTATTTTACATGGTTTTCGTTGTAGATTATGAGAAGAACTCTCAGAATCTGACAAAGCATTTAGCTTTAGAACTGAAAGAATCTTAAAGACCATCCAATTCAACTACTGGAATCTTACCATTGAAGATTTTATACTATTTTCTTTAAATACATTTTTTCATAATGGATTATCTGCTGGTTAAATGCCTGCAACTGATACTAGGGAAGAAAGGCAAAGACACTCACTATACAATGATCACTTTTGAGATTAGTGGTTATACAATTTTATATTCTTTATTTGTATCCAAATGTTTGAACACATTGAAAATATTACTGGTGCTAAACTTACTTTCAGTGCTCCAAACCTGACAGCTTTTGATAGTTATCTTTAATGCTTTTAAGCAGTGATAGATTAGGATACAAAAGAAATAACTGAAATTAATAGAATTAATTGAGTCTATAGTTCAGAATAAATTTATAGATGAGGTCATTGTAAAAGGTAGAAATTGCCAACCTAGCAAGAGATAGTTAACGAATATTTGTTGATTGGTTGACTAAATTTTACTGTAAAGTTTTTCTTTTCTTCCTTTCATTTTTATACACATAAAGAACAAATTCCCCAGTCTGTTCATTCTGGTATAGGTGTTTTTATTTCCTTTTCAGCTTCTTATTTTAAACATTAAAACTGTTCTTTCAGAAAGCAAGAGCATCTAATTAAGGCTTCCAAATGTTATACAGCTTTATGATTCAAGAAATCAACTGGGGCATGAGTAATAGGTTATAGGCAACCTGGGATTTTAGTCTAATGGAAACATATGTAAGACAGGGACAAGGGAGACGCAGATCACTCAGTTGGACTCTGCAGCAGTTAGCATGGAACATATGTCCAAATCCGACTTAACTGTTCATTTCATTGTCATTTGAACATCCACATAATTGAACACACAGTATCAAAAAATTATTTGGCCCAAATTTTATTTCAGAGTTCTAGCTGTAATAGTTTCTGATAGTTTTCCTTAAATGTTTTTAAGCAGTAAAAGATGAGGACGTACAAGTATTTCAATCAATGGGGCCAATTAAAGTTGTCGTTCACAACAAATTTACAAAGTCATTGTCAAGAGTAGAGTTATTTAATAAAGTGTGCACTATTGTGGAAGATACAGAGGAAGTTTATCTAAATATTGATTGCCATAAAATTTTAGATATTTTTCATTGAAAAGTCATAAGTCTCCTTAAAGGAGAGCATCCTCTTCTTTAATGGTTGTATTCTAAACCTACCATTAGTTAATGTATATGCTTTGATTAGCTTTTTAAGTGGAAATACTAAACTTGCACTTTATAACATTGATTTTTTTCATAATAACATAAAAATACATTGAGGGTTTTCACAACCCTCAAAAATGTTTTAGGATCCATTCTGAATGCTAAAAAAAAAAATCTTAGAAGGGTAGAAACTTACATTTGAAAAGGAATTATATCCCATAAGAAGAATAGTTTTTGAAATCTAGCAACTCTAGATTCACGTATCTGCTGTTGCCAGGGAAACATTTACCTACTGTGAGACTTAATCTGTTTCACAATTAAAGCAGGAATTAGAATAGCTGCTTTAAACAGTTATGATGAGGTATAAATATAATGTTGTATGGAAAGTTCCTAGCACATTGCCTTTCACAAAGCAAACACTTTAAACTTGAGTTTTGATTGTTGATGTTGCTGCTATTGTTCTTTATTTTCTTTCCATTTCCCTTTCCTGAAAAGGGCCTCAACTATTATGAAAGACAGACATTCAGCTAGTCATTTCTGCTACATCTCCACCAAATGGTCCTGAGCATCTGATCAATGTTGTCCTTGTGACCAAATTGTATTGAAATAGAAGATAGAAAACAATTATTTCTACATGGGCCAAAATACATATTTATCTAAGCCAGAGCATAGAGAATTATCTGAAAATGTGCCAGCATGTCCTGACCTTTGGCAATAATGCACTTCACATTATTAGAAATGGGCAGTGTAAGACAGATAGGCTTTGGGAGGAAGTCCTCTGCATCAAAATGAGTTTATAAAATACTGTGATCAGGAGTATTTCTTTGTTCATATATCAGGGAATAGTAAAAATAACAAAGTGGCCCATATGTAAATATAACAACATGTAGTTTGTCCTACATTATGGCTGATCATTGCCTCCCAAATAGAAAATAAATGGCTTTTGGACAAACTTCAGTATTCTCACTTTACAATTAGAGTATGTACATTTCTCTTTTTTTACTGACAATTTCTCAAAAGTTCAGACTAGAGATACTGACTTTCACTGGATGGAGTGCTAATCATTACCACTTTTTGGAGTCAATCCAAGACAATAAATTTGAGCAGGCTATAAGCTATGGTTGACTTGTAATGCTGAGCTGAGAGATTAAAAACCAACATGCAAAAATAACCTTGAATCTATTGGATAGGAAATAACTTGAAATCCGAATGAATTGGGTTTCAGGTGTAAAGCCTGATTAAGAAAGTGATAAAGAGATGGCTAATGAAAGGAAAGCACGGATCTTGATAAAAAATGTACTGGAAAGTCATTTCATCAAATTTTTATTTTTCATTTATTTCTAAAATGTTTAGTATGTGTCCTGGGCAATATGTACATATGTAGATGAAACACTAACATATTGCCATTTATTCAAAGAAAATAAAGTTACTAAGGGAAACACATATACGAGCGAATATTAATCTGAAATAAGTTACTGCTATAAATTACACAAGAGTAAGATATCACACGAAGTAACATTACATAATTAAATCAGTTATGGTTTTGCAAATGATAAGGCATTAAAAGTGCATATTAAAATGTAAGTCATATACAAAGCATGGAAGAAATCACTCCAAAGTAAGAGAAGGGTATGTGCAAATATTTAATGTAATGTTCAGTGAGCAATTTTTATGATGAGGATTCCCTTGTAAAATGAGGGAACATGGGCAGAAAAGGAGGCTGGACAAGTGAGTTGGAACAGGATTGGAAATATTGTCATATTTAATGATACACCAATTGCAAGTCTAACACTGAATAAAAGTGAAATAAATCAGGATATGTTTGGAAACGTTGAAAAGAGATGGCAGACTGCCTTGAAGTTGGGGTCCTATCTAGTCTTTCCTACTTGATGGTATGCTACTTGTCAATAGGTAAATGGACAGATGAATGAATAAATTAGAAAGACCCAGTCAACCATAAAAAGAAGGAATGGATAGCCCCAAGTGGCATAAATATTTTTTAAAATCCATAACTTAAAAGTGGGAATGTCAGTGACCTCATGGGACATGAGTAAAGGCTGTGGATGAAAACTTGGAATTTGACACCCTGTATAAAGCTAGGATGTGGAAAATTTAGGTTTATTTTAAAAATGCGTATGGCAGCATGTTGGATTCACATGGAACAATGGGGTACAGGATGGGACAGAGTGGGAAATCAAGTCAAGAATTAAGTCTTAGTATATAACACATAAAATTGT